>NC_042622.1:29036279-29336279 GCF_901001135.1 Rhinatrema bivittatum | reverse complement strand
CAACCCTCTCCTGCATGCTGTCTCACTCACATCCTTTCTCACAAGCTCCTACTCCCACACGCTCTCTCTCACACCCAGGGTCTCACTCCCATGTTGTCTCTCACACTCAGGCTCCCACTCCCACACACACAGTTACATTATCAAGGGCCTCCCCCTTTCTTCTGGGCCTCTTTTTGCTGCAGGGCTTCCTCGTCTCAGGCCGTCATGGGATGGGGACCATGGCAGCCCTGCTGAAGGCCTCTCTTCTCATGCAGCTGGTGAACACTGATCGTGTGGGCCGCAGCCCACACATGTCCACCAGAATATCCAAAAGAAACTACACGGCCACGTGACCTACAAACAGCAATGCGTTTCTGCCTTCTACAGGCCTTTTTATTTAACAATTAACCCAGTTCCATCCCTTGTGGGACAAGTCAGGTTCAATGGGTATCTGCATACAGGATGGCCCAACTCCCTGTGACCATTCAGCACACTTCTTAGTTGTACGTTGATTACTCATAGCAGCAGGCTATTCAGTCTTTCTTTGCCCAGCTGGAGTGGTAACTTTCAGCTTACCATTGCCTCACTTTGACCGGTCTCTTGTTGTATAGCAGCTTCCCGGACTCTTCCTGCTTGGCTGTCTGTCACCATCTTTCATTTTCCAACCCATTGCTTGCTTAGCCCCACTTGATTGCCCCAGCTATGTCTCCCAGTAGCAGTTTTGCATCTTTTTTTCTCTTTCAGTTAACGTCAGCAGCGCCCTCTGCCTTGCTGGAGGGATGACTGCTCAGGTTATGTGCAGTCCTAGCTCTTCTGTCACAGTATATTGCAATTGGGATGAATTAAGGGGCTTTATTGTTCAAGAGATTTTCTCCTATTTTATGCACATGATGCTGAAAACGGATCCCTCATTGTCTAGCGCTTGTTCATGGCCGTGCTGAACTGTTGCACAACAGAACATCGCAAAAGCCCTAGTGCGGAGTAATCACCTTATTTGTTTTTGTCACTCAGTTTTAATGTTTGTGAATCAGAATAAACATACTGAAAATTCAATTTGCAGTGTGTTCCTGCCAGCAGGAAAAAAGTAGACTTCAGTCAACACTTTGATACCATAAGAAGCGTTGCCTGTTTTTGTATCCTCTTAGAATCACCCAGAATTAATCCAGTGCTCAAGTGCTTGCCAATGTTCCAGTCGGGGGTCAGTGGAAGGGGTAGTAGCCCAGTAATTCTGTCCTGATGTGTTCCAGAAATTACCGTATCTTAAAGTCATGATAAAAATATCAAAATTCAAGGAATATAGAGTCCAAAAAGAAAAATGCATGATTTAAACGAGGCAATACCCAATGCCACTTCTGAGGATAAAACGTGCTTTCTCTGTAGAAATGGGGGTCTTGGGGGTGGAAAATTCAACGTGGGGGTAAAATTACTGCGTGATGCCAATGTACGCATAATTTTACCTGGGGTGAAAGAAGGCATTTCTGGGGGGTGGAGTTGAGGAGGGGTTTGCAAATATGCGCTTATTTGTATTTTCAGAAGAACCCACAACTTTCTAAGCAGAAAAGATTCCTGCAGAAGTAGAAGGTGCAAATCTTTGCAGGCACTTTTGGGTACAAAGTGCAGGGGTAAAATATGCCCTCTGACTTTGTACTTCTGTGGTCAGTTTGACATTTTCCCTCTAAATGAAAACGGTACAAATTCCCTCAGTCAAAAAAGAAATATCCAAGATGAAATGGCTGCTTTAGTAAGAGACATAGGGGCAGATTTTCAAAGGGTTACGCGCTTAACCCCCGAAAAGCTGCCCCTGCGCACGCCAAACCTATCTTGCATAGGCTCGGTGGCGCGCACAAGCCCCGGGACGCGCATATGTCCCAGGGCTTCAAAAAAGGGGCGTTCTAGGGGCGGGGCCATGGGCGGGGCGCCTGCCCAGGGGCGTTCCGGGGGCAGGACCGAGGCCTCGAACAACCGCCGTGCCAGGGTTGGCGTGCCGGCAGCCAGCCGGTGTGCACAAGTTATGCCTGCCCAGAGGCAGGCGTAACTTTCCCGATAAAGGTAAGGAGGGGGTTTTAGATAGGGCTGGGGGGGGCGAGTTAGATAGGGGAAGTACGGGGAGGCAGAGGGAACGGAGGAAGGCTGCGTGGCTCGGCGCAAGTTGCACAGTTGTGCACCCCCTTGCGTGCGCCGACCCTGGATTTTATAACATGGGCGCTGCAGTCCAGGAAGTTGTCCAGGAAGCTGCAGCACGCATATGTTATAAAATTGGGCGTAGATTTGTTCGCACCGGGTTGTGCGAACAAATCTACGCCCGCACGCAGCTTTAAAGATCTGCCCCATAGTGGACATCTATAACATTACTGGGCTTGGCTTTGTTAGGGAAAAAAATATCTCCAGAGGAAACCGAAGAACCTATTCTGACAAAAAGAGAACACCCTCCACCCCCATGAAGTTTCATCTTTCCTCCGGAATTGTTTGAACCGACAGTAGCGCTTTCTGCTTGTGGTTCCCCTATGGTTTATCGACAGATGGCGAAGACACGGTTATTCTCCTCGCTCTCATCTTTGGAGAGGTTTCAAAGGCCATTTTTCCTGAGTAGGTATCGATGCACCTGGAGGAAAGGGCTGCCTGAAGCTTGCCTGCATGGTATTCCACAGCGCACATTTTTAGCCACATCCCATGAAACGAAACAAAACGGATCAGCTTCCTTTTCCCCCCCCTCCCCTGTGCCCTCTGGAAGCCTCCAGGCATTCCTTCCCGGGAGGTCCCCTATCTCTTCCAGCAGGAGGCCCTGTCCCTTACTTTCCCCTCCCTCTCAAGCTCCTACGAACATCAGTAGCAGCTGGCTTGGGGAGGAGGAGGTAAGGAATTGGCTCCGCCTGCTGGGTACTTAAGAAGTGGGGGTGAGATGAGAGATCTGAGGCTGCAAGGGAGGCAGAGGAGTATGTGTGGGCCGCTGTCACCAGAGTGGTCGGCGGTGGGGGGGGGGGGGGGAGGAGGAGGAATTGATTGGGCTGCTGGGAGGATTGCTTCCCTCACTGGCTTTTTACAAACAAAATGCAAAAAACCCAAAACAGCACAAAATAAAAAATGAACAAAACTAAAATGAAAGAAATAATTGGGCACTGAAACGACATTTTTTCCAAGCACAGCCCTCCCTTCTACATCTAATCCCAAGCAAGTGCTTACACTCTTGACAATGAGTTGCCATTTTTGTGTACCCCTCTTTCCCGAGTAATATATATTTTTTTTCCATTTAAATTTTGATTGAACAACTTCAGCAAATGGAACAGGTAATAAAACATCTTTCAAGAAAAAGAAAGAAAGCAAACCACATGTATGGATTAACAACCCCTCTTTACCAGGAGACAGACTTAATAATGCAAACCCCAAACCCTTTCTTTAATCAGTTATACAAGTTACTTTCCTTGAAACCCCCCCTCCCCCATAGAAATTCCACCCCGAGGCATGTTCTAACATCGATTTCTAAATTAAATCTCAAATAAGCCTTCTGGTACTTCACTGCAATAGAAAAACCTCAGACACCCAACAAACACAAAAGCACATAAATACAAAGAAATAACCCCATGTGGAGATGCGTGCCAAAGACCCTGACTGGAAAGATACTAATAAAAGTTAACAAAGTCACATGAACAATGATTTACCAGTAGTATGGATGACCCATGCATTCATGGTCTTCTCTAACTTTTTAACCATTCAACATAGGGTGTCCAAATCCATTCAGATCTGTTCAAGGGACCGTTCCTGATCACTGTCAATGTAGTACATCCTATGAAGTCTTCCCCGTATTGATAACAGACAGGGAACCTCTGTTAGGTGCCGTTTATAGGCTTCTCACCTTTAACGGTTATCACTTGTGTCAATAGTCTGCACTCCAGTTCAGTAAGGGACTGATTTGGGATTCCCTGCAAAAACAATTTCAGATCCCTTACCACAGTCCTCCCTGTAAGTGATTTGAAGAATAATTTAATGTCGGCCCACAACTTCTGCACCTCAGGACAATCCCACCATAAATGTGCCCCTATCCCCACATCCCTGCCAGCACTCCTCCTTGACAGCTGGAAACGCTCTGTGCAGCTTAACCGGAGTCCCGTACCACCTAAAAATCAGTTTCTGTCGCCTGGTTATAAAATAAAAAATATTTTATAACCAGGCGGCAGAAACAGAACTCTTCTTCATGGCTAAAAACCACTGAGCCCACCCCACTTCTTCTAATGGCCCCCACAAATCTCGTTTCCATGCCCTAATATGTGCTGGTTTATTCTTCAAGTCAGCATTTAAAACTCCATACATTTTTGGGATTGGTCTACTAAGTTTGTCAGCCTGGTCACAGAAGCCCTCAAACAGTGTCTTGCCTTTCTTGAGATCAGAGACAACCCTTCTAGTAACTGAACCAAAGCAAATATGTCCCTACTCTCCAAAGAATATGTTTCCTGAATATCCTTGCGAGGCATTCACCTAGTCCTCCCCAAATCTGCTCTAGTCTCTTTATTCCTAAAGCCATCCATCAAGAGCAGGAGGTTGCATTAGTACCTGGGGGAACTCTGTATTAAATAAAAAGGAAGAGTGATAATAAGAATTCCTCTTCCCCACTAAAATGGATCTCCCCTTTTCCAGATCTCTAATGTTGTGCGAGAATAGATTGAAAGGCCATGCATCTGCACCGTTCCTTCCAAACGTGCATTTCAAGGGTGTATTTCCCTGCCCATCCTCGCTCTGTCTCCACCCAGGGTTTAAAATCCTTTAGTCTATGCCAATCAATAATTGCTCGTAATTGGGAAGCTATGAAATACGACTGAAGATTGGGAACCCCCAATCCCCCCCCCCCCAGCTTAATTTGATATAGAATCCCCCTTTGCTACTGTTGGAGGTTTACGCTTCCAAATGAAACTAAATATCTTTTTCTGCAGCAAGTGGTCAGGCACCGGAATTGGGAGAGTCTGAAAAAAGTAGCAGAATCTAAGCCACACATTCATTTTCACAGTAGATATCTGACTCGGCCATGAGAGGTTCAATCGATCCCACCTATCTATATCATTAAAGACATTCTTAACAAAATTATCATAATTCAAGTGAAATAACTGATCTCCCTCTGGGCCAATATGCACCCCAAGATATTTCACCCAATCCTTGGTAAAAGGTAAATGTGACCTCAATCTTTAAATTCATTCAGGGGTAGCAGATATATTCAAGATCTCTGACTTATCTTCGTTTACCGTGAACCCTGAAACCAAACCAAAACCCAACATTTCTCCCTATAACATCCCTAATGACTTCTCCAGTGACTTCAAAGTGAACAAAATATCATCAGCAAATAGTCATCTTATAATTACCCCCCTCCCCAAGCTGTATTCCTCTGATTTCCCCCTTCTATGTATCCTTTAGCAAAGGGCTCCAGTGATAGGGCAAAGAGCAAGGATGACAACAGACAACCCTGATGGTTTCCCCTCCTACCTTCAAAGGTATCAGTATACCCACCATTTATCCTAATACAAGCTCGTGGACGCAAGTACAATTTCTGTATCCATGTGATAAATTTAGATCCCAGCTGAAACTTATCCAGGACCTGGAACACATAGGACCAGTTGACATGATCAAAAGCCTTTTCAGCGACCACTGCCAGCAAAATTGCTGGTTTACCCTACTTTCTTGCCCATCATATCAAATTGAGAACTCTGCGAATATTGTCGGAGGCAAGTCTTCTCTGTGCAAACCCTGACTGGTCCTTGTGGATTAAGGTCTGAGCAACCAAGCTCAATCTGTTCGCTAGTACCTTGGCCAATATCTTCAAATCTATATTTATAAGAGAGATAGGGTGATATGACCCACACAGCGTGGCATCCCTTCCCACCTTAGCTATGATTGTAATGCTCGCTACATTCGCATTAGTAGAGAATGCCCCTTCCTCACAGAGTGAATTAAACATTGTGACCAATGGACCCACCAGGACCATCTTAAATGTTTTGTATTTATTATTTACGCTTTTTATATACCGTCATGTTCATTAAGTGGTTTATTTGATATTTCTTTATATTTGATATTCTTTGATATTTCGTTTTGTAGAATTTGGCCATGAAGCTGTCTAATCTGGGAGACTTGCCCAACTTTAGTTCTTTGATAACCTGCAGTATTTCCTCTGCTCTAATACCATCATTAAGCAAACCTCTACACTCCCCCTTTAGGACCGGGCAGAGGGATATCCTTGAGAAACTCTTCCATCCCTGCCTCATCCATTACACCCTCATTAGAGTATAACTTCTCATAAAATTTAGCAAAACGCAGTCCAATGCTTTTGGAGTCAAATAAGAATTTCCCATCTCTATCTTTAATTTTTGTAATATGATTCTGAATAGCTCTCTCCTTTAACCTCCAAGCTATTAATCGTCCTAGTTTATTTCCATATTAAAAAAAACTTGTTTGGTGAAATCTAATTGATGAGCTATCTTATTATCAAGTTCCAATGGTCGCAAGTCCTGTCTTATCTGTTCCAGTTTATCCCATATATTTTGGTCTAATGATCTCTTATGTAGTAGTTCCCATTTGGCTATTTTTTGTAACAATTCCCGAAGGGCTCTCTTTATCCCTTTATCCCTCTAACCTTGACCTTCATACATTCCCACAAAGTGACCGATCTGCAATCTCTAGTGTCGTTTAAAAAAATATTCTTTATCTCTTTTGCCAGTTGTTTCTCATATGCTGCATCATCTAGTAAACTATCATTCAGACGCCAGAATTTCCTGCCTTCACCATCCCGGTAGATACCAAATGAAATCCAAATAGGAGAATGGTCTGACACACATCCACTGTCCTGTCTACCAATGTTTTGTCAATTAAAAAAAAATCCCGACTAGAATGGGACAGATGCACCTTAGAGAAAAAAGTATAGTTACGAAGTGTTGGATTTTTTAGATGCCAAATATCTGCTAACCCTCTTATCTGACATCCTGTGTTTAAGGGCTAAGCAAGATACCCGGGATCCCGCTGCCTCTCTTTTAGAATTGTCTAAAAATGGATAACAAGTAAGGGTAAAGTCTCCTCCAATGATCAAATGACCCTCTGCCCATTCAGAAACCATCCCTGATACTTATTCAAAAAGGAACCTTGCCCTGTATTGTGGGGCATAGATAGATATTCGCATAGTTAACAAAGTATTCTGTACAACCAGCTTTACAGCTATAAATCTCCCTTCTGTATCCTTCAGGGTTGGCCTAATGTTTTTTGCCTCTGCCTACATAAGGCTATGTATATTGTAATTCCTTGTTATTAACCCCATATATTTATTTCCAAGTTATTTCTACCTGTTCTTTGTAAGACAAATACTTGTCACTGTTATTGTTCAAAATGTAAACCGAATTGATCAGAAAGTCGGTATAGAAAAGTTCTAAATAAATAAATAAATAATGTCCACCGCCAAGTGTTTTGAAAATAAGCTTCTTATCTGCAGTATTTGTGGCGAACCATTGAAGAAGCTAAGTATTGCTTATGGAACTGCTGGGACCTAAGTACCCCTTCATTGTGCCATCTAAGGTGAGTCTTCTGGCAAAAAGACCTCTGAGGCCTTTAAGTATTTCACTTCCTGGAAAAATAGTCACCTCTTGCCAGGGGAATTCAGGCCCCTAGTATTAAGCGAAACAATTTTTAATGTAACTATAGTGAAAATCAATCCTAACCACCAAACCAAATAATTATTCACAGTCAGAATCATACTTAAAATCAGAATCCTCAATTAAATAGCCCTAACAACATCTTCAGACAGAAGAAAGATCAATTGGCAGAAGCCAAAAGGTAGGCTGAGGGCGAAACATAACCCCTTAAATAAACACAAAGTCATTCAAGCTGGATTCTCTTGTGATGAGGACAGCTGAATAGAGGATCCATTCGGTTGGCGCTTCAGCCCCTTTCCTCCATTCGCCACTCTGCCATCTAGAAGGCATCATCCCCACTCGCACGGATCTAGAATCACATTGACTAGACATTGCTTTTGAAATGACCATCCCTGCACCTGCATGATCTCCACAGTTTCAGACACCGCATAGACCTTGGAGGTGACTCCCTCGATAGTGAAGCTTAACGCAGATGGGGAAAGCCAACGATAGCACATATTACAGTTGCACAGCTCTGAAAGATTTTCCTTAAATTCTCTCCTCTTGCGTAAAGTGGTTGAAGAGAGATCCTGGAAAACCTCCACTTTATGACCCCCTCCAAATGATGGGACTGTGTTGTCGTGCTGCCATTATCACCTTTTCCTTTATGGGGAAATTCATGAAAGCAAGCTGCAATGTCCCTGAGTAAATTGTCTCAGGTGGCCCCCAAAGCCCGATAAGCCCTCTTCAACTGCACCTTAGAGCATCCTCTTGTTCTCCTAAGCCCAAAAGCAACCTACAAATGCTGTCTGCCACATGAAAGAAATTGCCATATTCCGAGCTCTCAGGGATTCCTCTATCTTAAATTGGCTCTCCTTATATGATTTTCTAAATCTTCAAGTCGGTCATGCAGCTGTTTGGTGGCATGCCTCATGAAACTGCGTCATCTCAGCTGTACTATCATCTAGCCTCATTTCAGCCTTTTCCACGCATCTCCTCAACTCTAGCAAGTTGTTGTTTTTTTTTTTTTCTCAGAAAAGATTTTGTTTTTCATGAATTTCTATTTCATACCCACTTAGAGTCTACAAGTGACGAAGAGAGAAATAAATAAATGCTTATATACTGCCCCTTTTCCCCAAGAAGAGGGCCCAAGGTGGTTTAAAACATAAAACACAATAAAATACATCATAATATAAAAAATACAGTAGTAATTAAAAACCCCTAACAATGTAGTGGTAATGGATTCATTCCTGCTATATGAAACGAAGCAGTAAAGGTCAACAAGCAAATCATAAGTGAGACATTTTATTGGACAAACTTCATACATTGTGATTAAACCTCTTGGTAACGGATCGTGAAAGGGACCTTGGAGTGATAGTGACTGGAGATCTAAAGCATTAAAGCAATGTGACAAGGCAGTGGGTAAAACCAGAGGGATGCTGGGCTGCACAGAGAGAGGAATAGCCAGCAGGGAAAAAAGGTGATAATGGCCTTATACAGGTCTTTGGTGAGGGCTTACCTGGCATACTTTGTTCAGTTCTGGATCCCGTATCTCCTAAAGGATGGAGGCGGTCCAGAAAAGGGCAACCAAAATAGTTCAGGGTTTGTATTGGAAGAGGCTGTAAGATCTAAACATGTATATCCTGGAGGACCAGGGATGCAGGGGAGATATGATGCAGACCTTCAGATACCTGAAAGGCTTTAATGATGCACAGACATCAAATCTTTTCCATTGCAAAGAAAACTGTAGAACTAAGGGTCACAATATGAAATTCCAAGGGGGTCGACTGTGAATCAACATCAGGAAATATTTCTACACAGAGAAGCGTGGTGGAAGCCTGGAATGCCCTCCCAGAAGAGGTGGTGAAGATGAGAATGATAATGGAATTCAAAAGGGCATGGGATAAGCACTGTGGATCTCTACAGGATAGTGGATGGGAATGAAAAAATGGGGTAACCTATGTTATCTTTAGGAGTAACATTTCTGCATGCGGGTAACCTGCACGGAGCGGCAATTACTACCAAAAGCAACTTGCTGGGCAGGCTGGATGGACCTTTGGTCTTTGCTATCCGTCATTTACTATGTTTCTATGTTAAACAAAATCTTTATGCTTTAAAATAAAACACATTATTAAATACCACACAAGGGAAATACTTTTGCTGTACACATACATATCTGTGCCCCATACAGGATTTGACGCCTTACATTAGAGGGAGTGGCTTAGAGGTTAGAGGAATGGACTGAGAAGCAGTAACACCAGGGGTTCAAATTACGCTTCTCCCCAACTGATAAATCATTGTGACCTTGAGTAAATCACTACCTCAGGAGCCTGCTTAAGAACATAAGAACATGCCATACTGAGTCAGCCCAAGGGTCCATCAAGCCCAGCATCCTGTCTCCAACAGTGGCCAATCCAGGCTTATAAGTACCTGGCAAGTACCTAAAAACTAAGTCTATCCCATGCTACTGATGCTAGTAATAGCAGTGGCTATTATCTAAGTCAACTTAATGAATAGCAGGTAATGGACTTCTCCTCCAAGAACTTATCCAAACCTGTTTTAAACCCAGCTACACTAACTGCATCCCCTGGCAACAAATTCCAGAGTTTTAATTGTGCACTGAGTGAAAAAGAACTTTCTCCGATTAGTTTTAAATGTGCTACATGCTAACTTCATGGAATGCCCCCCAGTCCTTCTATTAGACTGTAAGCTCCTAGGTCCTGGGAATTAGTGTAAGTGAATTGTAGAAATGCTGTAAACCCACTTGAGCATGATTTGGAAAGGAGGGCTAAAAATGATTTTACGACAGCCATATACTGCCAGTGACTGGAAGCGCTAAAGCCTGGGCATACACCTGGGAAGAGGTGATCAGTACTGTGCTTTGGGCAGTGGTTGAAGCTATGGCTTGTGAGTAAAGAGTTTGCTGCAGGAAGAACAGGAGCACATTCTTGGAACATAAGGAACTTCTGGACAGGAAATGCCAGCCAGCCCATCATGGCCCTCCATTGTAATTTATTCCTCATATTTCAGCATTCATGCTGTCAGCTATTTCTATGAATGCTTGTCTTGTTTGTTTTTCACTTTTAAATTTCCAAATGCGACCTTGTGTTTGAGGAGTAGGTTGGGAAGATATTTAATTCTTGATGTGTTTGACCCAGAGAGGATAATTTTTATAGTTGTGCAGAAAGGGATTAAAATCTGCATGTAATATGTAACTCAGGACTTTAGGCAGCATTTTCAAAGCGAACTTATATGCATGAGATTTGCTTTGCAAATGCTCGGGTAATTGGCTCTGGCATGTGCACAGATTAACTCACATAAAGTTACACCTCCTCTTCCGAGGTCATAACTTGTGGGTAAATTTTAAGCACATTAAAAAAAAATAAAAAAAAATTCACAAAGCATGCACGTAAATTCCAACTCTGTCGTCCTGTCCCCCGTCCCCCCGGAATGCCTTTCTGCAGTTCCTGTAAAAATGCGCGTGGAACCAAATTACATTGCATGCCTGCTTTTACGCGCCCAGACCCCTGGACTATTTTTTAACAGCTATTTCTGTGCATGAGACTGGTTCTTGTGCATGTAAATGGCATTGACAGTCAGGCCCTAAGTGCTCATATTGTAGCAGGCTGTCTGCAGGCCTTTGTTTCTTCTCTTTCTTGCAAGCGTGCGCCGCACCATGTGCTTCGCCGTACTAAGGAATGCTGCCACGCTGATTGCTGTCATGGCTGGGCATGCTGTAATGCTTTACTTGTGGGGGGTCATCTGAGGGCAAAGATTCTTTTTCTCCACTTGATTCGGAGCACAGCTGATTGAGACAGCGAGTTGGACATTACTCTGTGTACGCCCATTGTTACTGCTCTCATATTCTGAGCAAACTCTGAGTTGACTTCACCTTGTTGTCCCCTGTGTGCTCAGTAGGCTGGGTCACCAGTATTATCCTGTAGCCTAATCTCAGGACTGACTGAAGGCTTTTGGCTTCTGTGTTTACAGTTTACGGGAACAGATATATGTTATTCATTATTGTTTCATAACAAAAGATGTGCCATGCTGGGTCAGACCAAGCATGGGTCCGTCCATTGAGCCCAGCATCCTGGCTCCAATAGTAGTCAGTCAGGGTCACATCTACTCTGGCTATTTCCTGTTACTCACTCCCAGGGATAGCAGTGGTTTTCTTTAGTCTCCCTGGCTAATGTTTTATTGACTTTTCCTCCAGGAACTTGTCCACACTTCATTTAAACCCCGCTATGCTAGTTGCCTTGACCACATCCTATGGCAACAAATTCTATAGTTTTATTGTGCACAGAGTGAAAAAATACTTTCTACAATTAGTTTTAAATCTTCTGGTTGTTAGTTTTGATGGAGTATCTCTTTGTTTTAGTGTTATGTGAAAGGGTACATATCCGTCCTTTTATTTACCCGTTCCAGTCCATTCGTGATTTTATAAACTTCTACCATCTGTCCTTTTTCCAAGCTTTTCCTAATCTGTGTAGCCTTTCATTATAGGGGAGTCGTTCCATCCCCTTTATCATTTGTTGTTGTCCTTCCTGGTCGAAACCAGTTTGGTTTTTGACAAAGCTGGAGTTGCTGGCAGTCGCTACTGTGAGCACCGCAGGCTTTACCAGTTGTATATGTTATACTTGAACTTGGTTTGTGGGCCCTTGGGTCGTGGAGAGAGCTGACTACACCCACAGGGAGGAGCCCTGTTGGGACTCTCCACTACAGGTGGGGTCTCAGCAGTGATGGACACAGGAGTCAGAGATATATTTATTATACAGCAAAGAGAAACCCGAGGAGCGGGTTTGTAAACTCAGTCCTTAGTAGGAAGACCTGAGATGGATTCTCTGGTAGTGTTCCGCAGAGCGGGGTAACCCAGGAAATACATGCTGCTTGGTAGTTCTTGTGCATAGTGGCTCCGGTAGAGGTCCACAGTGCGGGATAGGCCGGAGGTAGATCCTGGCAGCAGGCACAAGACAACGTGGATCCGCTAGTGGTCCACAGAGCGGGGTAACCTGAGGATCCGCACAGCAAGAGAGAAGCAGAGTTGTAGATCAGGTCTAGTATTCACTCCGTAGAATTGTAGTAGAGGTATCGTTGTAGCAACAGCGGAGACTCGGAGCAGGAACACTGGAGGGTCGTCCGTAGAAGTAACGAGAGGTACTCACTAAGCTGGTGAAGGTGAGGCTCTCCGAGGAGCAGATAGCCCTGAGTGCAGCAAGGCCCCCAAGGAGCGGGTACCTGAGTCGCTCAGTCTGGAACGCAGGAACAGCGAGGCGAAGCGTCTCAGAGAAAAGGAATTGAGCAAGATGGAATCCTTGCTGACTCGTTGGTAGGAAGGTCCGGTAGGCTTAAGTACACATAAGCAGTGACATCATGCGGAGGGGACGCCCTCGAGGTTCCTGCCATGACGTGGATAAGATGGAGGCAGGTGCGCGTGCCCTATGATACACCAGATTCAAGATGGCAACCGGGATGGCCCACGCCGTCCTGGGGACGCCAGGGAGGTCGTTGTGCGGAGGCAATGGTGGCCATTTTAGCCAGAATTGGAGCTACAGGGCAAAATGAGGTGAGCAGCAAAGGTCGCAGCCATCTGCGACTGATGGGCGCAAGAGTATAATATTCAAGTAAATAGATAAGTTGGACCAGCTCCTTTAAGACATTTTGCAACCAAGCTCAAAACCTTAAGTTGTATTCTTCCCATGATGGGAGGGTAGTGGAGCTCCTGCGAGATTGGAATCAAACGATCTCGCTGAGACTGGTCGTGACATTATGGAGCATTTGGAGGCCCCAAAGAGTAGTGATGGCCAAACCCTAATGTAGAGAATAATCCAAACTGGACACCAGGATGTCAACAACAGTGGCCACTACCTAATACTGTGTTGGAAAAGGAACCCCAGTGATGCTTAAATGTCATGAAGTGCATCATCCTGGGGTAACACTTAAGTTGGTCCAATACAAAGTATCACACCTTGGAAGGCATCGGGAGGTTGCCTCTCTTCAGCGCTGAATGATATCCTGCATCTCCTCTTGTAAAAAAATGTGGTGCTCTGGACCCTGGAAGATGGCTGGATGCCCGTCCTCCAAGGTCAGATAAGCCTTACATAGTGTGAGTGGAGGACTAGGTCTCCAGTGCCCCAGTAACCAAAATGAATGTCTAGTTGAGCACAGTATCTGGTTCCTCAGAACTCCTCACCTGAACCCACCCTCGAATATGCTCCACTTTACTACTAATGTTACGGTAAACCACAGAAGAGACCAGTAATATATGGGGAAAATGTTTCATTTTGTGTGATCATTTTTTTTAAAAGTTATTTTATTTCTGTGTTCTATATTGTTTTGGTGCATGCTAAACCCATTGATTGCACGCAAGCGTGACTTAGCATGTGCTAAAATGCAGGAACGGAATGAAATGTTGCATTTGCGTCATCACAGATGGGAAATGACACAGAACGAAACAACAAATGTTACTGCGACTTACCTGTCGTTTGAAAATAACACATCCCTATGTATTTATTCACTGAAAATATCGATCCAGTGTTCTAGGAAGCTTACAATAAAACACATGGAATTACATGGTGGGTAATAGCATGGGCACAGTGTTGTGGTTGGTGTATTTTATTCAATATTAAAGTATTTTGAAGGCAGCTCTCGGCCTGGACGCACAAGTGCAAACCCTGCAGGTATTTCCCCATAAAAGCTGTCTAAGAAAAGAGTATGCACACAAATGTGCACCTCCTATTTGTGCGGGGTCGTCGTCTGTGTTACATTTTCATGCATATGTTTGTAAATACAAACCTACGCAGGCAAGTTTCAAAGAACCCGACTCCATACAGAAATGGCTTTATTTTTATTGCCATTTATAAGTCGCCTCTGTGCCGAAGTCCTAGGCGGTGTACAATCCAACATACGTATGAAAACAAAGATTAACATTAACAAATAAAATACAAAAATACAATCAACATTGATGTAACTTAACGCCTCAAAAACATAAAATAAAGCCACCGAGCTTCTGAACCTGCCTTCTTTATAAACCTCGTAATAGCTTACATTTTGGCTCAGTCGGAGCCAGTGCTGGCTTCTTGGCACTGTGAGCCATCGTTAGCAGCTACCCAGGGTTTTTCTCCATATTTCAATAGAGCCTCCCTCCCGCTGTTCCTGGTCTGGTCATTACAGCAACAGTGCTGATGATGGGAGCCCTAAATTTAGCCGTCGCGTGTCACCCTTATTGATGGCTAAAGCTTCCTCTCCCCACCCCAAGGCTGTGAGCACTGCCTTTGCAGCACTTCTAGCTCCGGCCTGAAAGATCAGAGCCAAGAGTCAAACCCAGGGCCCTGCACTGCCATTGAGCCATGGGCCGGACCCCATAATACCTCTCTAACACTTTGGGAGTGAATAAAATGTCACTATTGATGCGTTTGCATAAGGGGGATGTTTATACTATGGAATCTGTTCATAGTTACTTCGCCAACTAGAGGTTGCAATTTATTCATTATTTTTTTACCTAGTCCTGAGAATATAAACTCATAGCCCCCACTAAGAGGACAGTTTTTCAAAGGCATTTCTGCAGGTAAAAAGTGTGTTACGCACAGGCGTGACCTTTTACGAACCCAATATGCAGGTAAACTTACCTGTCTGCTGCGTATTTGAGTGGAAGTGTTCCTGGGGCTGGAGCAGAGGAGGAGTTTGGACTTAGGCACACATTTTTTTAATTTAAAATTTGTCATGCACATAATAGCAGGTGCGATCACGTGCGGGGTAGATTTGCTGGGATAATTTTCAAAGCGCACTTAACGTGCGTTAAGAACGCTTTGAAAATTGGTGTAACTTGTTTAGGGGGGGCTGCTATAACCTTACCCCTTAAAAAAAAAAAATTCCATTCCAAAACGGAAAAAATTCTCACGCTTCACAAAGTCAAATTAACCGTACCCCGATTTTTCAAAGACATGAAATACGTTTGGAAGCTTCTTACTCCTCCCCTCTGATTTTAGGAAGTGTTTTATGTTATTTTGAAAGGAAAGAAAAAAATTAATCTTCAGACTGAGATGAACAGAAGACCTGGGCCTTGTAATATGAAGAACTTGACTGTGGCAGAGATTTGGAAAATGTATGTAGTCTGAAGTAGAGAAAGATAGGATTTTAATCCTTTGAGATTAAGGAGTCTACAGAGAAATTCCGTGGGCTGAAAAAGTGTGTGTGAGAACTTTTGAGAAGAAAATTGTAGAAAACTGCCTCTTGTCTAGTCAAGCTGAGGAGTGGTAATGAGTGTTCAGACCACAAGCCCTGCTCACACCATCCAGCTTCCAGTTTCAGGACATCCTCGATGGCAGATATTTGTGTGGTGAGAACTGTTGCAGGGGCGTCCTATTGTGACTGCTTTCTTCTATCCAAAGCAGTCAACATTTTTTTTTTTAACCACAGATGACAATTAGTCATAACATAAAGAGGGGTACCACATAAGGGCACTTTTTCACTAACATTACATTCTAACAGTTCTTTAAGTTATTATTGGGCAGCTATCCAATGATAACTTATAATTCAATCTAAAAATAGAAAGCTAATGGCCAGTAGCTAGACACAAGTTCTAAGCATCTATCAATCACAGTTGTGGCAGGCCTGAATTTCAGCATTTTATATCAGCTTCCTCTTTTCTCTAGTACTATTGTTTTCTTTGTAGGGGTGAGGCAACCAAGCTTTCTCATAAGTCTCAAATCTCTAGTGGCATACAGCAATACAAGAAGGTAGCTGCAGGTTTGATGGGGAGAAATCTAAAGACTAGGGTCCAGAGAGATTATGCAATGGAGATTGCATAATGATGCCATGTTCGTACAAATTTAGGGCTGGATTTTAAAAAGGTTACGCGCGTAACCAGCATTATGTGCACCAGACCTATTTTAAAAAGGCCCGGTGACGCGCGTAAAGCCCTGGGATGCGTGTAAGTCTCGGGGCTTTACAAAAGGGGCGGTCCAGGGGCAGGGCCAGAGGCTTTCGACATAGCGGCCATTGCTGCTGTGTTGGAGGATCGCGTGCCGGCAGGCGAAACTTGCGCCTGCCCAATGGCAGGCACAAAAGGTAAGACAAGTCAGGGGGGGCTTTAGAGTAGGGCTGGGGGAGAAAAGGTTAGGTTAAGTTAGGGGGGAGGGAACGGAGGAAGGCAGTTGCGCGCACATAAGGTGCACAATTGTGCACCCCCTTGCGGGCACTGACCTTGGATTTTATAACATGCGCATTCTGCGTGCACCGACGCCCGCGGACTTCCTCAGTTCCCTCTCAGTCTGCAGGGCTTTACACATGTAGGCCTTTTAAAATCTGGCCCAAAATGTTTGCCCCATGTCAGTCAAAAATAGGGGGATTTTTAAGATTTTATTGAGACACAGGCAAATAAGTCATAACATGAGCTTATCACAAATACATTCAGAAGCTTTTTTTCTACAGGCAGTGGGATTTACAAATGGAGAAAAAACACAGGAGATGCTATTTATGACTCAATAAATTCAGAAAAGGACAAGAGAGAGGGTTTTCCCGAACAGTTATCTGCTTCCTTGGGGAAGCCAAAAAAGGATGGCTGGAGATGGTCGGGTGTAGAGTGCGCAAGTACGTGAGAGAACTGGAGGTGTGCGAGAGAGACTTCTATTTCCATCAGTGGGGTTGCTCTGCTGAGCAGGACCCTCCTTGGATAGATCTCCTCCTCTATGTACTGGATCACAACAAGTCAGGGTCATCCTCTGGGAGGGTGCTCCAAATGCTGCCCTGGACAAGAAGCAAGGTGGTTGCTGCTCCCTCAGCTTTGTGGACCCCTTCCCCTCTCACAAAAGTCAAAACATATATATACATACGTGCTACCCAATCCTCCCGCACCCACATGTGTACACATTAAATAAAGGGCACAGCACGTTAACTAGAGAGACGTCTACCCCACACTTTAATAATCTTCTAAGACCTAACACGAATTAATCACATTTAATGCATTTGTAAGGCACTAATGCCCATCGGTAAGTAGGTTCCTTAGTATTATTTTTATTCCACAACTTTTAATTCATAATTGCTTTTTTTTTTGCCATTCTTAATGCTTTAACCGTCTCTGTTGTGATATAGTGTCTGTGACTGCAGTGTTCGTTCTTTATATACACTGTAGTTGATAAGGCAAAGTATGCAAATGTAATCAGTCTTTTTTTTTTTTTTTAAAACAAAACATGTTTTCATAAATGTATTTATGTATTATCTCACTTTTATGGCTCATCTTTTCACATAATTGTGAGGTACCGCCTCCAGCCTATAGGTGATGCTGGGGAGCATGCTGGATTATCTGTTCAGGTCTCCTAGTTCATGCCCTTCACTTCCTCCCAGCAGTTATCTTGATCCTGTCTAGTCCTGCCTGGCCCAGTTTATACGCACACACATGCTTCCTCTGTCTCACATATGCACACATACAGACAAAAACTGAACTGGAAACAGAGGAAAAGCAGAAAATCACTATTCCTCAAAACAATACAATCAAGAAATATAAATCAAACAGGATAGTAAAACCATACTAAAAAATATCCATTTCAAAACAGCTGATGAATAAAATAATATTCAATAATTAGAAGCTCCTGTACAAATTTTAAAAAATTTTCTAAACATCGATAAAATATTTCAAAACAGCAGACATAAGTTAATGCCCAGTAATTAAAACTAATAAGGATTTTAAAAAATCCCCCACTCTCCATACCTGTCACCCTGAGATTGTCGTGAACTGGGGGTACACAGAGACAAAAATAAAATATGCTCCTTCTGTCTCAGACACACATACACGCTTGGTGAGAGACAGAGGGTGTTTAAGTGTCTGTGTGTGTATAAGACACACACATTTCCTCCATTTCTCTCTCACCCACACACACACGCTTCCTCTGTATCTCACACATGATTCTTGTCTCACACACATGCGCGCACACACACGCTTCCTCTCACCCCCTCCCCGCATGCACTCAGGCACCCTCTCATACGCACAAACACACACCCGTTACTCTCACGGGGCAGGTCTCTCTCACACACGTTTTGGAGCTCTTCTTTGGCCGCTGGCTGCTCAGCAATCCTCTTCCATAGGATTCTGCCAGCACATCGCTTCTCTGCGCCGCCGCGGGACCTTCCTGCTGGCAGCAATGGCACCCCCCCTCGCGCCCCCCCCCCCCCC
The DNA here is from genome assembly GCF_901001135.1 of Rhinatrema bivittatum. Taxonomy (NCBI): domain Eukaryota; kingdom Metazoa; phylum Chordata; class Amphibia; order Gymnophiona; family Rhinatrematidae; genus Rhinatrema; species Rhinatrema bivittatum. Next base: position 29,317,538 of record NC_042622.1, on the reverse strand, counting down.
CACCTTAGTATGCCACTGCTTATATCAACTTTCTTGCAGCGTTAATCTTTGATTTTGCTGGAAAAACCAGGGATTCCTTAAACCAGGTGTGCAGTTTAAGGCTCACCCAGGGGCACCCTACTAAACCCTCGACAAAATGAACCAGCGGTATGCTGCAGTCCTGCTGATATTTGGGAAGGATTTTTTTTCTCTCTCCCTGTTTACTGTTGTTTTTCCACCAAGCCAAGATTCAGTGAGAGCCAGGCTTGATTTGTTCCTGAAATGTTGCTAATTGGTTTTGTGCTTTGGACTTGAGTGTGTGAGAGCGTTCTCAGTCAGAGGCTCTCTCTAATAGTTCTCTGGCTTAAGCAGTGAGTCTCACTCAGTGCTGCTTTGCCCTTAAAATCTGGACAATGATTTTGAACTTTTGTTTTGCATCTGCTGTACTCGGAGGTGGTCATTGATCTTGGGCCACATCCGAGAAACCTTGTTCCAGTCCTGATTTTAGTCTGCAGACTTCGCTTTGTGTTCCAGTTTAATTTTTGTTTCAGGTCTTTTAGTCTTTTGTACCTGCCCGTGGTTTGCTTTGAGCTCCTGTGGTTGTACCCTGGTAACCTTATCCTGATCCAGCTTTGACTCCAGTCCCCACTCCAGCCTTGCCTGTAGCGTTCCAGTCCAAATCTTGCTTAATCCAGTCCAAGACTTTCTTCTGGTGTTAGTCTGAGTGTTGATCCGGTGACCTCACCTCTGGATATTCTAGCGACTCCAGTTCCTGCACTGGAGAATTCAAGAGTTCCAGTCCTAGTCACGCCGCCAGTCGGGTCTTGCTTTGCCTGCAGCATTCCAGTTTCTCCACCTGGAGAGTCCGGTTCCACTTGTATCTCTGACTCCAGTTCCTTTACTGGAGAGTCCGTTTCCAGTCATCTCTCAGACTCCAGATCCTGCTCCAGGTGTGCCAGCAGTTTTCCAGAGACATTATATGGGACTTTGCTTTTCTCGGGAGGACTTTGGGATCTTGGGGATCTTTGGGGGCATCCAGAGTCCACTTGTTTTGTGGGGAGGGGGTGTATGTGAGGTACTGCCTCCAGCTTTAGGTGGTGCTGGTGGGCCTGCTGTATTACCTATTCAGTTCTCCTAGCTCTTGTAACCCTCACCTCCTCCCAGCGACCACCTTGTTCCTGTCTAGTCCTGACTGGACCAGCCCCTAGTGGGTTTGGCTCTATCTGCCTCACTTTGGGCTGGCCCCAGCGCTGGTTCATTGGCTTGTCATTGTTATCCAGTCCCTCTCCTGTCATGCGTACCTTGTTTCTGCCAAAGATCTATGTTCCGGTTTTGCTTTGCCTACTCTTGTTCCCATCCAGCTTTCTTGGTCTGTCAGTCCTTGCTTTTACAAGAAACTCCAGGGCTCCCTAAAGACACTCTGGTTAAACCCCTGACAATAACGCTCTCGCAGCAATGCAATATTTGCCTTATGCATACCATTCTCTGTGTTTCAATTTTGTTTGTGTCAATGTTGTTTTTTGTTTTTTTTTTGCCACAAGAAATGATCAATTTGTATTTTTTCATTTCTTACCACCACCACCCCATTGATTCCTGTGGAATTAGGCCATGTCAGTGTTTTGGAGCATATGGAAATGAGGAAGGATGGCGACTGACATGTGGGCAAGCCTTTTTTGGATGCTTCCCCCTTTGTGTTGACATCATCACAACAGGAGGCAGACACATACTCATTGTGGTCTCCCCACCCAGTTCTGGAAACGAATGCTGTCAGGATACTGCCTACCCACAAAGGGATAACGGTGTTTTACATATACGGGGAGGGTCATTTTCAGAGCCCATTATCACAGTTCAAACGCTGCTTTAGCTGCGGAAATGGGCTTGTAGAAAATCGCCCGTCTGTGTGCGGGCAACGTTACGAGAATAGCGCTGCTAAACCCGTGACATTACCCACGCTGAAAAGAGGCAATCCTGGGGGGAGAATCGGGGAAGGGTTGGCACCTACATGCACACGTTTTTTTATTTTTGACAAGTATGCACATCGTTTTTCTTGGAACAAATTAGCAGATGTGAATGTGCGCAGGGAATGTTCCCTTTGGAAATGTGGGGGTAAAAGGTATCCTCGGACTTGGTGCCAATACGGGCAGATATCAAATTACTAGGGGGGTGAGTACACACATGTTTTACATTTTGTTTTTCAATTTTGTTTTTTTTAATTCTTTTTTTTTTCTTCTGTTTGTTTCACGTATAAAAAAAAAAAAATACCAAAACTAAATAAATGGAAAAAAAAATGTTCGGTTCCCAACCACTGATGGAGAAAAAAAATATAAAGAACATAAACCCTTCCCATGTCCTGTCCTGCTCCCCTCCCCCAGCCTCCTCGGCTCTTCTGATCCCCACCAGTGTTACAGCTGTAAATGGTACAGGTTCCCTGTGTGTTGGGTTGTTTTGTTTTTTTTTGTAGTAGGATATCCTGTTTTTGAAACAAAACAAACTAACTTTTGTTCATTTTGAAAATGAAATAAAATGAAACAAAACCGGGAAAATTTCACAAAAATTTCTGGTTTCATTTCCAGCAAACGGCCATCTCTAAAACTTGCCCTCATTGTAATGAAGAGGATTCTTTCATTATAATATGTTTTTCCTTGAGATATACCAGGTCCCTCAGCTGGGTTTTTGAAAAATTAGGACGATACTGCTTTTACTCCTGTTGCGCTGGAGGTGGACCCTTGGCCTGGTGCAGGATTGGTACCGCCCTCTGGTCAGACCCAGAGAGCGCCTGCCACCAGGAGGCGGAGCATGGGAGGAGACAGAGGCTAGCTGGAGCTTCACCAATAGCAACCCGGGGTTTTGCAGGTTGAGCCCTTGGGTCCCCGGGCCATCTAGTCTTAGGTGGGCCTCCCAGAGAGGAAGCGCAGGGGAGTGTTCACCATGAACAAGGGTGTGCGGTCAATGTTCAAGCAAACAGGTTCAGGAATCACCGGAGGCCAGAAGAGAGTGTCCGAGTGGATAGCTAGGATGAAGGCCAGAGTATCAGTCCAGAATGGTCAGCCGAAGCAGGGGTCAGTACCTGTAGTCAGTCTGGGAGTAGTCAGGTCAGGCAAAGGTCAAGTTCCAGGCAGCGATCAGACGTGGTCAGTGGACAGGCAGCGGTCAGATGTGGTCAAGAGCAAGCAAAGGTCAGTACCGTGAGATCAGTCCGAAGGGTACTACCAGGAATGGAGAGACGCTGGCAAACTAGAGACATGGGAGTGTACAACCCGATTGCCAAGGCGAGGAACAGGAAGCAGAGACTCGTCTTAAGTATCCGGCCTACGTGATGTCATCGGGAGGTGCCCCTGTGGGTTTTCCCGTTGTTGGCCCTTTAAAGGACTGCAGGTTGGCCGCGTGTGCGCCTAGGGGCGGGGCCAAGGACGCCGACAATGCGGAGCCCCAACGGGAGTTCCGCTGTGAGGCCTGCACGGAAGACTGCGAGCGGGGGAGCCGGGGATGCCGTGAACTGGCTGCAGAGGAGTGGTGCCCGGAGCTTGTGGACGGGATAGCGAGGTGAGAAGGGCCGGCTGCGGAACGGACGCGGCCGGGACGCGCAACAATTCCCCCAAGTCACCGAATATCTTTTGGGCAGAAATCTTTCTAGGTCATGATTTAAGTTCCATATGGCTTGCATTACAAAAAATGTAGCCTCAATGGTTATCATAGCTCTGAGATGACTGTATGGAAACTAAGGAAGAAAACCAGAAAGAACAATTCTGAATAAGAACATAAGAATTGTGTATGAGTTCCTTCCTACTGGTCCTGTGTGGCTGGATGACACATTGAGGCTATGAGAGGGGGTGATTTTCATCTTTGATCATCCTGTGATTGATTTTAATGACATTCTTCTAATGTTTGAGGACAAATTTACATTTCTTTCGTGCACAGTTTGTTTTTGTTTTGTTTTTTTTTTTAAATCATATGCTGGAAAGGAAATTTTCAGCTGTGCTCAAACTTGACTGTAGCACAATTTTGATTTGAATTAAGTGCTTTTGTTTTTACTGTGCTTTGCTAAATAGTCCAATTATTAATACAAACAATCTGTCAGCTGAAACTTCACAGCCTGGGTATTTATGGATATTCATTCCCTTGAAATACTGATTTTAGGCTTTGAAGTAATGTGCTCAGTCGCATTCTAGAAGAGATAAAGTAATTCCCTATTCCTTGTTTACTTAGAAATGTACTGTACAGTCAACAATACGAAGATTAAATTTGAGTTGGAATTAATTATTTGCTTTCCAAATCTGAACTCAAGGCGAGCTGCATAGTTAGGTAGAGTGGATTGTTTTCTTTCCCAGAAGGTTTAACCATCTAAGGGGGCCAGTTCATAAACTATATTATTACAGCTACTGTATGGTAAAAGAGCTAATGTACAGATAATGCATGGACTTTGGAATTCCGCAGAAAACCCGGTGCATTGTGGGTACGTCAGTGAGCTGCTTACTGCTATGAAAACAAACGACACAGCTTGCATTAAAGTCGGCAAGCCACGTTATTCAATGGGACACAGTAAGTGAAGGCATGTAAAGACCCAAATGGTCCATCCAGTCTGCCCAGCAAGGTGCTTAGGGTTGTAACTGCCGTTCCGTGCAGGTTACCCCACGAAGAAATGTTACACAAAATGTTTCACTAATAAAGGCTCAAATCACCTTGATTCAAAAATCAAAATCCAATTTTGTGTGTCTCCTCTTATTCTTATGGAGAAATGCACCCATGTGTCACAAGAATAAGAAGAGACATAAAAATTTGATTTTGAATGCAAATATTGTATTGTTTCATAAGGAGGGTTGTGGTTTTTTTTTGTTTTTTTTTACCAGTGATTGAGAGTTTAGCAATCTGATTTTTTTTTTTTTTTTTTTTTTTTTTACACAGTGCTCCATGCTGAGGTCTTTTTCCTCCTGATATCTAATCAGATGATTTGAGCCTTTATTAGTGAGAACGTTTGTGTACATACACCTAACGTTAGCATAGGTTACCGCATTTTTTTCAATTTCATCCTTAAGATCCCAGTGATCCTCTGTGTTTATCCCATGTCCTTTTGAATTGCATTACTGTTCTTCTCTTCACCACCTCTTCCGGTAGGGGCATTCCCTGCACCCACCACCCTTTCCATGAAGAAATAATTCCTGACATTGTTCCGGAGTCTACCCCCTTTGTGTTTCATATTATGACCTCTAGTTCTACAGCTTCTTTACCACTGGATGAGGATTGATTCCTGTGCATTAAACATAGAAATAACGGCAGAAGACCAAATGGCCATCCAGTCTGCCCAGCAAACTTTCACACTTATTTTTTTCATACTTACTCTTGGCCCTTATAAGTAATTTTTTGGTTCTATTTCCCTTCCACCCCCGCCATCAATATAGATAGCAGTGCTGGTGCTGCATCTAAGTGAAGTATCTAGCTAAAAATTGTTTAGGGGTAGTAACTGCCGTAATAAGCAAGCTACTCCCATGCTTGTTTACCCAGCCTGTACAATTCAGTTCTTGTTGGTTGTCTGAATATAAATCCTCTTTTCTTCATTCCCCCTGCTGTTGAAGCAGTGAGCCGCGCTGGATATGTATTCCAAGTGAAGTATCAGGCTTAATTGATTCTGGGTAGTAACCGCCGTAACAAGCAATCTACACCCACGCTTATTTGTTTACCCAGACTATGTAATTCAGTCCTTGTTGGTTGTTGTCTGAATATAAATCATCGTTTTTCTTCATTCCCCCTGCCGTTGTAGCAGAGAGCTATACTGGATTTGCATTGAAAGTGAGGTATCAGGCTTATTTGGTTTGGGGTATTAACCGCCATAACAAGCAAGCTACTCCCCTGCTTTTTTGTGGATGCAAATCCTTTTTTCCACATTTCCTCTTGCCGTTGAAGCATAGAGCAATGTTGATGTTGCATTAACCATATGTATGTTTATTGAATAAGGATATTAATCTCCAGGTAGTAGCCGTCATTCCCGCAAGCCACCCCATGCCTCTTTTCTTCATTCACATCCTCTAGATTTTATGGATCCACTGTGTTTATCCCATGCCCCTTTGAAATCCTTCACAGTTTTGGTCTTCACCACTTCCTCCGGTAGGGCGTTCCAGGCATCCACCACCCTCTCTGTGAAGAAATACTTCCTGACATTGGTTCTGAGTCTTCCTCCCTGGAGCTTCAAATCGTGACTCCTGATTCTGGTGATTTTTTTCTGACTGAAAAGGTTTGTCGTTCTCTTTGGATCATTAAAACCTTTCAAGTATCTGAAAGTCTGTATCATATCACCTCTGCTTCTCCTTTTCTCCAGGGTGTACTTATTTAGATTCTTCAATCTCTCCTCATAAGTCATTCGAGGAAGACCATCCACCTTTTTGGTTGCCCTTCTCTGGACCGCCTCCATCTTATCTCTGTCTCTTCGGAGATACGGTCTCCAGAACTGAACACAGTACTCCAGGTGAGGCCTCACCAAGGACCTGTACATGGGGATAATCACTTCCCTTTTCTTACTCTATATTCCTCTCTCTATGCAGCCCAGCATTCTTCTGACTTTAGCTATCGCCTTGTCACATTGTTTCTCCGACTTCAGATCATTAGACACTATCACCCCAAGGTCTCTCTCCTACTTTGTTCACATCAGCCTTTCTCCCCCCATTGAATACAATTCATTCGGATTTCCACTCCCCATATGCATGACGCTGCACTTCTCAGCATTGAATCTCTGCTGCCATGTCTTCGACTACTCTTCCAGCTTCCTTAAATCCCATCTCATTCTCTCCACTCCTTCCGGCGGGTCCACTCTGTTGCAGATCATCCGCAAAAAGACAAATCTTACCTTCTATCCCGTCCGCATGTCGCTCACAAAGATATTGAACAGGACCGGTCCCAACACCGATCCTTGTGGTACACCGCTTAAAACCGCTTTCTCTTCAGAAAGCGTTCCATTTACCATCACACATTGTCTTCTGTCCGTCAACCAGTTTGCAATCCAGGCCACCACCTCGGCACTCACTCCTAAGTTTCTCATTTTATTCACCAGTCTCCTGTGCGGGACCGTGTCAAAAGCTTTGCTGAAATCCAAGTAGATGACATTGAGTGCTCTTCCTTGATCCAATTCCTTGGTTACCCACTGCTAGACCTGTCAGTCCAGGATCCAGTACGCCTGGGTGTAGCTCCCAATCGCATCACTCAGGATCAGGGTCGGTTGCGCCATCCCAACCTTCAATCCCTATCCCTGACTGCATGGATGTTGAAAGCTTAATCCTACAATCACTTAATCTCTCAACAGGAGAACCAACCAGCCAAGGACGCTTTTGCTCGCCCTTGGAACTCAGGCCTACTATATGCATATCCTCCAATACCGCTCATCACCAAGACACTGGTGAAGCTGCAACAGGACAAGGGATCCATGATCCTCATAGCCCCATATTGGCCTCGACAAGTATGGTTTCCCACACTGCTAGACCTGTCAGTCCAGGATCCAGTACGCCTGGGTGTAGCTCCCAATCTCATCACTCAGGATCAGGGTCGGTTGCGCCATCCCAACCTTCAATCCCTATCCCTGACTGCATGGATGTTGAAAGCTTAATCCTACAATCACTTAATCTCTCAACTAATGTTTCTCAAGTGCTTATAGCTTCACGCAAACCTTCCACAAGAAAGAATTATTCTTTCAAATGGAAACGGTTTACTTTCTGGTGCAAGCAAAACAATATTGATCCTTTCACTTGCCCCACAACTACTCTTCTAGATTATTTGTACTATCTCTCAGACTCTGGTCTTCAGACATCGTCAATCAGAGTGCATTTGAGTGCAATCTCCGCTTACCATAACAAGATAGGAGATGCACCTATATCCACACAACCTCTCGTCAGTAGATTCATGAGAGGTCTAACTCACCTCAAACCACCAATTCGGCCTCCAGCTACACAATGGGACCTGAATCTGGTTTTAACAGGATTAATGCGTTCTCCTTTCGAACCCATAGATTCCTGTGAACTTAAATTTCTCACATGGAAAACTATTTTCCTCATAGCCATCACGTCAGCTAGAAGGGTTAGTGAGTTACAAGCACTGGTCACATATGAACCTTATACAAAGTTTCTCCATGACAGAGTGGTTCTCCGAACACATCCAAAATTCCTTCCTAAGGTAGTTACGGAATTCCACTTAAATCAAACAATAGTTCTACCCACATTCTTTCCAAGGCCTCACTCTCACCAAGGCGAAAGAGCTCTACACACTTTGGACTGTAAACGTGCGTTGTCTTTTTATTTAAATCGCACTACGTCCCTCAGAAAATCCAATCAGCTTTTTGTCTCTTATGACCCAAATAAGCCAGGTAAAGCAGTGGGAAAGCATACTCTATCCAATTGGTTAGCAGATTGCATACAATTTTGCTATGAAAAAGCAGGCCTTCCTCTCCAAGGGCGAGTAAAGGCACATTCAGTAAGAGCAATGTCAACCTCAGTAGCACATTTTCGTTCAGTGCCAATCATTGACATTTGTAAAGCAGCAACATGGAGTTCTCTTCACACCTTTGCAGCTCATTACTGTTTGGACAAGGAAGGGCGACAGGATTCAGCCTATGGACAATCTGTCTTAAAGAACTTGTTTCCAGTTTAATCCCAACTCCTTCTACATCCAATCTGCTGTGATCTTCGGCTGACTCATTTCTTCAACAAGGCATTCCGGTTACCTGCATGGACAATGACTCAGCCTCTAGCTTGCTAATCACCCATATGTGAGGACTAGCATCCTGCTTGTCCTGGGATAAAGCACAATTGCTTACCTTGTAATAGGTGTTATCCCAGGACAGCAGGATGTAGTCTCACGAAACCCACCCCACGGAGTTGGGCCTCAAACTTTATTTTATTTTTGCTAATGCTTATTGCTACATACAAGACTGGAGTGAGACCCCTGTGGCAGGGAATATCATGGCATGCCGGGCATGCTCAGTAGCCTCAGGCAGCCAGTTAAAAGCTTCTAGAAACTTGCCAGAAGTTTTTCCCGCTTAAGGGCTCCGTGAATGACGTCACCCATATGTGAGGACTACATCCTGCTGTCCTGGGATAACACCTATTACAAGGTAAGCAATTTTGCTAACTTTCTCTCATGCATATTCATTGTGGATATCCTGAAAACCCGACTGGCTGGGGGGTCCCCGGGACAGGGTTGGGAACCACTGGACTAGGAAGTGGACTGCAACTCCTGAGCCTTTATAGGCCCTGCCATTCAGGACTTCCTGTGGGTGTCGGCTGATGACATCACCACTCTCCCTGGATATAAGGGAGTTCAGTGCAGTGAGCCAGTGCCTCAGCAACAGGTCCTTCTGGATACCACTCCCTAGGTGTTGCTGTCACTCTTGATCCTGGTTCCTGGTCTTGCTTGTCTGCCTGTCTGCCATGTTCCTGCCTTTGTTCCAGACCTTGCCTGCTTCCTGTCTTGCTCTGTTCCTGTTTCCTTGCCTGCCCTATGTTTCCTCTGCCTTGAACTGACTTTTCTTTGCTGACCCGGCCTGACCATCGCTTGCCTGAACTCTGGTCAGCCTTGACCATAGCCTGCCTCTGTCACTGCCTGAACTCTGCCAGCCCAACCTCGGCCCACTTTTTGTCTCTGCTTGGTCTCTGTCTGCCCCGAGCACAGTCTGCAAAACCTCAGCCTCTGCCTGCTGGAACCTGGCCCTTGCTTGAACGAAACAGGCTGTGCCAACCCGACAGTGGCCCGAGGACTCATCCCTGAAGCGTGACAGGAACTACAAAGAGTTACTTCAGAAAATCCACACAGATAAAAAAAATGTGTCAGGTTAGCAAAGGCTCAGAAGAGGTGAACTTGGCTCTACAGAGGAGAAACTGAATTGCAGGTCAGGATAGTGGACTACAGAAAAGATGGTTTACACCAGCATAGGAAAAAAATGGTTAAATAGTCAAGTGCAATTGATGGGTGTGTCCTGTTGCATATATGCAAATGTATACAGGTGTTTGTTCCTTGCAACCCTGATGGAACTGTTTCCATTGAACTGCTTAGACAGTGTTTTAAGGCTGTAAAGGATGGATGGTTATGAACAAATTGTTCTTAAATCTACACAAGCCTGTAGCACTCTGGTGTTCACATTCCTCACTGCCAGAAAATTTCTTATTTAGCTTTTGATGAGGTTAAGTTATCCATCTTAGAAATTTAGTGATCTCGTTGGACTCTGAATTGCCTGTAAAGGCGCAGATACAGACGGTGGCAAATCAGCCTTTTTAAAGATGGCTCAGGGATGATTTTAGGACAGTCATACAGGCCTTGGTGTTAACTAAAGTAGTTTCTGGAATTTCTTTGTAAGCAGGGTTGCCAAAAACCTTACTGTGGGTTTTGCAGTTAATGCAGGATGCTGCTACAAGGCTGATTTACAGCTACAAGAATTAATCATAGTATCACACTAAGGCTCAAAGGGGCCAATTTTTAAAGCTAATTAGCCAGATACCTCACACGTAATCCAGCTAAATGGCAAGCTTTGAATATCCCCGGGACTTACCTGGCTAACCTTTAGCTGGATAAGTCATTATCTGGCTGAAATTTACCCAAACAAGTGAGGGGCATTTTGGGGATGTTATGGAGTGAGTTTGAGTTAACCCAAATAATTTATCCGGCTATCTCTGATATTTGGGACTATTCCCAGCCACTCTGATATTTGGAATTAGCCAAATAAGTTATTCAGCTGTCACAAGATGTGGCTGAGAGCGGGTTGAAAGCTATCCAGATAACTTATGTGGCCGGATAACTTTAGACTGGTTATGTTCAAAGAATAGAGCCAGTTACATGGCAAACATATGGCTGTAAGTTTTTACACAACGTAACAGAGCCAACAAGGTAACTCGTAAGAGAATTAGCTATAGACAAAGAGGGGAAACCAAAATAGCTTAAATAGCAAAAGCTTACTCTTAATAACAGTCGTGAAGTGAATATGAATTCAAAACCTCTTGAGCAGGATTTTGAAACTTTTTTTGATTCACGTTTTCACAAGTCAGTGGACTTATTTGAGCACGAGACACAGTAAGATATAAGGTGCATGAGAGAGAAGACCGTGCGGTTCAATTTCAGTTGAACCTTAAAATCTCAATTCAACAATTTGAATTCGTATTCACTTCACAATTGTTATTAAGCGTAAGCCTTTGCTATTTAAGATATTTTGGTTTCCCCTCTTTGTATGTTTTTAAAGCCATAGAGCAAAATGGCACCACCAGCACCATTTTGAGATCGTTATGGTGCCGGTCTTAGTCCACCAGCGCCATTTGTAAAGGGACGTCCGAGGGGCAGGAGGTAAGTGGGATCCCCCAGCGATGGAGTAAGTGAGGGCTAGGGTGGACCTGGCCCCTTTTGCAGGAGGGGAAGGGGGATTGGAAAGGCCCAGGCTCCAGCAACAATTTTTGTTTTGGTGGGGGGTGGCTGGAGGGGCCCGGTGAGAACCCAGAGTGCTGGCAGTTTATTATGGAGACCCTGAGGAAATCTCGGGTCAGCCCCAGGGAGCCCTGAACCAGTGACGGAGGGGTTTTTCCCCCCAGCTTTTTTTTTTTTTTAAATTGATTTTTCTTTTGTTCTGTTTTGAAACCGTAATGAAACGAAATAGGTTCCTGTTTTGTTTCAAATGAATGCCCATCCTGATTAGCAACTAAGGATCCTCTCTGTGCTTATGCCAGGCCCTCTTAAACTCCGTTGCTGTTTTAGCTGCCACTACGTACGCCCTGGTGGGCATTTCATGTTTCCACCGGGAAAACAATATTTCCTGATGTTCTCCCCGGTCTACCCCCTCGGAGTCTCATAGCATGAACCGCTCATTCTAGAGCATTCTTTCCAATGAAACAGGTTTGCTTCTTGTGCAGGAAAACTGAGACACAAGGAGTTTACAAAAGTATAATTTAAAAATAATTAAAACATGATCTAAATAATCATTTATTAAAAATACTTCTATTCCACCTATAACTTTGTTAAGCTAAGTGGATTACAAAATCAACATAAAACGGTGTTAAGGCAAAAAATAAAATATTAATATATATTATTCCAAATTTTTTAAACTATTCTTTCAGTTGTGGATTTTTGTCTGCTTGGGTCTTTTAGCTGATTGGCTGCCACTATCATTCCATTTGCTGTCAATATTTACTGCTTCTCATTCAATGCTGAGGCAGGGAGGTTGCACCACAGAGACTCACAGATGCCACAATGAATTCCTTCAGCTGTTCTCAGTGCTCTTCCCAGGATACACTGGCTCCTGCATGCCGCCTACTTGAGCTGATTGCAGGTTGCAAAGAGTAGGCATGAATATACCTAAAGCTAGGCTCCAAGGGTCTGCTGAATATTGGACTCGTGCTGTATTTGTGTGGTTAGCACAGAGCAACACTGGTGGCTGCTCAGTTAAATTGAATGTATATTCTCGTTCCCCCATATATTTTTTTTTTTAATATTTGATTTCTTTTTACACTGTTATAGTGCAGAAACTTTGGTTCGATGCTTTGAGCATCTTTACTTGCTTTCCTGGATGTCATGTGACCTTTCAATTTAAATTTTGTCTGACAACTCCCTACTACGTGCACTGAGTCACAGCAAACCAGCAATTAAGAAAGCCAGGGTTAGGCACGCCTGTCCTAGACAACTACCTATATTCAGGTAGTGAGGAGGGCTGGGCTGAGCCGTGTGCCGAGGTCTCCCTGTGCTGGTGGAGTGGAGAACACCTGATCTGAGTGATAACTAATTATTTGAAAAGTTTTTAATAAACCACCTTCTGGCAGGATGGCCAATCAAAGCGGTGCACAACACATTAAAAGCGTTACATAATCATAAACTACAATGATGTATAGGTCACTAATCCAATAAACCCAGCCATTAACCTCCCTGTCGAGGAAAGAGCTGGCTGGCTCAGGTTCTCAAGAGCATGTGCCCAGCCTTAGGGAGGGAGGAAGAGGTGGATTGGATTCCTAGCCAAGGGGGACAGGGGCTACCGCAGAGCACCAGGGTCGCTACATGTCAGAAGAATACGGCTGTGATAGTGACTGTGAGAAGAGAGGATGGGGAGGTGTAAGAGCTCAGGTCTGGGTCACCCGCTAAGGAATTTCCTGGGTTGCTGATGGCTCGCAGAGGTAAATTGCCTACCCAGTTTAACCGCTTAGCAGGCGCCACTACAGATGAAACCCTCCTTGTTTGTCCTGAATTCAAAGATGCCCCTTTATTTATAGCGGGATTTTTTTTTTTTGCCATGAGTAGCTCAGATTTTATGGAGGAACCTGTCCGATAATCCTGGTCCCTGGATTTCAAGAGCCGCAGATACTTTCCTCAGGTTTACCATGCAATAACTTCAGCAATGCGGCCCAGCGCATCTTTGGAAATTATACTGCGCTCTTAGTCAACTGAAAATGAAACCAGAATTATAAAGTTACATTTCTGATTCCCTTCTGTTCACCTATACCTTGGGACCTTCGTTTTAATTTTTAATTTTAGTTTTCCTGGAAATTTATCGGTGTATTCACAACAAGAACAAACATGATATTTACCCAGAAAAATGGCAAGTTCTTTTTATTTTTTTTCCATTGATTTCTCTCGTTTTTGTTCCTGTTGTGAGAAACACTGAAAAATTCCCAGGAAAAACAAAATCTAAACTGAAAACGAAGGTTCCTGAATGAACCCCTGCCTGACAGAAATTGGGTAAGAGTGACTTTTTTCATGAGGGACTGTTAGAGCTCGCCCTGTGCCGAGTGCACCGCAGGATACCCAGAACCGGACGGTTTACACTGAATGAGGCAGTGAAGTCCCTTCACTCGCAAAACTCGCATATTCCTTCTGCAGAACTTAGTAAGTGGGCCAGTACCTCGACGGACTGTTTTTACTTCATTTTTTATTTTATTTTGCCTGGCAATTTCGATGTTATAAGAAAAGATGTCGATGGAAAAATGACTTTGAAATAACATACTGGAGAAACATCAGTGGAAATCATTTTCCCACCAATTTCTTTTGTGTTCTAACAACTAAATTCCCAGGCAAAATAAAACAAAAACTTAAAATGAAGGTCCCCAAAATTTGATTCTAGCGAGCATTACACATACTGTTTGATACAGCTGAAGAAACAGATGGGTTGACTGAACAGGGGGAGGTTATGGGATGTTGTCAAGTATTAAATAAATAAATAAATAAATGGGTTGTGAAAAGCAGAATTTGACCTCCAGCAAAATATTTAGAAGAGAGTTTTCAAAGGGATCTAGGTGAGTAACTGAAGAGTTACTCAGCTAGACCAGTCGAGCATTTGCAAGCGTGCAGACGACCGTACAGAAACAGCAGGATCAAGGCCTGCAGGGACTTTGGAAATTGGCAACGAGGTGCATGGATACAGAATTACCCGTGGCTTGCCTAGGCCCGGATTTCCCATTGGGCACCGTAGGCAGCTGCCCAGGGGTGCTGGGCTGAAAGGGGAGCCGCCTCCTCTGCCGTTTCGGCAGCACTTTCTTAGCGGTGGTACCCCGCAGAACCCGTCACTGTAAAGAGGCAGGGATTCGCGGGTCGATGGCATTAGGACCTTAACATGGAATTGCCACTGGCCTGCCCCCATGCCTTTAAGGGGGATGGGCACGATCGGCCGCTGCCACTCAGGCAAGTGGGAGAGCTCTTTAGAAGGGGAGTTCTGCATCTTTCCACCCGGCTTGCCTTGTAGAGGGACCCCCCCCCCCCTCTCTATTCCTGTACATAGGGGTACTTACGTACCTCTAATTGGCCCCCTAACTGATGGTGAAACAGTACAACTCATTGGGTAGGGATCAGATTTGTATTTCTGTGCCAGATTTGGAAGAGGTTATATGCCCAGGATGAACCAGTTCAGGCTTCTCTAGTCAGATGTCACAACACCTTTGATGCATAAAAATTAATAACATCATTCTGGGAGAGAGTTATGCCTCAAACATAAGATGTCAACAATATATAAATGATTCCTGAAAAAGGTGGGCGGTAGGAAGCTCGCAGAGACCTCATATATATTGAATGCCCAATAGCTAGGCTAATAGAAGCCCAATAGCTATTAGCCTAGCTATTGGGCATTCAATATATGAGGTCTCTGCGAGCTTCCTACCGCCCACCTTTTTCAGGAATCATTTATATATTGTTGATATCATTTATTTCCTGGTATCTGTGGATTCATTCATATTTGTATCAAACATAAGATGAGCAGGGAGAAGAGAGGGCTCCATTTCAGAACTCTGTTTAGCAGACCACAGATTCTCTTGCTGCTTTGCGTGAATATCTGGGCTATTCTTTATAAACCACAAGCACTCCCATCCTCTCCTTTCCCTGCACTTCCTCCTTTGTGCTGTTTGCACCGGTTGAAGATGTTTACTCTCTCCATGCCCTGTCATTAACCAAGTGCCAAGCTGCGAGTGTGTAGCGTGACTAGTATTAATTCTGTACACAGAACATTACATATTGCTCAACTTCTGCCACTGTAGACCTGCTGGCCTCGATACCCTTTCAAAACAATGAATTTATTTTTTAATCCAACAAAAATTAACTTTATTATTATTGAGGTCGATATTCAGCCGCAGAGTGGCTAGTAGCTATATCCAGCTAACTTAACAGGGATATTCAGTGGCGTGGCCACACTGCTGAATATCCCCGGCTATCTTAAAGTTAGCCAGATAAGTATATCCGGCCAACTTTAAGACAGCTCTACGGTGCGACCAGAGTTAGCCACTCCAGAAATATCTCCAGCCTGCCCTTGGAATGCCCCCGACTTACAAGTCATTATGCGGCTAGAATTTAGCTATATACAGTTTAAATATAGCCAGCTAGCCATTAGTTGGATAACTTTTCAGTTATCCGTCTAAATGGCTTTTGAATATTGACCTCAGTATTATTATTATTATTTATTTATTGCAATTTCTTAACCAACTGTAAATCAATGTGATGTACATAAAAAAGCCAATACGGATAAGATAGCAAAGCAATAAAATCTTAAATAATGCACAGTAACATAAAACATAAACAATGTGGAAATAGAATGAGGAATTAATTAAAATACAATGAGCCAGAATAAAAGTGTAAAACACAGTGGGGTAGATATTCAAAAGCCATTTAGACGGATAACTGAAAAGTTATCCGTCTAAATGGCTTAGTCGTAATATTTGGTGACCTATCTGTCTAAATTCTAGCTAGCTAACTCTTTCGCCGCCGGATAACTCCGGGGCTTTCCTGAGGCGTGCAGTAGGTGATCTGGGGCAGAGTGGCGTTAGCTGGTTAGATTATCCGGCTAACTCCGATAGGCAAGTCTAAAGTTAGCTTTTAAGATAGCTGGGTATATTCAAGATTTAAGCCAGTTCAAAACCTGATTACGTAAGCCTATATCAAATAGTTTATTTATAAAAAGTGATAGTCAACTGTGTCAAATGCCACGCTCATATCTAAACCAACTGAATAGCTAGAAATCATAAAATAAAAAAAACAAAACAGAAAACAAAACTGGGACAGCAGGTTCAAGGTACCTTAGAGAGCAAAGAATGAAACCATCTAGAGCAGTGGTTCTTAACCGATGCGTCAGGGACACACTTGCGTATCGTGTGGTCCTGGGAGGTGGGTCGCAAGGCCAGAGGGAGGCTGCTCTCTCCTCATTAACCTGGGTGGGAGTTGGTTGACGTCTTCTTTATCGAGCCTGACAGGAGGCTTCTCCCCTTTCTGGCCCAGGGGGAGGCTGTTTCTGCCTTTACCCAGATCAGAGTGAGATATCACCACTTCAAGCTTTTCTGGGCCCGATGGGAAACCAACTTTATCTTCCCCCGCTGGGCCTGGAGGTGATGGTGCTGATGCTCTCTTAACCCTGTGGAGCTTGGGGAAAAGAGGCTTGGGGGATGTTGGGCAGAGAGAGGTGGAAGAGGGAGGGAGTATGGGGGCTGCTGGGCAGGGAGGGGGAGAGGGGCGGAAGGGGGCAGGGAGAGTTGGGAGCACAGGGAAGAGGATTCAGGAGCATCGGGAATGTTGGGCAGGGATGTGAGTGTGAGGGAGTATTTGGGAGAAATGAGGAATGATGGGGGCATGGAGAGGGAGTGATGGGGGTCCAAGAGCCATGAGATGTCAGTTCAGGGAATGTGCAATACTTCTATCTTTGTACTTTGTGTAGCTCTCCAATTTTGCACTGCATGCAGCGTGGCCTTTTGAGGTTTCTATTCCAGTTTTGCCTCCACATTGGTAATTTGTGGTTTTTTTTTATTCTGCATTTGGTGAAGGTGGGTTCTGCGTGTGTGACCAAGGTAAGGTATTTTATTAGCATGTAGGTATTTGTAGCAGTTTTATTGGTTGTGTTTTCTCAATAGGACGAGCATTGGTGCAGCTCTTCATATGTAGGGCCACTGCTGTTTGAGTCCTCAGAGTTGGTGCTGTTATGCTATGGCAGGTTTGCTACACATGCGCTGAATGTTTTTGGTGGTTTTTTTTTCCAGACTTTATATTTTACAATGCACCTGGTAGTAGAGGAAGTTTGTGTTGTTGTTACTCAGATGACACCAGAATCAGAATATCTTTTTCATATGGTGAGTTGTAAGGGGAAATATCTTAATTCTGCTCTGCACCCATTGTTGGGGTCTGGAGGTTCCTGAGAATGCAGAGTATTCGTTTACATTTAGCCCCGTGATGGTCATGTGTTCTGTGTGTTAAGCATGTGAGCATTATTTGTCAGGTGTGTCTTGACAGAAATAAGGATGATAACCACTGATCTAGCGTTTGTGGTTGACCTTAGTATCAAGAGTTTAAAATTTGCTGGCAAAATGCAAAACTATTCCAAATGTATGCACAAGAGCTGGTGTGCACATGCCCTCTCATAGGGATGTGCATTTGTTGCAAACAGAACAGGACATTTTAACATTTGGTTTTTAAAATGGAACAAAAGAAAAAATGAACATTTTGTTCATTTTTCATTTTATTTTTTTAAACTAAGGCCATTACCCCTGAAACAAAAAATAAATTCGCTCCCATCCTCTGCCATTTATTTATTTATTTAAACGTTTTTCTATACCATCTATACAAGCTTTGGCAGATCTAAGCGGTTTACAGAAGAACATACACATTAAAATGAAATAATAAAAATCACAGTAAAACAAGATACATTAAATAAAGAATAGTAGATGGTTATGACTGAGGTTCGGGGAAAGCTATTGAGATCTAGGTGTCATAGTGGATAACACATTGAAATCGTCGGTTCAGTGTGCTGCGGCAGTCAAAAAAGCAAACAATGTTGGGAATTATTAGGAAGGGAATGGTGAATAAAACGGAAAATGTCATAATGCCTCTGTATCGCTCCATGGTGAGACCGCACCTTGAATACTGTGTACAATTCTGGTCGCCGCATCTCAAAAAAATATAATTGCGATGGAGAAGGTACAGAGAAGGGCAACCAAAATGATAAGGGGAATGGAACAGCTCCCCTATGAGGAAAGACTAAAGAGGTTAGGACTTTTCAGCTTGGAGAAGAGACGGCTGAGGGGGGATATGATAGAGGTGTTTAAGATCATGAGAGGTCTAGAATGGGTAGATGTGAATCAGTTATTTACTCTTTCGGATAATAGAAAGACTAGGGGGCACTCCATGAAGTTAGCATGGGGCACATTTAAAACTAATCTGAGAGTTCTTTTTTACTCAACGCACAATTAAACTCTGGAATTTGTTGCCAGAGGATGTGGTTAGTGCAGTTAGTATAGCTGTGTTTAAAAAAGGATTGGATAAGTTCTTGGAGGAGAAGTCCATTACCTGCTATTAAGTTCACTTAGGGAATAGCCACTGCCATTAGCAATGGTTACATGGAATAGACTTAGTTTTTGGGTACTTGCCAGGTTCTTATGGCCTGGATTGGCCACTGTTGGAAACAGGATGCTGGGCTTGATGGACCCTTGGTCTGACCCAGTATGGCATTTTCTTATGTTCTTATGAGAATGGCTGGGTTTTGATGGCTTTTTTTTAATTCTTTTTTTGTTGCGAGTTGCCAAATGTAGTTGGGAAGAGCGGGTCTGGGTCAAGTTTAATCTGATGGTGGGGACTTCTAAGTAGTTTTTGTCTATTGAGCGTAAGTAACACGGTTGATAAAGGTGAAGAGGTGAGCATAGCCAAATAGAAGATGTACTGTGTATGAGGTTATGAATAATGGTCAGAATTTTGTACTGGATACACTGATGAATAGGGAGCCAGCCTACTTGTTTCAGTATTGGGGTAATGTGATCATTTCGGCGTATGTTAAAGATCAGTCGGGCAGCGCAATTTTGGATTATTTGGAGAGGGTGCAGACTAGTGTAATCAGGGAGGCCTAAATACAGAGAACTGCAGTAGTCCAGACTAGTTAGTATCAGAGCTTGGAGGGAAAGTCATGTGGAAACCCTCTTACCCTCTTTTTACTTGAAATTTTCATCATGGGGCAAGAGCGATCTCCAGTTGCTCCTGCCCCTCCAATGCATCCATGGCAAAAGGCGTCTGAAAACCAAGGCTGGTACTATTGTTCATTTCTTCTATACAAGAAAATGACACCGGTGGGGACCCAATATCTCGATATGTATTATTTTTATTTTGTTCTTTAAAAAAAGAAATAAACATGTTGTTTTTTATGTTTTTGTATTTTAAATAAAAAAAACCCCCAAAACAATCAAAGAAAATGAAACAAAAAAAACCCCTAAACAAAGTCTGCGCACAGCCCTGCCCCCTGATGGCGCCATGACTGGAGCTTGGTCACAGTAATCTGCCCCTGTACCAGAGGACAATGGGATCCCTAGAGATGCTCGAAAGAATCAAAAAGCAAACTAACTTGTTAGGAAAAAAAAAAAGAAAGAGATTGGAACTAGTGCATGAAGCTGCAGATGATACGAAGAGGCCGATGTACTAACCCAGGGTATTTTCCATGCATTATTGGCTTTTTGTGGGTGTGAGGGAGTGTACAGAGAACTCTCTCAGACTATCTTAAAGGACCTGGCACAGCTGTCCCACCCGGTCCTCCTTAAGGTTGAAACCCACAGGGAATCCTGGGGGAAGGGAGGAGCCCTTCACCAGAGTATAAGACCTCAGGGCCTGGAAGGGTTGGAGAAGCCCCGGGGAGCTGGCAGACCTGTTATGTGTGAGAACTGTGCATAACCTGAAGCTAAGGTGAACTGTGTATTTTGTTTGAGTTGAATTTTCCAGGACTGTGTATAACCTGAAGCTAGGCTGAGCTGCCTTATTTTGTTTTCTATTGACTTTTACACTGTAAATAAAGTGCACCCTAGGGAACAGCCAGAGTCTGTCTCTGTTCCAAGCCCCTACCGCTCCAGTCACCACAGCATGCAATTGTGCCACACATGCTAATGGTTTGAAGCTCATTAGAATGTATAGCAAAATTGGGGGGGACAAGATGGCGCCTTAGCAGAGACGCGGCATGCTGGAGCTGCGACCTTTTCTTGAGTTCTTTTTTTCAGCTATGCCTCATTCTAAACGAAAGGCTAAAGTTCATGAGCCGTCCCCAGCTGCTCCCTCACTGGACCCTTCCCAACCTAAGATCGAGGGATTTCTAGCCCCTAAAGCTCTTTCTCTGCCAGAGGCTGGATCCTTGGTCGAGGAACACGTGGTCCTCCGTCTGGACGCTGATGTTACCTTGAGCCCCGACGCACCAATCACTCCGTCTCCTCCGTGACCGGGATCCTCAGCAGGAATACTTTTGCCACCATGTGGGCCGAATCAGAGCCCTGGATCAACGACTTCTGGGGAAGTTTTTCCCGCTTTGCGAATGTCCTCTTTGGACGTGGACGCGCCAGCTGGTCCCACGGCGCTCCCGGGGTTGTTTGGAGAACCCGGGCTTGCCGCTGAGTCAGTGGCGATTTCGCGAATCCAAGTTTCAACACCTTTGTGGAGTGCTGAGGCTTCTGGTGGCCTTCCAATTCCCCAAACTCGACAAGGTTTGGAAAATTCACTTCATTTCTCCATTATTGACTAAGCCTTCTGTGGACAAGTTAGATATGGTCTGGTCACCTTTGATGACCTTAGAGAGGTCTGTTTCCTCGCTGGTTACGGTTACCTCTGATATTTACAATCATTTTCAGTCTGCTGTTGTTTTAATTGCTCAACCAGGAGAAAAGATTTCTGACATAGCTAATCACATTTCAGCATGTCAAAATGTTCAAGCAAATTTGATTCAATCTGAACTGGTTCACTCTAGGAAACTGGAAAATATTGAAAACTCTCTCCGTTACTTAAATCTGAGAGTTTTGAATTTTCCTATAATCTACCCCTTAAATTCTAAATGTATTATTTTTTTTATCCTGTGCAGTTGAGGTCATATCTGGATGCTCACCTTGCCATTCAGTGATTGGATATTCATAATAAGCTTACTTGTCTCTGCCTTTTCCTTTTGTGTTTCACATTTTCTTTATAATTGCTCCTTTGATCTTTGTTTCCCTTCCTTATTCCTTATAATCTTGAGACTCTAGTATTTGTTTTCTTGATTTAATAATTGCTGTTTCAATACCTCCTATGATTGTTTTCCTTTTTTTTGAGTCTCAAAATCCTTTCTGTAACAAGTTTGATCTTGTGTATAATTTTGACATTATAAATAAATAAAGAATGTATAGCAAAATTGTGCTTGAACGTTTTCACGTGTTCCCGGCCAAGGCAATGCACGAACCTGACCCAGATCCTCAAACCCTCCCACAGATTTAAAGAGACCTCGCAGCCAATGTTCCCTCGAATGTTTTGTGGGCTGTGCCAACAGTTCTTGGGTGCGACAGAGTACCCAGATTTGTGTGCCGTGTTCCTTGAAGTCCCACACCATTCTGTTTTCTTTTTCTTGTGCGTGCTGTTTTCCTCTCTGCACCTTTTTCACAACCTGCATGTGCACATGCCCAGAGCCTGCAATAAACATTGCTTGCAGCCTGTGCGAGCATCCCACCCTCCAAGTGCAACGGACATTGCCTGATGGTCACAGTGGCCCCCGAGCCCCTTACAGGCTGTAAATGTTAAACTTAAACCCTTAGACAAGCTCAGCTTCTTTCCTGCCCCATCCCCTTGTCTCCCCAAATCTATCAAAATACTCATTAGGGGTCAACCCTCCACCCCCATGTACTCCCAAAAGCTTACGCCATAGAAGGGATGGTCTTCTGTGGACAGGAGCCATCCCCGCTGACTTCTGCCTGCTGATGCCTGGTTTCAAATTAACACTGGCTGACCGCAATAACTCCTTAGAATAAAACAAATTGGGTCTTTATCTGCCATCATTTTATTCTGTTACTGCACATGAACTAATAATCAAAACAAAAGGAACATGTTACCCAACAATATGTGAACTGCCACTTCCCAGGCCTTGCCTGAAAAAATATCTACAGCTCATTGAGAACCCCCAAAAGATCAGCCAGCATTTAAAATTAATCAAGTGATGCTTGGAGTACCTGGGGGCCTAGCATGGGGAGGAAAGCAAAGAGCGTGGTTACATTGCACTTCAACACACTCTGGTGGGCAGCCAGAAGCCTTCTGCACAACTTGTATTTCATGTACAGAAAAGATAGCTTACGCCAGGGGTGGCCAGCTCCAGTCCTCGAGAGCCACAAACCGGCCTGGTTGTCAAGATAACCGCAATGAATATGCACGAGAGAGATTTGTATGCACTGCCTCCATTGTATGCAAAGCTATCTTGTGCATATTCACTGTGGATATCCTGAAAACCTGACGTGCACAATGGGGTAGATTTGCACAGGTGCGTGTGCGCCTCTATGCGCTTGCGCTTCCCAGCTCGCACGTATGGATGCGCTAATTTTATAACATGCGCGTGCATATTATAAAATCTTTGGGCCGCGCGCACTGGATTTTGTAATCTGTGTGCGCTTGGGGGGGGCGTAAAGTGTTGCAAATTTGTGCAGCGATGCAATCGGGCCTTCCCTAGTTTCCTACCCCCTACCCTCACCTCCCTTTCCCTTCCCCTCTCCTCCCTGACCTCGAATTCCTACTTTAAAAAACAATTTTTTTTCCTTATTCTTCAACTTACTTCAGAGCCCGACCTGAAGTAAGTTGTGCGTGCGCCGGCGGCCGGCCCAGAGCTGAAAACTGCTGCCCTGGGCCCGCCCCTTCCAAGAGTCCCAGCAGTTCTGCGCGTAACCCCTGTTTTGTACGCGTGAACACGATTTAAAATCTAGCCGTATATTTTCAGGTTAGTGTTTGGTTTTTTTTTTTAAACTCCCAGTACATTAGCATACCATCAGCTTACTGTTTCGGAAGGTTTTTTTTGTTTTAGTGCACAAGTAAAGAAAATGCATGCTGAAGTTCAATGTATATTTCTTACATCGTATTACATTAGGGCCAGACAGAGGAAAACATCAGCTTACAGCTCAGATAGTGAGGGAACAGCCATCTTGCTCATGGTAGCTCTGCTCCTGAAGAAATATTTCACAACTCCAGGGAATTACGGACCAGTGGGCAGTGGCAAAAAAAAACAAACCCCTAAATCAAAGATGAGAACGCCGTGTCATAAGGGCAGACTCAGCCAGGGCTGGATGCGGCCTGTTACATCACTGGATTTATAGTCCCAAGTTTTCTAAGAAGAGTTAGGACCTACAAACCCCCTAAATGCAAAAGTGGCAAAACTCAGGACCAGTTCAGCTCTTCCATCACCATGCAGAGTGCTCTGGTCGTCATGCAATAATGAGGTGAAAAGCCTGTTTCCAAAGTAATAATGCTAGGGCTAAGCTAAGTAAATGTTGACATTTTCTCGGATTGTACTGACTGATTCAAGCATAAGTGAAACCCGCAGCTAGTGATTAACCTGATACATCATACCAGACTTTTTCCGACTTGCCTGATCACCTACTGCCGAGACGGGTGAATAACCCAATCAAAATGCAGTTGATAATCTCAATATACTTTCCACGTTGGCTTTCTTCTTTTTATTTGCCGTAAGGAGAACACCTACAGTTTACCTGCAAGGCATGTGACGTCTCCGTCCTCGGCGTGCCGTGCCAAAACCGCGTGGGACCGATGACCTAAAACGTAGCAGGAAAGAAAACATTTTTTTCATGCCTTTCATCCCGGTCCCCCAAAGGAATGCCTTCTTTAATTTAAATTAACATTTCCTTTTATGACTCTTCGTGGAGCAGAAAGAAATCACGTTGGATTTTGTCCAGCTCCTTCAGGTGAAATCATGACAGGAAGCATCAGACCGTAAGCCTGACACTTATTCTACCTGCCAAAGGGTTTCTAGTTAGGGCCTGTCAACATTTACAATGAAGTGCTTGATTCATCCATAAACAAAGTCCAATTATACCTCACAGGGACAGGGAGAGGCAGTGATTTCAGTAAGTGATTAGCAGAAGATTTAAGGGTAGGCAGGCCACAGAGACTCCTTTCTGTTTTGTATTAACCGATCGCGGGCCATAATCTCTATACAGGATTCCATAAAATTCACTGCGAATGACAGAAATCAAGCTGTTTTGAAGATACAATGATGCTAACAGAAATAAAGGTTTGGTTGGCAGATAAAAGAGCACCAGGCCAGTCTAGTCTGCCCATTTCTCCTACCTACTGCAGTGCCACAGACCCTTATTTGATCTCCGGCTTTTCTCTCACTTTCCATGCCACCAAGGATCATCTGTTCCTGTATCAGGACACCATTTCGTCCCCCGCCATCTTTGCTGGGAAGCTGTTCCATGCATCCACACAACCCTTTCTGTGAAAAAAAAAAAAGATTACTCCTGACGCTACCCCTACTCAAGTTTCCCAGCACAGTCTCCAGTTCTCATATTCAAGAAGTAGATAGGGCTGACAACTATCCAGGTATTTTCTTGACTGTAAAAGATTTTTGTACTGATGTCCGGAAGCCAAAGGGAGAGGGGAAAAAGTCCAGATTTTAGACCTCTGTCTGCAGCTCCCTGGAACTCCCCCTGCGCCAGGAGTTAATTCGCGCCACCTACAGTGCAACACGTGGTACTGGCAAGCCGGCTGGGCCTGTGAAGTGCCTAAGCCACGTGCGCCGCAGACAGCTACTGAGGCGCTGCTGCTACCCCCACGATCCTGGCCTGGCCTCGGAAGGGGGGAGCCCACCCAGCCTCAGCCAAGCACCGCTCCAATCTCGTTTGCTGACGCCCGCCTACTCTTAGAGCTGCCAGCCCTGTGCCTGGCCATTGTCCCTTCAGGCCGTGATGCTTGATGCATTCCATGTGGCTGCCGCATAGCAGTGCTGGTGGCCAAATCATCCCCTGCCAGGGCAGCAACTTAACTTACCTCAGCACTCCCCCCCCCCCCCCCCCCCAGCAGTGGTCTCTCTGCCCTGCCGACTGCTGCTCCTGCACTGTGTCTGTACATCTGAGTCCTCTGCTCCCATGGGAGGCGGACCTGGAGCAGGGTAGCTAGCTCCAGTCACCAGAAGACCTGACAGCGAGGTAGGGATCCATTCCATGGGGCGAGCTGGCACAACAGGGGCATTTTATATTAGGCTGCTTTGTTTAAGTTCCCCAAGGTGTGAACTTTTGACAGCTTAAACCTAACTGTTGGAATGCCACACAGATAGCGCGGCGTAGGAGAGAAAGATACAGTCATTGCCACCAGGCTGGATGTAACAGACAGAGACTGCCAGTCACAAAGGAAGTGGGCAGCACAGAGTGAAAGACGGCGGCAAGGTGACAGGCAGGAAGAGACAGAGGTTTTTACTACCAGATACTGAACAGACCGCTCCAAGCCTTTGACAAGTATGAGCACAGTGCACACCACTGGGTAGCTGGTGTCATCCCTCAGGCAGGGCTGGTCTGTCAATTTTTTATTTATTTGTGGAATTTTATTTTTTTTTGTAAAGTATTTATTTTATTTTCACACTCTGGGTGCCACTAGGTGGGCAGTCACCGTGTCTACTGCTCTAACCACTATGCTGCTGCTCCATTCCACATTCACCCCTGCGGATGCCCTGGTCTTTTGGTGATCTTGATGGCAATGGTCTCCTTGTGTTTTAGGGCTTTCAGTGATGACGTCAGGCTCAGCTCTTTGCTGTCCTTGGGGGCCCCTCCCAGCCCACGTAGAGTAGTGGCCCAGCAGCACGAAACACTTTCAAACAGGCATTTATCACCTCCTTTTTTTTTTTTTGTATGCTGGCATAACTTGTTGTGATCAATGGACTAGTGGACCCTTGGGCCGGCCTACAGGAGACTTGGGAAGAATGTCACTGGTCTCGACTGAAGAGGCCGGGAGGCAGACCTCTGGAGGGCAGGTGGAGATGGTTTCACCCTGAAAGCTGGTACTCCCCCAGGAGGAGCCCTTGGGAGTCCAGCCGCTGGGACTTAGGAGATTCACCCTGGAATTCGGAGCCCGTAGGGGCCCGACCGCTGGGACTTAGGCGAGGCTTGGAGCTGGACCTAGGATGGGTACAACAGCCGATGGAGTGGAAGCAGGCGAGTACCCGGCTTGGGCTGTAGACAGCAAGACGGCTTGGGCTATAGAGCAAGACGAGTACCAGCATGACAGGTAGGCAGGCAGGAACAGAGTGGCTAGAACGCTAGCAGACTCCGGGGCTCGAGGCAACGGGGGACCAAGGGAACCCTGTTGCAAGGCGCCGAACAGGTGTCCGCAGTGACCCTAAGTAGGCCGCGGCGTCTGACGTCAGACCAGGGGCAGAGCCACCCTCGGGCAGGGAAACTGCCTAGAAAAGTGTGGGGCAGCCGCGCGCGCCTAGAGGCAGGCCAGCCAGCAATGGCGTCTCCCCCGCGGGGATGCCCAGGTTCCGACTCTGCTTCCGCTTTGTTCCCCGCTGGAAAAGACCCTCTAGGTAAGGGCCGGGACGTGAGCTTCGCAGACCAGACCGCAACATAACTGACAGAAAAAAGGAGGTGATAATGCCAGCGAGCAGGTCATTAGTGAGGCCTCACTTCAGAGTATTGTGCTCAGTTCTGGAGGCCATATTTTAGCAAGAACAGAGATAGGCTAGAGGCAACCAAAATGGTGTTGGGTCTGCACTCAGAGCTCCAGGAGACTTAAGGACCTAAATGTGTAAACCCTAGAGGAGAAGAGAGGTTTGGGGGGAGGGGAGTGTATGATAGAGACTTTTTAAATAGTACAGGAAACAATGGAAAAGGAAACTGTAGAACCAGGGGATCGTGATATGAAGCTCCATGAGGATAGACTCTGGAACACTGTCAGGAAATACATTTTTTTTTCACAGAAAGGGTGGTGGATACTTGGAATGCTCTCCTAGAGGAGGCGGTGGAACCACAAACAGTAATGACGTTTTAAAAAAAGTGTATGATAAACACATGATCCCAGGAAACAAGAGGATGGTAATGAAGAACTAGTGTAACCTGAGTGGCGTGGTGGTTGCAACCCTAAACAGCATTACAATGTCTCCTTTGTGCTTCAGAGAAGGTGCTGAGGTGGCCTACGTGGAGCGGTGGTTTACAGCCCTAAACAGCAGTGCTACATCAGCATCAGACTTCCCAAAAGGCTGGGGGTGACCTGAATGAGGGGACCATGGTTAGAAGTCACATTTAAATCAGCATGGGGAGGCTGGATCTTTAGTTACCACAGCATCGCTGTGGGGATTATTTAAAAACGTGATAAGACATGGAAGGAGGCCTTGGGCGTTGGCTTACGTCATGGTTTTGTAAGAAGCGAGCTTAAAGATGGCCAGGCCTGAAATGACCTACTAGGGGAAGTGATGGAGTCCACACTGCGGCAGTTTTTGTCCATGACTGGGACAGGTTTGGAGGGCAGAGATAGAAAAACAGTTGAGAGGACAGGTAAATGGCATGGTTGGAGAGGGGGTTTGTGCTGGGTTGCACCTGGGGAACTCATATATGCGCATCTGCCCAAAACTGGATGAATCTGAATTGGGCAGAGAGGATGAGCCATTTTGGGGTTATTCTGCTGTCATCTACCAAGCTGCTGTGGCCAGACGTAGGCCCAGTTACTCAGCCAGGCAGGCGGGCAGCAGGCAGAGCGACATGTTCAGCACGGAGCCCAGCGCAGTCGCCACATCCGAGCCGGGCATCCTCCTTCGCCTGCGTCTCCTGCCGTGTGATCCGCTGCCCATTGGCCAAGCAAACACCAAAGAGGGGGATGCTGAGAGGCTGCTCTGGGGAGCTCTCAGATGCTCTGGAGGAGCAGAGAGGATGCATAGTTGGGTGTGGAAAGGCAATGTTGGCAAAGATTTTATTCAGCCTCCAAGCATTTGGAAATTTCATAGCTGAAAGTTGGCAACCCTAGTAGTCCAGTACAGAGGATTGATTATGATTTAGAAGGTAAAAGATGCCCCTGAGGCCAAACTACTCCTGTAAACCCACCTGATTTTCTTCTTAGGAATGTAAGGCTGAATAGGCATGTAAAAAAAACATTTGAAAATGTTGTGCAAGTGGTAGAGAGTCTTTATCAGGATAAGAACATTTGATGCACCCAATCAGACTGGGCCAACTGGAGAGGTTTGGCCCTCACTTCATGTTCTGTAAATTTCTGGGGGGGGGGTCACAAAATAACCTGTGGACTAAATATTCATTTAAAACAAATGCACATTTTTTTAATAGAGAAAAATAAATTTTTGGTTTGTGGGAATGCAACAAATTGAAAATGAAGTTATCAAAAAATATTTGAACATTTTGGGAAATTTTTGGTTTATTAAAAAAAAAAAAAAAAAGCAGTCCTATGGGAACATTCCCACCTTGCCTTTTTGCTTCAAGTTTAAGCAGACTTCTATAGTCCAGTAACGCCCGCCACAGTTCATTTTCTAATCCATCGAGACTGCCCTGATTTACGTCAGAGCCACAGTCCTGCTGGACCAAAGTCATTTAGTAGAATGACCAATTTGTAATCCACCGTAGCTGTTTGTAAATTCTTGGATGCCGAAAAAAAAAAAAGAAATGTAATTCCATTATTTCCGGGACCAGGACTCTGCTCTCGGGGCCAACAGCACTTGGGTCCTGCTGCAGAGGCAGCACTCGTCCTCCTGGCGGGAGGGGAGGGAAGGGAAGGGAAGGTCTCAGTCCTTTCCATACACAATCCGTATACTGGGACCCTTATTCTTAAAGATAACATTTAAATGTAAAATTTGGAAAGAGGCTTTCGTACATGCACTGAGAGACCCACAGTCCTGCATTATCATCGTTGTTCTCTCTCTGTCCTCCCTTTTTCTCTGATATTCTGTTGCAATCAAAGGAGTAAAATCCTGCCCTAACCAAACTATTTTCTGCGTCCGCGCCCGACACGAGTTCCGTGTTTTTGAGTTACTCTGCTTCAGCGGAGAAAGCAAGGGAAGAGCCGGTAAGATGCAGGCCACCCCCCTGCAACAGAGTAACTGAAAACGTGGAGCTGTGTCAGGCGGGCACTGAGAAAATACCGTAGTTTGGCTAAGTACCGGGCTACTATTTTCATTGCAACAACCCCCCTCCCTCGCAAAAAAACAAAACAAAGGGACAATAGAGAGCAATGATTATAATACAGGCCTTTGCCTATATCAGGAGATGATACGATGGTGCACGTATGGAGATCTCTTTCTAAATTATACTTGTAAAACTGTGGGTTTCACTGTTTAGAGCAGGTGGACTGTGTGCTGAAAATATAGTACTACAGATGATACAGGGAAGTTATCGGTCCCCCAGCAGTGACAGGGAAGCCAGCTGCTTGCTTGTGCCTTTTGCTTCTATCTTTCCTGGTTGGTTAAGTGATTCCACCGCCCAGATGGTCCCATGACATGGAAAGTTCTGAAAACAGAGGACTTTGACAGGTGCTGAACATCGACGGAACAGGTTGGGTTTTTTTTATTTCTGAGAATGATTCATCTAGACCTAAGGTAATAACGTTTACCTTTGAACACTGCTTTAAGAAAGACGAAGCGAGTTGAGACTCTTCTTGGTGCCAGTAAAAATCCCAGATAAAGTAGTAAGATTTCTGATGACATCAATAGCTGACTCCAGATCTCACAATGCTGCAAATGGCTTATAAATATTTTAAGTAGCCTGAAAATCAGAGCTCCTTGCAGCCCTGTAAATGGGAAACTTGACCATCTGCAGGTGGTGCTGTTAATGTTGAGAGATTTGGATAAAAATCATAGGGGGACGGCTGTGCCTAAAGTTAGCCAGATAAGTTTATCTGCATAACTAGGAATTTAGCCGGCTATCTTCAGTGGCATGCCTAATCATAAGACCTTAAGAACAGTGCTCTGCTGAATATCCATGACAATTTAGCTGGATAAATTATCCACTTGCACTTCTATAATATCTAGAATGTAACCTGGAGGGCATACGGTTTAAAACGAAAAGCAGGTGACTTAACGAAAAGTATTCGTTTCTTTAAAAGACAAAATGGCTGCATTCAAGGCAACACTAAAAGGTCAATATTAATACAATAAGTCTTCAGTGTTAAGACATTTACAGACAAGTTATTAGAGGCGCATGCTGTAATGAAGCTATCATTACAGACTGCCTCAGGAGAGGAGAGTAAAGTTAACTTTAAGAACATAAGATAATGTCCCCTGTCTGCAAAGGTGGCCAGTTTGGGTTACAAGTAAAATGGAAACGGAGAAACGTGATGTAAGAAAAAGTCCAGGCGCTCTATCTAGTCTGCCCATCCGACCCAGCTAATTCAGCTTTACGTAACGCCGAGGCACTCGGGCCACGCTACCTTTTGAGATTGGGAAAGGATTTGGATGGGAGACTGTTTGACAGGAAATCACAGAGTCACAGATTTATACTGAAAGCCTTTTGTTTAATGTAAAGAACTGTTTGCCAATTAGACTTGTCAGCAATGTTCAGATGTGTGTTCTTCCTAACAGCTCGTCAAGACTGCTACCGTAGATGCAAATTGTAGGAAGGTAGCTTGTCACAGTTTGAAAGCCATTTGAGGCCTGATTCACCATGGCGGGGTTTTTTTTTTTTTTTTTCATCCTGTTCTGTGTCCATGAGGAGGGGGGAAAAAAAATGTTAGTGAATCAGGTCCTTAACGATGATGTCGGTGACTCATTAAGGACATGCCATAAGTAATCCAGCTGTCACTGCTCACAACTGTTTTATCAATGGTGGCGTATTTTTCAGCAGGGAAAGTGATCTTCGGATTGTCTCTGTGGGATTTCTGACTGCAGATGCTATGCCAGTGTTACAGTCTTGAAGCTGGCAGGTGGAGAAGTTCATCCTAGTGCCCGGTTCTCCTGTTTCCACGTGCTGACCTCGTCCTGTCCATTCACGGAGTGCTGATGCGGCCAGATTTCACAGGTACCAGTTCAGCCCAGATGGCAGTGGGTACATTACACATCCCTTTCTGCATGTGGATCCACCTGCTTCACTCATCGCTGAAGGATTCACATATCTTTCTCAATTAGCCTGTGTGTGTTAAATATTAGACATAGAGAGGCCCATAGTCAGGGGCGATTAGCTGGATAACTCACTAGTTATCTGTGTAAAATTAATCTTTGGGCACATATCCACCTAAAATTTAGCTGGATAACTTAGGGGCATTCCTGGGGCGTTTCGGGGAGGACTTATGGTTAGTTGGGATTACTTATCCGGCTCAGTCTGATGGCACCTAAGAGCTGTCCTAAAGTTAACCAGACAAACTTATGCAACTGACTTTAAGATTGCCTGCTATATTCAGCAGCGAGGCCGCACTATTGAATGCACCTCCAAACAAGTACATTTTAAAAGTAGCACGCGTGCACCCATAAACTCGAGTATTGGGCACATGAGCAAAAATACACTTAATTTTATTTTGTGCATGCAGGTACACACCTATCATTTAAAATATCCCTAATGCGCGTATGGGTGGAGCCTTTCAAGTACGTTTTCAAAACCCTGCGCGTGGAAATCCCAGGAGATATGCGCATGGCTGGGCCGAGCGCACTTTAGTATCTCCTGGGACGCACGAAAGAGCTGGGGTTTTGAAAGGGTCTGGGTGGGTCAGGCGCCAATAGGCGCTGTCTTGGTGAAGTGCAAGGTGGCATCCGGCCGGCGTGCGGAACTTACTCCTGCCCGGAGGACTGGGTGAGTTCTAAAACAAAACAAAATCCGATAGGGTAGGTTTAGGGGTCGGGGAAGAGCGGGGAAAAGGGAGGAAGGGATAGGTAGGGGGATAGGGAACTGGGGTAGGCCCGATTGTGTCGCCGTGGGTTTTTTATAAATCCCCCCCCCCCCCCTTGTGTGTACGAGTCAACACCCGCCTGCACATGTGCGCGCTGATATAAAATCGGGCACGCGTGCGTGCACTTGTATTGTACTTTTTAACATGGGCCCGGCAATGCGCACATATTATAAAATCGGCACGTCTACCTGTGCGCATGGGAAACCGCGCGCATCTTAAAATCTACCCCTCTACACGCATACTCACAAATGACCATGGGGGTGGGAAGAGAGTGTGTGAGAGAGAGAGAGAAGCAATCTGACACGCTATATATCTCTCACTGTAAGACGGGCACCTTCAAATCTGGGTGGGGGTTTTTGGGAGGGCAGTGTTACAAGGGTCTACAGACCCTTGCGCCCTAGGCAGACCAATGTTACACCACCCCCCTAAAGCGCCCCTCTTACGGTGGGAGATATATAGAGTGTCAGAATGTGTGTCTCTCTCTCCCCCCAGTGTTCAGGATCCCTCTGGCCCAAAATCTCCAGACTTGCGCCTCATCAGGACCAGCAGTAACGTTGCGCAGTTAATATGGAGCGCGTTGCCATGGTCAGCTTTGCAAAATTCGGGGGTCATGTGTGCAAGTCCTGGCCCCACCCAGAACGTCCATGCCCCGCCCCTTTTCTGCCTCCTTATTCTTGACGCGCACACAGGTATGCACGCGCGTCCTTCCTGGCTGCCTTAAATTACGCACGGTCCTCCTAAGCGTGTCTGAGGCTGTTTTTGTGAGAGCAATGCTTTTAAAATCTACCTGAAATTTGGCCGAGTGAGTTTATCAGTCTAACTCTGCTATTTATTTATTGGTTCTTATATACCGCCCATATCAGGGTACTCAGACAGTGGCCGAATATTACTCCAGTCTGTATAATTAGTGCTGTGTAATACTGTGAATATTAAGGACTACGCCACAGTTAATCTTTCTTTTTTTTTTTTTTTTAATTATTGAACTTTTGAAAATATGTAACAGCCTCCACGGCTGGAAATATTTGTTTCAAAATAAGTTACTTTATTCCTTGGAAATGTAAGACCTTTTAATTATTTTGACATGCGAAAATCAGTCATTAGACTGTTTCCAAAAATGGATCTCCAAATGGACAGTATTTCAACTTTTAGAGCTGCTGTCTTCACTCAAACTAGAGAAAGCAGGGTCTAGGGCAGCGCTCGGAGCCCCCACGCAGGATAACTGCAGGACTTGTAGAGCAAGGTACGAATGCTGTGGCCTTCACGGTCGACAGGGAGGGGAGAGCTGCCCCTCCCCCTGTCCCCCCTCCAAGGCGCCGTGAAGGCCAGAACACCTGAGATGATGAGGAGGTGGCGTTCCCCCTTGGAGCCTGACTCTCTCCATAGCTTGAAAAGGTGAGGAAGAAGGGAGCAGACAGGGGCCAGAGTTCCCAGTGATAATATCTCTAGGAAGCCGGTGGCCCTGCCACGCTCCTAGGAACCCTACCATCTGGGTGAATGGTGAGGGTCTGTGTGTGGCGCTGTCTTTCAGGGCTCACCCTACACAATAAAAAAAAATTATGCATTAAAAACAGATTTTCCATGAGAGAGGTTATTCAGTCTTCTGATGTAAAAATGTCACAGCAACATGGATATTATGAGGGTAATATTCAGCAGGCCAGTTAGTAGACAAGTTATCCAGCTAAACTTGTCCCGTCTATTCAGCAGGATAACATTCTGTCGACTATACTTTCCTAAAGTTATCCATCTGCCTGTAGCCAGAGAACTAAAAGACCTAACTGGCTGGGTTTGAATAAAGCTGGTTAGATTATTGTTATCAACCCAGGCTGAACGTTTACGCAGATAGCGGATGCTTCTAGCGTTACCAAGAAAGTAATGCAGAAGCGCCCGGGATCACTTTGAACTGTGAACCCTGGGTTTGAAAACAAGCAAGTACTGGGTGGATGTGAGGGCTTTGGGGGCAGGGTGGCCTGTGTGTGTGTGTGGGTGGGGGCGGGGGGGGGAGGAGGAAGCAAAGAGGTCGTAAAGTTTTTCCAGAGAGAGAGATTCACATTTTTTATTTACAGTGGTATCAGGGGATTCCTGGCTATCGAGGGGGTTGTGTCATTTGTGGTGGTGGTGGAGTGGAAATCCGGCTGGGAGACCTACGATTAATATGGTTGGGTTTGGTTTTTTTTTTTTTACAGGAATGCATGTTTGAAGATATCCATTTAAGTGGCAGGTTATCCAGCCTCACAAGGCCAGATAACTTTAGACCTCATATACACACACTTTCTAATGCACATATGTTCATTCTTGCTCACACATACACACACACACTCTCATATGCTTTCTCATACCACATGCTCTCATATACACACACACACACTCACGCTTTCTTACATGCTCTCACATACATGTTCACTCACTTATACGCTGCCTCTTACTCACCATTCCCTTCCTTCTCACCCCATTCTCTTCCTTTTCCTCTCATTCACTCCTTCTCCTCCATTCCTTCTGATTCACCCCTTCTCTTCTTTCATCCCTTCTCACTCACCACAGCCCCCTTTGCTTTCCTTCCCTCCCCTCTCACACACTAACTTTCCTCCACCCTTCCCTCCCTTGTCACTTACCCTCTTTTCTCTTCCATCTCCTTTCACACAAACCGTTCCCTCCCATACCATTTCCTCTCCCCTTCCTTCACATCCCACCCATCGGCTCTCTTCTTTCTTCCTGCCTGCGGGGTGTGGGGTCCCTGCGGGCACATCATAATTCCAAGCCGCCGCCTCGGACTGCTTCTTGCCCACAGGTCCTGGGCACATCGTAAATCCACACTACTGCTGTCTTTTTCATACCTACAGGGCCTGGAGTCCCCACGGGAACCTCATAAATCCGTACTGCAGCCGCTGTGTTTGGGATCCGGGCGGGTGTCATTATTTGGAGTCTCCAAGCTGTCTGTGTGTTATTTCTGCCTGCTGGTGTTTTGCATCTGGATGTAGGGTGAGGCAGCTGCTGCAAAGGTGTTCTGTGGGGCAGTCTGCCTAATGATAGATCTGCCCCTGCCAGTAGCACCTGTTAAAGCAAGAAGCAGGTAAATATAGGTACTGTAGCATATGCGTGCCACCAGGGGCAGATTGCAGAAAAATGTCAGCTCAGGGGATTTTTTCAAAACTGGCCCAAGGGGTATCTGACTCCCTCATGCACTTTCCCTGCAGTACATGTGCAAAAGCATGCTAAGTAGACCCTGGAACCCAGCAGAATTGAGCCAAAACATCTTTCCTAAATAACTAAGAAGTTGACATTGTAGACCAGGGGTGAGCAGAGTTGCAGCCCCTGCTCCATCCATGCAAATTGGTTGGGTCCCCTACATATCTGCTTATATCTTCTAGAGATATATCCTGGATTCTTGGTCTGGGTCTTGAACCATTTGCAAGCAATGATACTGCCAGCCAGTATCAGACACACACACGCTCGGTGACAAACAGATATTTAGATTGCAGAAACCTTATTGGCACATACACACTGACACCCAGAAAGACACATACTCTTTCTTAGATACAAAGACACACCCACACACTAAGAGTGTGTGTGTGTGTGACAGAAAAATACCCCCCACACACACTCTCTCTCACAACGTGTGTACGGTGTGTCTCTCTCGCTCACTCTCTCTGACAGACACACAAACACTAACATGCTACTGTTGTGCTGCTGCTTATGTGCTGACACAGTGAGTGCCCCAGTCCAGCACCGCTGCATCATGGTGTAAAGTTCTTGCTTGCTGCCAGTCCTTCCCCATTCTGCAGCAGCCTCCTCCCTTTCCCAATCCCATTCTCTAGGAGACTCGCTGCTTTGACAGCCAGCTGCTTCTCTCAGAGCTCAGTACAGTCACCTCAGACAGAAGCCTCTGCAAAACTGCACAGGCACTTCCTCCTGGCTTAACCCTCTTCCCTCCCATCCCTTTAGTTTGCCTCCACTTCTCCGCAACCCTTCCACCACTCCAGTGCAGTCCCATTGACTGCAGGCTACACAGTCTGCTACTTTTATGGTTCCTCAGGCTCTGCTCGCCTACCTACTTCAGGGGAGGGGGCACCAAAAGTGACCCACACCAGGGGCGGCTCAAGACAATCTGCTGCCTGAAGCAAGGGATGAGATGGCCCCCCTCTGCGCCCCCTCCTCTGCTCCCCCACACATGCTCTCTCAACCCCCCCCCCCCCCCCCCCATGCTTGCAATCTGTCACCCACAGTGGGGAAGTGCTCCACTCGCGGCACACCAGGGTCTCCTCCTTCTTTGCCATTTTCTGCACAGATTCTGTGCAGGGCAGGAATTCTGTGCAAATTCTGCGCTTCACAGTAGCACAGAATTCCCTCAGGACTTATCCACTGGAGGCCCGCCGGTCCTTTGTTGTTTTGGCGGCAGGGTGAGGCGGCTGCTAGAGGAGTGTTGGGGGGAGGGGGGGCAGATTTTGCTCCTTCCAAAGTTTTCCACCTGAAGTGGCTGCCTCATTATAGAACCGCCCCTGACCCATACTGATCCCCTGGGCTTATAAAAAGAGAAAATTAAAACCTGGCCAAGACTGGGGCGAGCCACTCACCCAAAGTAACACAGCTCCTTATGGAACTCTGCTTTTCCTTGGGGAGCCAGTGCAGCCAGGCCTGATGCAAGGGTCATAGGTGAGCCTTACAGCCTTGCACACACTCCTGGCCCTACCTTCCCACAAACAATTAAAAATTATGCATTTATAGTAGATTTTACATGAAAAAGAGCATTCAGTGTTCCAAGGTAAAAATGTTGCTTACAGCATGTATTTTATTTATATGCACTGCCTTGGTTAAAACCAAAAACCTTTGCAAAAAAAGACACCTGCAGTCATATGGTATTGGGATTATTATAAAGCATGTAAGCCTCGAGAAAGCTTTGATTAAAGTGAATTACGGTATAGTAAACCTCCCAATACAAAAACTGCATTAACTGCCAGCACTCAAACAGTAACAATCCTATCTATAAAAAGGCAACATTACAATATTACACCAGTCCATAAAACACCAATACCCCTGATATTAGGATAACAGAAAAAGCCAAGCTGTTATAGATCCCTACTCAAAAACGACGTGCTAGTAGAACACACAGACCCTCACCAAACACAGAATAAAGAGACAAGCTGGGGGAATCCAAGATGGCGGCGTGAGCGGACGCATATTCAGCTGCTCCCATTCTTACTTGTTTCTTTACTCATTTTTCTTGGATAATGCTGCACAAGAGGAAGGGGCGAGTGAAGATTTTCTCCTCTGAGCCTTCGCTCCCTGTGGATCAGAGATCCATCATTGAGTAAGCCGTCCCCACCCCAGATTTGTGGGCCTTGAGCCCCGTACATGAGACAGAGGAGTTCTGCCTTCGCTGGGGGAAATCTCACTCAGCCTGCTGGATACTCGATCTCTGCTGCCTGCATCTACCCAGTGAAAAGCCAACTCTACGGGGGCGCATGTTGATGACCTCACCGCAGCCACCTGCTTGGAGGGAGTTGTCAGAGCTATGGCTGGAGAGGGGATAAGGTCTTCCTTACCTCTGTATTTGTCATTCCGCAGAGGAAGGCATCGCTGTTGGTGTTTCTACTTCGGAGTTATTACCGGAGTGGAGTTTGCCGGTGGCTAGTGCCGCTTTTGAAGGTGAGTGTCTTGCCCCTTGATTCCTTCCAATGATTGTTAAACCAGCAGTGGTTACCTTGGAATCACTCTGGGATTTTGTTGCGAATTTATCTCAGGCGTTTAGTGACAACTCTTTGCGGTTGGAAGTTGTTTCCCAGAAGTTAGACACGGTTACTCAGGATCACCAGAGAATTCTTCAGGAGCATTCAGAGACCATGCAGTCTTTGGGGAACGATGTCAAGGGCATACAGGCAATTAGCACCACGATCATTCATGAGCGTTATTTCCTTTCAAGGAGGATGGAAATTATAGAGAATCAAACAAGACATTTAAATCTGAGATTTATACATTTTCCCAAAGTAATGTGGAAACTACCTTGCCTAACGCTCAGGAATTGTTTTCTTGAAATTTTGAAAATTCCAGCTGAAGAACATAAGAAATTGCCATGCTGGGTCAGACCAAGGGCCCATCAAGCCCAGCATCCTGTTTCGAAGAGACCAAAACCAGGCCACAAGAACCTGGCAATTACCCAAACACTAAGAAGATCCCATGCTATTGATGCAATTAATAGCAGTGGCTATTCCCTAAGTAAACTTGATTAATAGCCGTTAATGGACTTCTCCTCCAAGAACTTATCCAAACCTTTTTTGAACCTAGCTACACTAACTGCACTAACCACATCCTCTGGCAACAAATTCCAGAGCTTTATTGTGCGTTGAGTGAAAAAGAATTTTCTCCGATTAGTCTTAAATCTGCTACTTGCTAACTTCATAGAATGCCCCCTAGTCCTTCTATTATTCGAAAGTGTAAATAACCGGTTCACATCTACTCGTTCAAGACCTCTCATGATCTTAAAGACCTTTATCATATCCCCCCTCAGCCGTCTCTTCTCCGAGCTGAACAGCCCTAAACTCTTCAGCCTTTCCTCATAGGGGAGCTGTTCCATCCCCTTTATCATTTTGGTAGCCCTTCTCTGTACCTTCTCCATCGCAACTATATCTTTTTTGAGATGCAACGACCAGAATTGTACACAGTATTCCAGGTACACTCTCACCATGGAGCGATATAGAGGCATTATGACATTTTCCGTTTTATTAACCATTCCCTTCCTAATAATTCCTAACATTCTGTTTTGCTTTTTTGACTGCTGCAGCACACTGAGCCAACAATTTTAAAGTATTATCCACTATGATGCCTAGATCTTTTTCCTGGGTGGTAGCTCCTAATATGGAACCTAACATCATGCAACACCTTGCACTTGTCCACATTAAATTTCATCTGCCATTTGGATGCCAAATCTTCCAGTCTTGCAAGGTCCTCCTGTAATGTATCACAATCTGCTTGTGATTTAACTACTCTGAATAATTTTGTATCATCCGCAAATTTGATAACCTCACTCATCGTATTCCTTTCCAGATCATTTATATATATATTGAAAAGCACCAGTCCAAGTACAGATCCCTGAGGCACTCCACTGTTTACCCTTTTCCACTGAGAAAGTTGACCATTTAATCCTACTCTGTTTCCTGTCTTTTAACCAGTTTGTAATCCACGAAAGGACATCGCCTCCTATCCCATGAGTTTTTAGTTTTCTTAGAAGCCTCTCATGAGGGACTTTGTCAAACACCTTCTGAAAATCCAAATACACTGCATCTACCGGTTCACCTTTATCCACATGTTTATTAAGCCCTTCAAAAAAATGAAGCAGATTTGTTAGGCAAGACTTCCCTTGGGTAAATCCATGTTGACTGTGTTCCATTAAACCATGTCTTTCTATATGCTCTACGATTTTGATCTTGAGAATAGTTTCCACTATTTTCCCGGCACTGAAGTTAGGCTCACTGGTCTATAGTTATCCGGATTCCCCCTGGAACCTTTTTTAAATATTGGGGTTACATTGTCCACCCCCCAGTCTTCAGGTACAATGGATGATTTTAATGATAGGTTACACATTTTAATTAATAGATCAGAAATTTCATTTTTGAGTTCCTTCAGTATCCTAGGATGCATACCATCCGGTCCAGGTGATTTGCTACTCTTTAGTTTGTCAATCTGGCCTACTACATCTTCCAGGTTCACAGTGATTTCGTTCAGTTCGTCTGACTCATCACCCCTGAAAACCATTTCCGGAACTGGTATCTCCCCAAAACACAGAAGCAAAGAATTCATTTAGTCTTTCTGTAATGGCCTTATCTTCCCTAAGAGCCCCTTTAACCCCTCTGTCATCTAATGGTCCAACTGACTCCCTCACAGGTTTCTTGCTTTGGATATATTTAAAAAAGGTTTTTATTATGAGTTTTTGCCTCTATGGCCAACTTCATTTCAAATTCTCTCTTCGCCTGTCTTATCAATGTTTTACACTTAACTTGACAATGCTTATGCTTTATCCTATTTTCTTCAGATGGATCCTTCTTCCAATTTTTGAAGGATGTTGTTTTGGCTAAAATAGCCTCTTTCACCTCATCTTTTAACCATTTATTTATTTATTTATTTATTTATTTATTTATAAATTTTTATATACCGCCGCTCATCAAAGATATCACGTCGGTGTACAGTAAACAGGAACTTACGCCAAAGCGTTATACATTTAACAGAGTTATATAGGCGTTATACAATTAACAAAGGTAAGTATATAAATATTTAAACATCAAACAATTAGAATCTCTTTTTTTTTTTTTTTAGACAGAACTATCATATAGTTGTAACTTAACTGAACTAAATTAAACAGTACTAGAGAGTAAATGGTTCAAGGGGAATAAGTAAAAGCTAAGGGAAAGGGTTAAGAGGGGATGGAGTTCTAAATTAGAGGTGGTAAGAAGAGAGAGATAGCGCTTCGAATGCGATTAAGAGCAATTATATGGTAGGATATTTATAGTAATAGCAGAAATAGTGACTGTAATCGTTTTGCCTTCCTTCCACCTTTCTTAATGTGTGGAATACATGTGGACTACGCCTCTAGGATTGTATTTTTAAACAATGTCCATGCCTGTTGAACACTTTTAACCTTTGCAGCTGCACCTTTCAGTTTTTTTCTAACTATTTTCCTCATTTTATCAAAGTTTCCCTTTTGAAAGTTTAGTGTTAGAGCTGCAGATTTACTTATTGTCCCCCTTCCAGTTATTAGTTTAAATTTGATCATGTTATGATCACTGTTGCCAAGTGGCCCCACCACCATTACCTCTCTCACCAAATCCTGCATTCCACTAAGAATTAAATCTAAAATAGCTCCCTCTCTTGTTGGTTCCTGAACCAATTGCTCCATGAAGCAGTCATTTATTACAACCAGGAACTTTGTCTCTAGCAAGTCCTAAATCTCCCATTAATATTGCTTTGCCAAATTGGTTAACTTCCCTGATTTCTCTTAGCATTTCATCATCTGTCTGACCATTTTGTCCAGGTGGACGGTAATATACTCCTACCACTATATTCTTACCTAACACACATCTGATTTCTACCCATATAGATTCTACTGAGCATCTAGTCGCTTGTATGATCTTTATCTTGTTGGACTCTATACCCTCCCAGACATAAAGTGCCACACCCCCACCAAGTTGATCCTCCCTATCATTGCGATATAATTTGTACCCTGATATAGCACTGTCCCATTGGTCATCCTCCTTCCACCAAGTCTCTGTGATGCCAATTATGTCAATCTCATCATTTGCTGCTATATACTCTAACTCTCCCATCTTACTTCTTATGCTTCTGGCATTGGCATACAGACATTTCAAAGTGAGGAAATTCCTGCCCTCAACAGAGTTTTGTTTCTTCCTTAGAAACAGAGTCCTAACCAACTGGATCTTCCTGAAGCTATTGTAGACTTCTCGAATCTGTCTACATATTTGGAAAATTCTAGTCTGGCAGTGACTGAAAGGTCTACAATGCTTGTTTCCTTTTTGCATGAGCCAGATTTGAGCTTTGTGACGAAGTCGTATTTCCAAAATGTAAATGTTTGTTTCTTTTTTGGGTGGCTTAGACCGGATATATCCTGACTGAGCCAAAGAAACACAAGAACGACGCAAAGGTTTCTTGTATGTGCCCCGAAGTTGTGGTCCCTGGTGCATTGTTTCTTTTACACTATCCATGTAAATGTGTCGTTAAATTGAATGCTAATACTTTTTTTTTTTTCTTTGCTCCAGAACAGATGCAGGAATTTCTAAATGCCAGATTGGTGAATTCTGCATCTAATCCAGAAGCTTCTTAAGGTTCACCAAAACTTGTTTAATTTAGGGGTGATAGTCTTCATGCTGCTTAACATTTACATATAATTTTGTGTTTCCTCTGTTTACCTCAATTTTTGACCCGCCACACCATTTTTTTTGTTGGTCGTTAGAGATTGGGTGGTTTATTATACTGTTAATATTTTTCTTTTCTCTATATTTTCCATCTCTCTCAAGTAGTTACTGTGCAAAGATTTATTTTTTGTATGATTTGAAAAACTTGAATAGAAAAAAAAAAAAGAGACAAAGTTTAATTAGAAAAATGCAAACAAAAACTGAATTGGAAACTATAACAAGACAGACTCCGTATGCAGTGCAACGATGGAAAAACAGAAACATCACCATTCCTCATTAAACATTGAATAAAATCAAGATATATAAACTATCAATCATAATAGTAAAACCATACTCATAAAAAGAATAAATATTTCAAAGTAGCTGCTCCAGAGAACATTAAATGATTAAAAATATCTTTTTTATAATTTTCCAATCAAAATATTTCAAAACAGCAGACGCATCAAATAACACCCAATAATTAAAACTAAGGCTAAAAAAACCCCTTGCTTTCCATAACTGGGAACTTTAAAATTCCAGTCACGTGAGATTGTCATGGATTAGTCAGGGATAGGAGGTTTGCACAATCTTTCTCCTTTTCTACATACAAACTTTCTAACACATATGTTCATTCTCACACAAACTCCCTTATATTCTCTCTCACATACATACTGACTGGCTCACAGCTCTGGCTCACACACATGATCACTGGTTTAAATAGTCTTTATCTTTATCTTTTATTTGAATTTATTAATCACCCATATCCTGGGTGATGTACATAGACACAATCATAGCATTTCAATAAGTACACACCAAAATCAGAATTCACAGCAACAATAAAGTCCTGTCGCTCACACACATGCTGACTGGTTCACAAACTCTGGCACACACACATGCTCACTGGTTTAAATCATCCTCTTGCTCACACATACAGTATGTTTATTGGCTCGCTCGTTCTCTCTCATTCATACACATGCTCTCTCCCTCGTTCACTCACATTCTCTGGAAATCACCTCAAGCCTGATTATTATGCAGTGCAACAATGGAAAAATAGAAACAACATCATTCCTCATAAAACATTAAGCAATAAAGTAGAGATATAAAATATTCATAATATTAAAACCATACTAATAAAAAGAATAAATATGTCAAGCAGGCAACAACCAACGAACATCCAGCAATTAAAATAACTCACAAATTAAAATGTGGAAAAAAGGATTTGCATTCACAAAAAAGCGGGGGAGTAGCTTGCTTGTTGTGGCGGTTACTACCCCAAACCAAATAAGCCTGATACTTCACTTGGAATACATATCCAGCACAGCTCACTGCTTCAATGGCAGGGGGAATAAAGAAAAGAGGATTTATATTCAGACAACAACCAACAAGGACTGAATTGCACAGGCTGGGTAAACAAATAAGCATGGGAGTAGCTTGCTTATTGCGGCAGTTACTATCCCTAACCAAGTAAGCTAGATTCTTTGCTTAGATGCAGCTCCAGCACTGCTCTCTACATCAATGGCAGGGGTGGAAAGTAACTAGAACCAAAAAGTTACCAATAAGGGCCAAAAGTTACAGATAAGTACAAGAAAAAAACAAGTTTGAAAGCTTGCTGGGCAGACTGGATGGGCCGTTTGGTCTTCATCTGCCGTCATTTCTATGTTTCCCAAAGACCAAATATTCAAACAGCAGACACATGAAATAGCACCCCAGATTTTAAAATAATAGGGTTAAAAATCTCTAGCTCTCCATACCTGGGATCTTTTGATTTCCAGTCACCCACAGATTATTGTGGATTGGGGGAGGGATCCTTACAATCTTTATCCTCTCCTCCCCAACACACACACACATGCTGCCACACAAACATGCTCTCTCTCGCTCACATATATACTGACACATTCACAGTCTATTTTTCTCACACACCCACAGTCTCTCTTGCTCTCACATACGCTCAGGCTCTCACAGGCACGTGCAGGCACTCTCGCTCTGTCATATATGCAGTCTCTCACACATATACTGGCTCTGTCACTTTCATACTCATGCAGTCTCTCACACATTTACTAGCTCTGTCACTTTCATGCTCATGCAGGCTCTGGCACACTGATGTGACTCGCGCACCCCCCCCCCCCCCCCCCCACATATATATATATATATATATATATATATATATATATGCAGGCTTTCTCTTGTACACACATTCAGGCTTGCTCGCTCTCTCACATAAGCATGCAGTCTCTTTCATACACACAAGCATATACACATACAGCTTTCAGGCCTCCTTCTTTCTTCTGGCTTTCCCTTTGGCTGCTGTGTTATGGCAGCGCTGCTCCTCAGTGTTGCAAGGGTGGTGGAAGAAGGCCACTGCTACCCGTTGCTGCTGCAAGGTGGGGGGAGGGGGGGCGCGTGGGGGAGAGCCTTGGCTGTGGCTGCACAGGCCCCTCTTCAGGCAGCAGCAGGATGGGCTCTGCCGCAGCCCTGCAGGTTTCTCTTTGGGCTGCAGCCCTGTCCAGCTTGTCTTCGGGCCAGGAAGCTGAAAAAAAAAACCACCACCACTTGATCGGAACGACCAGCTCACAGGGGGGAACCGCTAGGCCAGTCTGCCCCTGCGTGCCACCTGTATGGCTGAGATTTGCCATGCTCACTTCAAGGTTGTTCCCTTCTGGAAGAACAGGGTCATCCTTGCCATGCAACAAGCATAAGGATCATCTATGGCTAAGCACCTCGTTTAGAAATGGGAACCACCCCTGGACACTAGATCTGGTTTTAGGATTTTGTGCAGCAGTATGTAGCTCTTTTGAGAGATCAAAGATAGTTTCTGGTCCCATAATACCACAGAACCTTTCCTCCACTCTGCTCAGGCAATTTGGCTGAGAACCACTGCTTCATGACTTATTCAGGTGTTAACTACTCCTACCTCTATATTTATATAGTGCAACAAGGGGAACTCAGTGTTCTTGCTCTATCCTGG
The DNA here is from genome assembly GCF_901001135.1 of Rhinatrema bivittatum. Taxonomy (NCBI): domain Eukaryota; kingdom Metazoa; phylum Chordata; class Amphibia; order Gymnophiona; family Rhinatrematidae; genus Rhinatrema; species Rhinatrema bivittatum. The sequence goes on along the minus strand of NC_042622.1, from coordinate 29,272,667 downwards.
TTGCCTTCTTCCAGATGTTGTAATGATGTTTAATGTGCTTAATGGTTTTGGATGCTACTCAAAAGTATGCAGACTTCTGCTTTTATCACTTTCCAGTCTTGCTTCTCCGCAGCCAAAGATTTGGAGGGTGACTCTTTCCCTAAACAGTATGCAGTAATTGTCTCAGAAACATTCCTGGATCTTGTTGTTCTCATCTTGGCTATAATGGAGTATTAGCAACCAGGCCCCTTGCCTCAGCATTGCTGGCACTTGATTCTGTTTCCTCCTGCTCCTCCTCATTCCCTGGCATTACTGGTTGGTGCTGTCAGGCCTCTCTGCTCTCTTGCCATCTATTCCCGTACCCTTCTCCCCCTCCTGTCCTCTTCTGCTCTCTTTTCCCCTGTGCCTATTGGGCCTTAGCACTCAACTCTTGCCTCGCTCTACTTCCTCCTCCTCTCTCTACAGCACAACCCATCGTCCAGCAGTCCATTGCTCTTCTTCTCAATCATGACCTCTCCCTTCCTGCTTGTCCTGCCCTCCCCCCCCATCCTCCTAAGCACACTCCTTATACTTGTTCTCCTATCATGGCCAATGCATGCAGACAGCCACATGCTCCCTGTCGTGCTCTCCACTTTCACACACTGTCACTCCTCTCTTGCAAGCCCTCAACAGAGAGTTGACAACGTGTAAGAGAGAGACGGAGACCAACAGAAAGACGCTGACCCTCCCAAAGACCAATACTAGGAGAAACTAAGCAGAGGAGACAAAAAGCACCGACACTGCACACAGCACTCTTTCGAAACCTCCTTCTGGGTCACCTCATTCCTTTCCTCCACGCCTGGGTCCAGCTGCTTTCCCCTCTCTGCACGTAGCGCTGCCTGCGAGAGCAGATGCTTGCCCCATTTTTACATATATTGGGAGAAAGGCAGAGGAGTTGGCAGAAAATCAACGCTGTGCATGTACCCAGATGCCAAATAGCATGACACACGATAGGTATTACCACTCAATTGCAATTTCCCCACTAGCATGCATGATAACATTTTAGCGGGTACATTAAAATATTTATGCACTATTTTCTTTTTAGCAATTGTGTGCTCTGCATCTCATTATCTTAGTGACTAGCATGTTAAGTGCAATTTTAACCTGCACACTGAAATAGCTTAGCGGCCCCCCCCCCCCATTCTATAAAGTTGTTAGTGTGACATGAATAAGCCTCGACATGTGTGTTTTTAGAAGTCTGTTGACAAAAGTAGATTCAGATAAGATCAATTTTTATCTTGCTATCATGCAATGCAAGGTGTGTGCAGTTCTCCAGCAGTTCTTTCCTAGCTCATAATCTATGAAGGTGAATTACTTAACAAATACCTCTTCCTTGATGGACCAATTGCTTTATATAGTAAGGTACATAATGCCTGCTGCACACCTGTGTAAATAACACGTCACAATTAAACCCTTCATCCGCGGAGTGGTTGGACCTTGGCACACTAATTTCAAACGCAATGGCATTGAGGGTTGGGTTTTTTTTTAAATATATATATACTTTTAAATCTTAGGAGCACAATGAATCATTATCCAGATTCCCGATCTCATATTTTCCTGCCAGTAATGTTAGGGACTATGAAGCTGGTGGCTCATCTATGAGTAGGCTCTCATAGAATTCCTTGGCCTAATTCACGGATCCAAAGTGTGCTGCATTCCCAAAGGGCTCCTTCCTTCGCTTGCTCTTTCTATGTGGAATGGATGCCCGCCATGGTTCCTTTGCCAAAGACAAGCTTTTTCGGTGAAGTCCCTTCTAAGAAGGCTGCATGGGTGGAAAGTGAGAAACGTCGCCGGAGACAGACGGACGGACGGTGCTGCTCGTTTGCCGCATGGCTGTGCAAAGCATTCCAAACGCCTTTGCCCCATCTGAGCTGCTGGCAGCTATCTCCGAGGGCAGTCTGCATCGGTAGTTTAGCCACCCCTTACCTGGATAAAAGGATGCACAGGGGTCAATGAGGCACATGCTTTCAGTCAGCTGAAAAAAGCAGGCGGTCGCGGGGACGCCTTGCGGTCAGTGGAGGGAAATAACAGGCCTAGATTTCATTTTCAAACCTGAGCGTGCTTTGTTTTGTATAGAAAATGTACCCGCCGAAAAAAAAAAGCAGGTGCGAATCTATGCTCAGGCTTTACCTTTGAAGATTAGTGTAAAGCCTCCACAAGATAAACTAAATGCAAACTTTCCATCAATAGGGGCAGCTTTGAAACTCGCTGGGTTTAAGTCCAATAGGGGTCATGGTGGATTACTGCAGCAGCCCCTAACAAAGCCACCAGACAGCCGCAGACTACCAGTACAGCAGAGCAGGCAGCACGGTATTCTGGGCTCGTCGGCAAACTGCCTGCACATCTACAAGTAATCGGTGCTTTTATTTGTGTGTATGTACTGTACAGCAGGAGGGACTCTGATAGGAAAAGAAGTCATTTCTTCTGTCCAAGTAGGTTGTGCATTTATATCCAGGCCTGAGGGTGATTCTGCACTGGTTCTGTGGAAATGCGTCTCTAAGCTAGCGCTGCTTTGGTGTCCCTTTCCATCTGAATGAGCGCCTGAGAACATCCGTTTGCTTGTGAATTTCTAAGAAGGAGCTTGTGGTCCTCATCACCTGGTTGGTCCAGCAATAACCTCTGCTTCTCACGGTCTTTGCATATCTTAACCCTAAAAACTCGAATAGTAAATTGCAGGTGATGGTTCACACATAGATAACGTATAAATTATAAGGCTTGGCATTCATAATATAAAGCTTCTCATGTTCCTGGTCCTTTATGGGCCAAATTTCAAAGGCCTTACCTGGCTAACTTCACATGTTAATAGGATAAACCTCTGACTTTTTGAACAGTTTCTCCCCCTCCCCAGATTGGCTAAATTTGTCTGCCCACAGAAAAGCTGAGAGGCAGTATAATTTTACAGATCCCGTTGGTTTAAGAAACCCAGCTCTGTGCAGAGTCCTTTTTTTTTTTTGTCAGTTCCAAAGTGTCTTGATAATTTTAACTTTAAAAGTTTTGCATTCCTGCATTGTTTTAAATTTTCCTTTAAATATCCTGATCGTAAGGTCCATGGAAAAGAGCTAACCCCCGCGGAGATGTCATTTTGGTCATTGCTGTAGTGTTCGATTTTTTTTTTTTTTTTTTTTGCCTGCGTGAGCTGATTCTGGCCTTCAGCGTCTAAGCCTCGCTCGTCAGCGCAGCATGTGTGATACCCATTACGTTAGAGGAGAAGCATGAATAAGACCTCCTTATGCTGAGCGCTGGGGTCCTGGGATAAGGGCCGGCACAGTCTGCAGCGAGGCATATTGCAGGGACATGTGCCATTCTGGCCTTTCCCAGTTTCTGTTAGAAGTTTGCTTTTTACGAAGTTTTGCTTCAGATTAGGTGGAAGACGACTCTTCCAGGACTTAATGGCTGTAGCTCTTTTATGATTTTTCTTAGTTTTTCCAGCTCTGAGTTATTTGCTACGCGGGGAAGTCGTTCTGTGGTTTTTCTTTCATTGTACACTTGAGGTGGGTTTGGCCTGGGTGTTTTATGTGACGAAGCAATCTTCCTGGAGATGGTTTTGCAGCTGTAGCCTTTTTCCTTTGAAAGATTCAGTCAGGACTACGAGGTGTCCGCCCCTGCCTCATGGGTCAGAGCATAGACGGCAATGCCACGACACCATCGCACCGATGCAATATCAGTGTGTGTTAAAGGGGCGCTCGTGATTGAGCGTCCGCTCCCTTAACGTGCGCCAATCCACCTCTCCGGGGCGCTCAGTGCTACGTGCAAATGGGTTGCTGAGGTAAAAAGGAGGCGCTAAGGGAAAGTGCCCGCCCCTAGTGCCTCCTCGGCAGTGGGCACCCAAGAGAGGTGACTATCAGCCACTTAGGAAAACAGATGCTCATTAATTAAGTGTCCGTTTTCCTAACCTGACCGCCGGCATACTTTTTTTTTTGGGACATTTCTAGCTTTTTTTTTTTACCCTCCAACTTAATATAGTCACAAAATTAAGTCAGAGGAAGTACAGAAAAGCAGTATTTTCTGCTTTTCTGTATACTTTTTGTAGGCTCCTCAACACCAGCTCCAGAGCTGGCATTAATTTCTGAGAGTAAAAATGTGTGCCTCTGGCGTACATTTTTATTTATTTATTTATTTATTTATTTGCTTGCATGGAGGGAGAATCGATAATAGTCTCATCAACGTGCATTTGCATGTTATGAGTGCTATTCCCTATGCACACGATAGGACGCGCGTTTTGGATGTGCTAACCCCTGTTTTGCATTGGGGGATATGGATGCGTGTCCAGTTGCGGGTTAACCGTGTGCTGCAGCCAGCGCACTGCTGTATACCAGCGGCCTGCGTGTGGTTTGGCGGTGTATAGTGGACTTTTTTTTTTTGCATGTGAAGAGTGGAAGCTGCAGCTGCCTTCACAGTTCTAGCTTCCACCCTTCACATATATAAAAAAAAAAGTCCATTATATATACACCCAAGCTACACGGTATCACTGTCTGTGCTCTGACCCAAGAGACAGGCCGCTCAAAGTCTTGACTGAATCCTTCAAACAAAAAAGCTACAACATCCAAAATCATCCTTTCTTCATTCTATTCTGACCTCAGGAAGGGAGTAATAGCTCCTGAAAACTAGTAAAAAGGATTGAACTATTTGTCAACCTTTATTCCTGAACAGTTCCTAACATTGTTTGCCTTTTTACCGGAATACCATGTTTGCAAAGGTGGAAAATATTTACCAAAGACATTGATGCTTCTAGCAGCCCAGTTAGGGTCCAATTTAAACATCCTGAGATAATTTCCCAGAAACACCTGTGCTGATCACACAAAGTTTCTGGCATATAAAATCCTGACTGGCCACTGATATCTGGACAAACAAAATATCTCAGTCAAGCAGAGCCTAGAATCTTGTACTAGCACAAACTGACGGACTGTTCTCAGCACATAAGGTTTGGTTTTTAAAAAAGTTTTTAGAATGTATGCTGTAACTTAGAACATAAGAAATTGCCATGCTGGGTCAGACCAAGGGTCCATCAAGCCCAGCATCCTGTTTCCAACAGAGGCCAAAACCAGGCCACAAGAACCTGGCAAGTACCCAAATACTAAGAAGATCCCATGCTACTGATGCAATTAATAGCAGTGGCTATTCCCTAAGTAAACTTGATTAATAGCCATTAATGGACTTCTCCTCCAAGAACTTATCCAAACCTTTTTTTAACCCAGCTACACTAACGGTACTAACCACATCCTCTGGCAACAAATTCCAGAGCTTTATTGTGCATTGAGTGAAAAAGAATTTTCTCCGATTAGTCTTAAACGTGCTACTTGCTAACTTGCTAACTTAAAAAATGCAAAGAGTGATTCCACATCTCTTGTGTTATTTACTATTAGTGCAGTTCATCTTCGTCTCCAGCTTCACTGTTTGCTATAAATCGAAAAGGTCTTAAGATGGAATTTAGTATAATTTCCCTAAATATAACATGTTTTCTTCTGTGCCACCAAGTGGTTCAGCTGTAAGAATGCAGTTACTTCTAATGTCTGGTTACCTTTTAGTATAAGTAGAGTCTTATTTGGCACTGCCATATCATTTTTTAATGCTTTTTCCTAGCTACAGAGTTCAAGGGTTTCATCCCAGGAGACAGAGCTCCCTTCAGAGCAGATTCGTAGAGATTCTGAGGTTCTACGCACTCCTAAAGCTGCCTGCACATAGATCTTCTGCCTCTGAAGAAACCAAGTATGAATTCATTTACTGAAGTAGCACATAATAATATGACTTTATAGCTTGTAGTCAAGAAGCTGAATTTCGTGGTCAAAAAGGTGGGTAATAAATCAAAATAAATAAATATGTAACTACAGGTCGATTTTAGAAGCTTTGCTTGCACAAACATGCCCATATCCATGCCTATGTGGGCCGCGTGCGAACGTGGATTTTAAAATATGCACATATGTACCCATGCACATGTAAGGAATAAGGGGAAGGGCAAGGGGCGGGGCATGGACGTTCCAGGGCGGGGCCAAGACTTACACCCGTCACTCTGAATTTTAAAAATGAAACCCGCAGCACGCGTTCGTTAGATATCTGCGTAACTTTACTGCTGCTCCTGATGAGGAGCCAGTCAGTAGATTTTGAGTTTTAGGGCTTATAGGACAGGGTGAGGGGTCTGGGTCAACTGGGGGTGGGGGGCGGGGGGGGGTGCAGCATGAAGAACCAGAGGGTTCTGAAAGATTGTTAATTAAAATCAACACTTTGATTTCTCATGGGACCGTGCATTACTTGCGGACATAGGGGCTGATGCAATACCATGCACTCAGCCTAGTGCACAGCTTACCGTGCGGTTGGACGCGCGTTTTGGAAGCGCTGGAATAACTCCCGATGCAGTAATGGGATTATCGCGTCCAAAACGCGCATCCAAACCAGCGCATAACTGATAGCGCTCATCACATGTAAATGCCATATAGATGAGGTTATTAGCTATTAGCCCCAGTGCAAAAAATCGACATGCGCCCATGCACGTTTTAACAAGCAAAACTTAAAACACCAGCCCCGGAGTTAGTGTTAAGTCTTCACCCTCTCCAAGCTGCCACAAAAAAAGTAAAAAAAATACAGCTTTTCTGCATCGCCCGATACTAAGTAGGAGGAACCACAAGAAGCAGCAGGAAAAAAAAAATCTTGACGGTCAGGTTAAGAAAATGGACGCTCAATTTATGAGTGTCTGTTTTATTTGTTTGTTTATTTATTTAAAGCCTTTTCTATACCGGTGTTAGTGTGTACATCACATCGGTTTACAACATAACAAAATGTTTAGAAAATACATTTAACAAGGGGAAACAACATGGTAAGGGCAGGGTGCACACAGAGAAAGTTGTAGAAATACAGCGCAACTGGCGAGGGGTTCTTAACATAAGTAACTATTGGTATATATCATGCCAGATAATATGTTGTTATATACATTATGTACAAGAGTTCAGAGGAGGTGGGGTAGGGAGGGATCTATCGTCAACCCCGCTGCTGCACTTCATGCGGATGTGGGGAAGAGAGGAGCTGATGGCAGCCTCTGCTGCCCACTGAGGAAAGCTGGGGGTTGTCACAGCATTGAGAAGCATTTCCCACTGCTGCCACCTGCTCTGCCACCTGGCTGATAGAGAGAGAGAAGAGGAGAGCTGCACTAAAATAGTGAGCAGAATGGCTCAAAGGAAGTAAGGAGGAAACTGGACTAGGGTTGACTGAGGGGAAAGACAGAGAGGAGAAGGAATGAGACAGGAATGAAGAAATGGAGGATGGGGGGAGGGGGACAGGAATCTATCAGGGAAGAGGAGGAGAGGACCCTCCAGGAATCATGCTGGTCAGAGGTAGGGAGGGATAGAGGGCCACCAGGGTGCAGGAGGGAAGAAGGGAAATTTGACCAATGAAGATCAAGGAGGAGGAAGGACAAGACAATATATGCAAAAGTTATTTAGAGGGACACAGACAGACATGGAGCCTTCTTCCCTCTGAAAAGCAGGCTTGTGTTTTGCTTTTTCTAAAATCTAAGAGGTCGATATTCAAAAGCCATTTAGATGGATAAATAGCTAGTCGGCTATATTTAAAGCCTTATACGGCTGGCTAGACTTTAGCCGCATGAGTCAGGGGCACTCCAGGGGCAGGCGGGAGACGTTTTCTGGGCGGGCCAGAGTAGGCTTCATAACTTATGTGGCTAACTCTGATCCCACTGTAGGGCTGTCCTAAAGTTGGCCAGATATACCTATTTGCCTAACTTTTTAAGTAACCAGGGATATTCATTGGCGAGGCCACAGCACTGAATATCCCCGTTAAGTTAGCCGGAGAGCTGTATCTGGCAAACTTAACTAGCCGCTCCGCGACTGAACATCAACCTCTAAATTATTTAGTGACCTTCATTTTCTGTATAAGTTTGTAAGAATCATGCAAGAAAATAATAAAGTATAAAAGAAAAGCAGGCTAAAAGGGGTTCAGTTTTCAGGGAGGGTAAGTTTCAAAACTTTTTTATCTGAGTAAACACCTGTTTATCCATGTAAAAAGGCCCTGTCAAAATTGCTATTCCCTGCCACCAAGGGTAAAAGCAGCTGCACTGTGAACAGCCTGCAGACATTTACCTGCAGGGGGAAAAGGAGCAGGGCTAGCTAGGCTGGGGGAGGGAAAGCACACGCAGGGATTTAATTTGGAAATCCTTGTGCATTCTTTCACGCATGTACGTTGCTTCAGAGCAGACGCAACGTACACAGCTGCAAAAGTACTGGCTTTCCCCCACCAGCCTGGATTTTCAAAAGGAAACTCCAAGGGCAGTTTTCCTTTGAAAATGAGATTGCAGGTCTTGGTGCTGATTTGCTGCCAAACCTGGAACCTTTTTTTGAGCTTGGTTCCTTCCCCCCCCCCCGTTGCAGCTGGAGTGGAAGGTGAGAGGGCGTCCACCTTCAATTATGAGGGCAATTTATAAAAAAAAAAAAGCTCTGGAATTGTCCTCCCTCTGTATTCAGTTTAGATCAAAGTTTTGTACGCTCTCACTTTAGGGAAAATCACAACATCCGATAATAGGACACTTACCCCTTTAATCAAACCCGGTTGGGATATGAAGCGTGGCTTCATCTCGTATCTAGCTCGTAATAGCCTCCCATGTAGCGTAGGAGCATACTGTTATGTTTTCCAGAGTCTCAGCACCTCAAGGCTACTTATATCTACAGGTTCTATATCTACCTCTTATTATTATTATCTTACACTCAGTCACTGGGAGGGCGGATGTAATAACAATCCTCACACTTTAAGCAACTCTGTAAGTTATTGTAAATAATTCGACTGCTATGTACATAAGTTATCTGATATTCAATATCTTTAGTCTCATATCTCTTTTTAGGCATATAGACATTTATTCTTTTAACAGCTTTATATGTACCAGTTTTTAAGTTACTTGTAAACCATATTTTAAGTGTAGTTTCTCGTTCCCATGTTACTTGTCAAGCGCACCTTATGCGCACTTTCTCGTTTATTGTAAACCGATGTGATATCTCTGATGAATGTTGGTATATAAAAACCATTAAATGTCGGTATATAAAACCATTAAATAAATAAATAAAACATACTGTGTGTAAACACTTTCCAGCATAAACCATGTAATATCAGAATATATTTATTTGTAATAAGTTTTCAAGGGATACTGGACAACTATTGTTTCTATGCTTTTCAACAGGATTCTCTCAGTTAATGTATACTTGTTTATATTTGCAATTGCATTTGGCCTTGGAGAGTTTTCTTTGACTGTTGATAAAAATCATAAATAATAAAAAAAAAAAAAAAGTGTTATACGCTCTAAATGATTCTGAAGTGCATATCATTATTTCTTTTGTTATGGCATGCAGAAATGAAAGAGAAGTGTGTATGGGAGGGGTCCCTGAAACATTTGAAGCTGACAAGGGGTCCATGATCCCTGAAAGGTTGGGAACCTTTGTATTAGGGCATTCTTCCCTCTGAAAAAGGTTTACTTCCTGTGCCTGATTTACTCCTTTTAGGTATTTGAATATCTCTGTCACATCTTCCCATCTAACATTATTCATATTTAGGTTCTTAAGTCTCAGTGTTCACCCTGCATCATTTTGGTAGCCTCTCTTTGGACTGTTTCACATCACCGTGGGGGACAAACGAAAGACAGAGCACTTTTAACAATGCCCTGATGATATGACATGCTGACGCTGAAACCCCATCTCAGACAGTGGAGCATACCGCAAGAAAAATGAAAAGTTAATGAGTTTTATTTTAATGCAAAGCACATTGGATATTTTGGCCCTGGACGATTATATAACAGATCCAGAATACCAGGATTTGAATGCATGACTCAATAAGATTACCAAATGGTTCCATGACATCTGGACTAGGGATGTGCTGCTGTTTTGAAATGGAGGGGAAATAACAAATGACATTTGTTGTTCTGTTTCATGTCATTCTCTATCTAAAACCATACAAAAAAAAAAAAAAAAGTATGACACATTGCTAAAATGATAGAAATGAAACATGCACCAAAAAAACTACAGAAATGAAGTGAAACAAAAAGAAAATGAAATTTAAAAAATGGAATTTCTTTCCATGCACAACTCTAATTTGGACAGACTGAGTCAGTTCTGCTTCTATCCTATGGCCTCTCTGGATTCACAGTTCTACTTTTCTTATCATGACTGGAAATAATGAGGTAACTCACTCATCCTATCCCAATTCGGGTTTCCAACTCGTTCCATTCTTTTTAGGACAAGCTGCTTCAATTCTGGTTTTATCCTATTACCTGTGGGAACTTGTCCCGTTTTTCTTAGGGAAATCACTACGGAGGACAGAACTACAAGTTCATGCAAGCAGTGGGGTAAAATCTGCAGTGGATCAGCCCGGACTGAAAAGTAGCCATTTGGAAATTCTACAAGAATGCCTTGTACTGTACAATACACCCAGGAAGTGGATCAGAAATACAATGCTTGCACTTGTGCAGAATACTCCAAAGCTAGCAGATAAACTAAAAGGCACTGGGCATCTAGTAAAGTTAGCCTGATAAACTTATACCCAGCTATGTCAAAGGCAGCCAGATAAGTTTATCTGGTTAACTTTAGAACTACTGTTTTGCTGTCCTAAAGTTATTTAGCTGTGTTAGCTGGCTAATGTACCTCTGCTATTCTTTGATTACTTTACTGACAGGTATATTAACTGATTATTTTATTGATTTTATGTATGTTAATTGTAAACTGGTTAGATCCACCCAACGAGTGTATATGCGGTGTATAAGAACCTTTTATATAAAATAAATAAATAATGCTGAAAATTGTCATTTATCCTACTAACTTACAGGCCAATACAGTAAAGCACGGCTGCGGTTACCCTGCTTCTAACCCGCTTCTAACTCACAATTTGGCCGCGTAAGTCCAACCCGCAATTCACTATCCCTTTTAACTCATCCTTACCGCTTCTTTAAATCAACCAGTAACCCTTTCCGCCCACAGCATGTATATGAGATGTAAACGCTCCGATTAGCTATTCCCTCCCATACAGCAATGTGTGCCCCGATTATCTCCTTTTTAACCTGTAGTTCTGCTGCGCGTTTAATGTGCTAACTTACCGCCTACCCTTACCCCTGCGTTAGTGTGGAGCATCAGGTCAGAGAGACGAAATTTCATGGGCAAACGACCCCCTCACCCCTGGGACCCTTACCCTGGCATTAGTGTGGTGTGACAGCAATAGGCAGACTCCAGTCAAAATCCCCCCCCCCCCCTCCCGAAGCAAGGTGCAGGGCGAAAATCGGCTCGACATGTCATTAAAACAAAAGTAAATAAAGTGTAATAAAAGTAAACTTACTGCATGTGAATTTTCTTTGAACAGTCCTCTCTCCCCTCCTCCCGAGGAGCACTGCAGCTCCCCTGCCTCCCGGGGGAAAGCGGCGGGCGAAAGTGAATGAACGCCCGTACGCGGCAGGCATGCATTCATCCAGGCGGAGGGAGCCGGCGGCAAAAGCGGCTTCCAGCAGCCCCCGCCGGCGGTGAATGAATGCATGCCTGTGCGTGCAATTTGGGAGCTCAAGGCGTGATGTCAAGGCGTGTGACGGCGTTCGCTAATGCACTGCCTTGATTGAGTGCCCAAATTGCACGCACAGGCGTGCATTCATTCACCTTCGCCGGCAGGGGAGCCAAAGCGGCTTCCAGCAGCCCCCACCGGTGAAGGTGAATGAATGCATAGGCGCTGTATAGCGTTCTATACAGTAAAATGGATTGCGCGGGCCTAATGCTTCACGGACGCGGCTTGCATTTGCATGCTATTTCAATACAGTATCGAGCGGTAGGTGATCCGAACTGTGCGTGCAGCAAACGCGGGTGCGCCTGGCTGTAACGCACCTCTTCCTACTGCTCCTTACTGTATCGGCCTGTTAGCTGGATAGCTGGCTCCAACTCAGAACACCACTGCCCCACCCCCAAGTTAACAGGATAACTTTTCAGCAGCCAAAACAATTATCCGGCTACCTCCGGGCCTGTCAGCATGGCTGGATTTTCAAACCCAGCCTTGTCTCCAAGTAAGCCTGAACTTAGCTGGACAAACAGCACTGAGTGTTGGCCTCAGAGAGGTCCATATTCAAAAGCATTTAGCTAACTGAGAAGTTAGCCAGCTAAATGAATATTTGGGCACATATCTTGCTAAATTCTAGCTGGCTAATGAGAGAGAGAGAGAGCCTAGCCATAATGTTCTCTCCATCTAGCTTGATGTTACCCAGGTAGAGAGTCCATCAAGCTAGGTGGAGAGAACACTGCACAAATCTCATCTTTGGGTGAGTTTCCTCACTCCGAAGGCCATCAAATCTTCACAAGAGACCACTGTTCTGTTCGTACGTCTCACGTTGAATGTCATAGGGATACAAATACCTAGCTAGGGAGAAGACATTATGGCTAGAACCCCAGCCCACTCTTCCTGTTTTTCAATTAAACACGTTAAGCCCTTAACACATGCGAAAATGCCTTAGCACATTTTGATAAATGACCCTAAGTTTGATCAGGCCAAAGATCTGTCCTAAAGTTGGCTGGCTATATTTGATATTGATTATACCTGCAACGTTAGCCAATTACGTTTATGCAGCCAACTTTGCTATCTAGACTGTGTCTGAATATAGACCTCAGAGTGTTTAAAGCCTATTCTCCTTAAACTGGACATCTTTGAAAATGCCTTTTATCTCATGTTAGTTTTGTCGGTTATTTGTTTATTTAAATAAGAATAGCAAAGATATTTAACAGGCACAGGTTTCATAATTTAGAGGATAATTTTCAAAGGAATTTGCTCGGGTCACTGAGTGGATACTTGGGTAAGTTCCCCAGGCTGAAAACAGTCCTCCCCTCAGTAGCTGAAAGTACCCACACCGTTTGCATTGGTCAACAGGGCCAGAGGTGGGATTACAGCAAAGAAGGCAAAGTGAGTGCACAAGTCCAATTTTGTAAAGCAGTGCAAAGTCTATGGGAATTTCTCTTCCTGTGCTGTCTGCTGGCCACAAATTTTCAAAAGGGAAACTCTGGGCAAAGTTTTCCTTTTGAAAATGGGCACGCATGTCCACGGGCTCTTGACCTGCAAGCTACATGGGCAGTTTCAAAATTGCCCCTTTAGTAAAGTCTTAGACATTCCTGAAAACTCTCTCTCTTTTCTCTCTTGTGGTGTTCAGATTAACTTCTATTTCAAAGCGTTCGCACTTTCTAAAGAGTTTTGCCATAGGCAAAGAATGGGAGAAATCCCTTTGAAATAAGGCTGCACACCTTCCCAATCACAGGAAGACCTTTGGGGAGAATCACACCATTGTCTTGTAGAAGGATCCTGGGCATTATCTGGCCCTGCTGCCAGAATGGGTTGGCTGCATTACTGCGGGCTCCCCAGGAGAGGTGTTTGAGTAATGCAAAGACGATGCCGAAAATCTGCTGGAAACAGATGCAGCAAGCGGAAGGCAGCCAGAGGCAGAAAGCGAAGAGCTAAAAACGAATAGAGAATTCTGAAAAAAGACAGTAGTGTGAGCAAACAGCAAATGGAAATAAAGCCTACGCTGGAAGACGTACAAAGGGGCCTCTGCTTGTGCGGCTGCCAGCCTGCGTCGGTCACAATAAGAACGCCCACGTCCCCCAAACAACAATGGATGGAAGGTGTTCAAGAATGAGGCTCCAAAACCCATAAAAAGAAAAGAACAGCTTCTTGATTTAATGGGTTAATTAAATTAAGGGGAAAACAGGACTGAGCACTGCGGTGCACGATGTCAAAGGTAGTCTAGGGTGGTGGTGGTGGTATTTTTTTCCTGTGAAAGACCTGAGCTAGCACCAAATTCGGGGTGGATTCATAGTGATCCAAACCCGTGCAAAGGAAATCTGATTAAACTGCAGCTTCAAAACTAAACCCCGCGACATGCAGAACGTGGCGCACTTTGACCCCAGCGTCGCTCCGTTCTGGGTCAGGCGCCTCTCAATCCGGGTCATTTTTAAGCTCATCCATGATTTTGCATTAGGAAACTTGGTTCCTTGAGTGCCTGTCAGGTGATCAGAGCCGGCCGAATTGTACTTCTTTCTGCTTGACCTTTTTTTGCACGCCTCCTACTGAATCGGGCTCAATGTTTGTGGGGAAACGGGGGATCGGGAGCATTCCCTGACGGGATGGCCTCCTGGGACTCACGGCTGAGGTAGAATTTAAAGCAGACTGAGGAGTTTTCCCACAGTATTTTTGTTTTGTTTTCTAAAACTCTTGGAATTGAGCTCTATCACAGAAATTGTCTTCGAGGACCGTTTTACTGGCGATCCTTGGCTTTGGCTCAGAGCATCTAACTCCTCTTGCAGGCGATTGTCAGGTAGTAGGACCTGCTTAACACGGCGCTCGGGAGGGGCAGCGCTGGGGCTGCTCCAGGTGCAATCGCCAATGCTGCCTCTTCCTGTCACCCGGGCCATGCAGCGATCATCCTTCTGCTTCGGGCCGTGACCGCATGACCGATCCTTTTTCCTCTTCTGGGCCGCGCGGGCGGGAAGCAGAAAAGGCCGTGCAGTTGCCGGTTCCAGACCCGTAGCGCACTGGGCAGCCGCCCACTGCTCCCCCCCCCCCCCCCCTCTTCTTCTGCCACAAGCGGGAGGGGCTCCACTCGTGGTCCCCCAACTTCCCGGCTGGCACCCCACTCCTGGCTGTCACGCGGGGTGGACCGCACCCCACTCCTGGCTGTCACGCGGAGTGGACCGCACCCCCCTCTTAGTACACCACTGAGTCAACTCCCAGTAACTATCTCTCCTGAGGTACATCCAGCCTTCATGTGTACTATTTAAATAAATAGCCGCTCTGGCCAGATCTGGTATCTGTTGAGCGGTATAAAAGAATCAATCAATACATAAAATATGAAATATATTATTTTAAATTGGGTCTCTGCCCATTAGTACTTAAGGCCCCTTAAAGAATTACTTTGCACTTATCCCTATGTGTGATGGAAAAATAAAACCAAGATGAAGCTGAATTGCCATCAGTTTTCTATATGGAATAGAGCCTCGCTAGCGTACTATGATTTATATAGTAGAGGTGGGCTTTCAGATTGCAATAAGGAATTGCAAAGGCAAGCCTTGCCCATCATTTGGGCATTCACCTGGGAAGTTTTGATGAATGACTGTAAACACTTGGACGCAGGAAATCGGGGTAAACAACGTGGCACGGTCCCAGATGGAGTCACATCCAAGTCACTACAACAAAACCAGATGGACTTGGGGCTGCTGGTCATAGAAAGGGCTTTGTCGGATACAGCGGCTGTTCTCCAGAACTCCTACAAGTAGAGGAGTAGGTAGCAAGTCACAGCCATACCTGCCCTGAAGCCAGACAAAAAAAAATCTTATGTTCTTTTATGTAACAATGATCTGCCTGCTGTCTGCGAGATGGACAGAAGTAAGACAGAGCTGATGCTGGTGATCAGATGTGTGCTGCTGGTGACTCGTGGGTAGCCCATTTCAAAAAGCCTAAAGAACAAGACTCAAACTCTTTCTTCTCTGCTGAACAGGGGCACACACTCTTCCTCCTTCCCCATCTCAGCCCTTCCTCTGACCTCCGGCTATTAGTCAAACATGAACTTGCAGGAGTTCACTTCCTTCAGATTTGTTCTGAAATTCATGCTCACCCTTGATGGGAACCCTAGACCTTCTCAGTTACAGAAAGTGATGTCAGCTCTTAATTAAATACACAACAGGTTCTGCTTCCTTGCCCCCGAGTGCTCAGGCAGGCCTCGTGCACAGAGCAGACTGAAGGTCTGATTCGTCAAAGGTCTCCTACAGTTCTGTGCCAATGGCAAGGACCTTTGACAAGTAGGATTTCAAGTGTTGCAAAACACAGAGAGCAGCGCCTGTACCTGGATGCAGGTACCGCTGGCTGTATTATCCCAACCTGGCATGTTCTGCAGATCTCCTACTTGAAATGTAAAGTCTCAGTTTTCAAAGGGTTAGGAACCTTTAGGTGCCTAAATTGGCACCTTTGAAAATTGACTAGGGTTTCATGCCTACATTTAGCTTCCTGTTTTCACTAGGTGGCTAAATTTAGATCCCTAAGAAGTGGGGAGGGCTAGAGGCTGGGTCATGTTGGTGGAAGTAAATTAGGCTCCTAAATTTAGATGTTAAACCCCCCCCCCCCCCCCAGCAAGCCATATATTCAGGTGCCTCAGTTTTAGGGAGCTAAAATTAGAAATATTTTCAGCCCAAACTTTAGGGTCCTAAGTTGGGCTGAAAATTTTCCGACCTTTAGGTGCCTAAGGCAGACAGGCTCTGAGCTTCCTTTGAATGTCGGCCTCTAAGCCTTTTAGCACAGGGGAGTCCACCATGGCTGTCACGCCCATTGGTAGACAACAGGCCACTTTTGATGGAAAGAACCTGATAGCCCATTGCTCCTGTCCCTTAGAACTCTGTACCAGTACTGATACCATGGGAGCCCATATTCTGGCAAGAAGGTCTACATCTACTTTTTTTAAGCAGCGAACCTGCAGGAAGTTTATTCCAAATACCAAAAACTCCTTGCGAAAGAATCTGTCCAAGTGTGTTTTGAAGAGCTGGTGCCTGACCCCTATCTTTTCATAAGAACATAAGAAAATGCCATACTGGGTCAGACCAAGGGTCCATCAAGCCCAGCATCCTGTTTCCAACAGTGGCCAATCCAGGCCATAAGAACCTGGCAAGTACCCAAAAACTACTGTGCAGATGGGCTCTCGCAATGCTATTGTTCATTGTCTTGAAAAACTGGATCAGGCCTCCTCTAAGCTCTGTAGATTTAGCCTGCCCTGCTAGATGATATTCTATTGTAATTGCTATTGTGATTCGGATGTTGGTAGCCGCTCTGAGTTCTTTTAGAAGAAGGCCGGGATATAAGCGTTGTTCATGCTTCCTTTCCACTATCTCAACTCTTGAATTGTGCCTTATCCTTTGTGATTGCCAAATTCCAAACATTGGCCGATTAGTGCTTGTTGACTCGTATCTATGTATTTATTTAATTTATTTAAACAGTTTGTATTCAACAGATCCACAGATCTCAGCGGATAACAATGTACATGCATAATAATACATATAATAAAAGCAACACATAAAACTAAAACAGAGCAAAACAAAGCTGTGACACTTATATTGTCCTCGTTTTACTCATCTTTCCCCCATGCTAATGAAGATGCCTTACCAGAGTAATGGAAAAATGCATGAGGAATATTATAAAAAGCGAAAATTGTTTAGAAGAAAATTGGTGGTCAAAGTATCTTTGGTAGAGTAGGGCATTGTGAAGTATTCAGCAGGTTTTTAAAATATTTTTGATTTATTATATGTTCCTAACATGACAGTTTGTTCCATTTTAACAGTACAATTATCCATCTTTCATGGATGTGCTTACAACATTTGGTTTAAATACTGTGAACAGGGTTGCCATATATCATCGTATTGTACTGAGCATGAACGCAGGAAGCAAACCGGGGACATTTCCAAGCAGTGCGTTGTGCAACTCAGCATGAACTAAGTTGTTAGTTCCTTTCTTGGACAGCTACAAGTAGTTCTGTGATTTGTGCCAAACTTCCTGCTAGCACAGCACAGGAGGCGTCACGGGGCACGGGGCACCAGACAAGAGACCTGTTACCTATCCTGCGCACAGCCGCTGGTAGCTGCATAGAAAGAAGCACTAGCTTGCAATTTTTCATATTCTGCAGTGATAAATACCTATCGTGTTAGGTGGGCTTACCTGCTGGTCCTTTTCATTGCTCACTAACAAATTCTTTTTTTTTTTCCTTTGGTCAAGCAATTTACTCCTCCTCCTATGGTGCTGTGAGCCTTAATTTGCAACTGCTGTCCTCCATTTTATAACCCTCCGTCATAGCTCTACCTCCCGTCTAGTCCAGCCATTGCAGTGATGGGCCTTGGCCAGGAGCCGCAGAGTGCAGCTCGCTCTGTAAGTCTTTGGTGCACACGCCCCGAGGCTAGATGTCACCAGTGCAGGATGTCCGTGACCCTGCCACCAGGTGCTGTGAACGCTCCCTCAGTAGCATCCACAGTCCCGGCCAACCCTGGGAATAGAACTCCGGTCTCCCATACATGCATGGGCCACCAAGCTGGCCCAATTGGTTAACAGGTTTCTAATGCGCTTACTTTTGTCAGCCTGACCCAGCCCTGCCTCTTTTCCCTGCAGGGACATCTGCTCTCTCGGAGTGCAGAATGAGCAGCTTTTCTCCACGGAGGTGCTAAGGGAAATTATCAAAGGCAGTGGATCCCTTTCCAAATTGCCCCCCAACATGACTTCAGTTCTTTATCTACAAGCATTGATGAAAGAAGTTTTGACAAAGGTTATTACTGTATTTTCTGGAAATAACTATTCTTTTATAGTTGAGCAAATCTAGCCAATATAACAGGGCTTCCCTTCCCAAAACAGTTGAAGGAAACATTGGAATACAGTAAGTTAGAAATAATAACTTCCCAAAGGACAAATAGGAGAGAATAAAATCCTCCGCGTCTAGTCAAGAAGTCTGCAAAGGTTCTGACTCAATGAACTACTTCCCAAAATCACATAAATTCAAGAAGTGCAGTTGAAAGAAAGGACAGTCCCTAGTGTACATCCACCCGTACCATGAGGTCTTACACAATCGCCAGAGAAATATTAGAGAACTAGAGACTAGAACCAGGAATACCTCCCTGCCCTTGAATGATCTTTTCTCCGCACAATTATAGAATTACCCATCCAGAATGCTAACTTAGTTTTATTTCTACTACTACTCCTCTTACTACTTACCATGGTCAATATTCAAAAGCCATTTAGATGGATAACTCACAAGTTATCCATCTAAATGGCTGAAGCAGCATATTCAGCTGCTTATCTAGCTAAATTATAGCCGGATAATTACTTACCTGGCTATAATTTAGCCATATAAAAAAGGGGCATTTCAGGAGCATTCCGGGGAGGGGCTGAGATATCTGACTAACTTAGCTGAGTATCGGGTATATCCGACAAGGTTAGCCGGATAACTTTAGACTCACGTGCTACGTTACTGGATATCTGGAAAAGATATCCGGCTAAGTAGAAACATAGAAAAGGACCAAATCGTCCATCCAGTCTGCCCAGCAAGCTTATGGTAGCATCTGCTGTGCCATACAGGTCACCCCATTTCTTAATTTCCCTAACCGTCAAAGTCAGGGCCCTTGGTTTCTGTCTGAGTTCAATAACTCTTGCCATTGAAGCAGAGAGCAGTGTTGGAGTTGCATCAACAGTATGAAGGCTTATTGGTTAAGGGAAGTAACTGCCACACCAGCAAGTTACCCCCTTGCACTTTTTTTTTCATTCCCATCCTCTAGCCTTTAGAGATCCACAGTGTTTATCCCACGCCCCTTTGAAATCTTTCACCATTTTTGTCTTCACCACCTCCTCTGGAAGGGCATTCCAGGCATCCACCACCCTCTCCGTGAAGAAATATTTCCTGATGTTGGTTCTGAGTCGTCCTCCCTGGAGTTTCATTGCATGATCCCTAGTTCTACTGATTTCTTTCCAGCGGAAAAGGTTTGTCGATTGTGCATCACTAAAACCTTTCAGGTATCTGAAGTTCTGTATCATATCTCCCCTGCACCTCCTCTCCTCCAGGGTATTCATATTTAGGTCCTTCAACCTCTCCTCATAAGTCATTTGATGGAGCCCCCCTACCATTTTGGTCGCCCTTCTCTGGACCGCCTCCATCCTGTCTCTGTCCTTTTGAGATAAGGTTTCCAGAACTGAACACAGTACTCCAGGTGAGGCCTCATCAAGGACCTGTACAAGGGCATTATCACCTCCATTTTCTTACTGGTTATTCCTCTCTCTATGCAGCCCAGCATTCTTCTGGTTTTAGCCATCACCTTGTCACATTGCTTCGCCATCTTCAGCTCGCTAGACGCTGTCACCCCAAGGTCTCTCTCTTGTTCTGTGCACAACAGCCCTTCACCCCACATCACATACATCTCTTTTGGACGACCACACCCCAGGTGCATGACTCTGCACTTCTTGGCATTGAATCCCAGCTGCCTTATCTTCGACCACCATTCAAGCTTTCTTAAATCCCGTCTCATTCTCTCTACTCCTTCCAGCGTGTCCACTCTGTTAAAGATCTTAGTATCGTCTGCAAAAAGACAAACTTTACCTTCTATCCCTTCCACAATGTTGCTCACAAAGATATTGAACAGGACCGGTCCCAACACCGATCCCTGTGGGACTCCGCTTAACACCGCTCTCTCTTCAGAGTAGGTTCTATTCACCATCACACGCTGTCTTCTGTCCATCAACCAGTTTGTAATCCAGGCCACCACCTTGGTGCTCACTCCCAAGCTTCTCATTCTACTAAAGGACAAAATAAGCTACCACATCCCTTCCCTCCCCCCAAAGCCTAATGCAAGTGATACTGAGTATCCTAACCGCCACCCCCCCTGCCCCTAAACCATTTGAAATACCGTACTAGTGATTTGCCTGGTATTGGAAACTGGGCCCTGTCCCAATTTTACCTTCAAAAGGAGCTCAGCCTGTCACCCACCCACTAGGAAAAAGTGTTGCAACTGCACCCCATCCCCATGCCCCTCCCCATCCCCGCAGATAACTGTCTTCTCCACCGGGAGCGAGGGACCCTCTGCCCCACTCTCAGCGCTTCCAATGCTGAAAGTTTACACTTCCAGCACTGCCTCCGTCTAAAAGGCTTTTGAATACAGACTTGAATGTGTTTGCATAGATTAACGCAGAGCTATGAATGCAAAACCTTTACCCCTCTAGAAGTATAATTAAGGGTCTGTGTTAAATGTACATGTTAGCGTGCAATTCACGGCACGCTTTATTGTCCTGTGGTGAATCGTGTCGGCCCTGTGCATCAGATTTGCACGTTTACCATGTGCATTTAATTAACTTTGATACATAGGCTTTCTAGTAACAAGCAAGATGGAAAATCTCCAAATACTGTTAAGGAGAACCCCCCATGATCAGATAAAACTGCCTCTGTCATTGCTGGGCGGGAAGAGGAGAGATGGTAGGGAGGGTTCACAATCGGAGCAAACCTTTAGTCTAAACATCGGTCCTTATCATTAGCACACTCACATGTAACCTTTGTTCCTTAATTGCTGGGGACCCAGTATGAAAGCAACATTTAAGAATTTCTTGTTTGTGAAATGGAGAATTTGTTGTTATTGTTGTGGTTTTAAGCAGTTTTCTTCCGCTCCTTTGTATTTCCGGCTCACTGAGAACCAGGGCTCAGATTTGGTGCTATCAGCCCTCATTTGCAACTTCTTGGCAATTATTCCCCTATTCTATACTCCCTCATCCCAGTTTGGTCATTGCAGTGACAGTCCTGGGCTGGGGGCTCCTTCTGGGACCCTGTGATCCTGGGCCTGGAATCTGGCCACTGAATGTCACCCTTACGCAATGACTACAACTCTTTTTTTCTTCCCCCTCCCCCCAGGAGCTGTGAATGCTGCTTCTGCAGAAGCCCCAGCTGTCCCGGAGAGTGCAAGCTCTGACTCTTGGATCATAAGAACTTAAGAACATGCCATACTGGGTCAGACCAAGGGTCCATCGAGCCCAGCATCCTGTGACCGACAGTAGCCAGTCCAGATCACCAGACCATTCCTTGTTGCTCACTAATTCCCCTTTTCCTCTTTTCCCCCTGCCATTGAAGCAGAGAGCAATAATGGAGTTGCATCAACAGTATGAAGGCTTATTGGTTAAGGGAAGTAACCGCCACATCAGCAAGTTACCCCCATGCACTCTTTCTTCATTTCCATCCTGTAGTCTTTAGAGATCCTCAGTGTTTATCCCATGCCCCTTTGAAATCTTTCACCATTTTTGTCTTCACCTCCCTCTCCGTGAAGAGTGTGGCGAAGACAAAACCGCTGGTGTGGCGGTTACTACCCTTAACCAATAAGCCTTCATACTGTTGATGCAACTCCATTATTGCTCTCTGCTTGAATGGCAGGGGGGAAAGAGGAAAAGGGCAATTAGTGAGCAACAAGGAATGGTCTGGTGATCTGGACTGGCTACTGTCGGAGACAGGATGCTGGGCTCGATGGACCCTTGGTCTGACCCAGTACGGCACTTCTTAAGTCGTTTATAGACGTTTCCTCCAGGAATGTGTCCAAACCCCTTTTTAAATCAGCTGCACTAGATGCCTTGACCACATCTTCCGGCAACCAATTCTATGGTTTGACTCTTTCTCCGATTTTGTTTTGAACCTGCTAACAATTATTTTCATACAGCGTCCTCTAGTCTTAGTACTATTTCAAAAGGCCAATAACTGTTCCCTATATATAAATCTGTAACCTATCCCCCTGCAGTCATGGCTTCTCCAAGCTGGAGAGCCCTAACCTGTTCTGCCTTTCCATCCTCTTTATCATTTTTGTGGCCCTTCTCTGTACTTTTGCTAGTCTGCTTTTTCTTTTTTGAGATGGGGTGATTAGATTAACCCACAGTATTCAAGGTGCAGTTGCACCATTGATGGATACAGAGGCATTATGGTATTCTCAGTTTTGGTCTCCATTTTGAGTAATTTCTAATATTTTACTTGCATTTTTTGACTGCCACCACACACTGGGCTGAGGATGTCGATGTATTATCCACTTATAATTTTGTATTGTTTTTACTCTCTGCATGTGTCCACATTAAATTCCATCTGCCATTTAGATGCCCAATTTCCGAGTCTGGAAAAGTCCTTCTACAGTTCCTCACAATCTGCTTTTGTTTAGCTACTTTGACTATTCTTGTGTCCTCTGCAGATCTGATCACTTCACTTGTTGCCCCCTTTTCCACATGAATAAGTTGGCACTCTGCTATTTACTCATTGTGTCCCATTTTTTAACCAGTTCTCAAGACATCACCTCCTGTCCCATGACTTTTTAATTTCCTTTCATGAAGAACTTTATCAAATGCCTTCTGAAAATCCAAATACATTATATGGACCGGCTCACGTTTGTCTGCATGCTTATTCACACTTTCAGAGAAATCTAATAGATCAGTCAGGCACTACCTCCCTTTTCTAAATCCAGGCACGCTCCCCCCCCCCCCCCCCCCCAATTAAACTGACGTCAGGCTCACTGGCCTGCATTTCCTTGGATCATCGCTGGAGCCCTTTTTGAAAATCAGCGTCACACTGGCTGTCTTCCAGTCCTGAGCTATCCAGGCAGGCTGGAATCATTAAATTACAGATTACCAGTAGCAGTTCCGCAGTTTTGTATTTGAGTTCCTTTTGAACCCTGGTCCCAGTGATCCTCGAAGCCAGTGTTATGTCACTATTTAGTTTATCAGTTTCCTCTGGCCCTTCTTCAAGGTTCGTATTGATTTGTTTCAATTCATCAGGATCATCATCTACAAGGAACGGTTACCATGTGGGCATCTCCCCAGCGTCCTCCACAGTAAAGGCCTTATCCTCTCTGAGTGCCCTCTGTAGGTTTTTTTTGCAAGTTTCTTGTATTTTTATATGTATATGAAAAGCTTTTATTAGTCGTTTTTGCCGCTGGCAAGTCTCGCCTCAAATTCTCTTTATCATGGTTTATTCTAATTTGCTAGTGCTTCTGACTCTTCCCGTTTTCCTCATTAGGATATCTTTCTTGGCTTTAATAGCTCCTTTCACAGCACCACTTAGCCTTCCTGGCAATTTTTTTTTTTTCATTCAGACCTTTTTTCACTTGCTGAATACATTTTATCTGAGTTTCTATTATGGCATTTTTAAACAGTCTCCATGCCTCATGCAGACTTTTAACCCTTTTAACTGCTCCTTTTAGTTCTCTTCTAGTTAGTCTCCTCTTTCTATCATAGTCTCCTTTTTTAAAGTTTCTTTATTATTCTCCTACCAGTGATTATCTCAGATTTGATTGCATTCTGGTCGCTGTTGTCAACACCATTGCTTCTTGTACCAGATTCTGCACACCGCTGAGAACTAGGTCTAAAGTAGCCCCTCTTTTCATCATTTTGTCCATGAAGCAGTCCTCAGTGGTGACTAGGAACTTAACCTCCCTGACATGCCCTGTTGAGATATTCACCCAATTGATGTTGGAGTAATTGCCATTCCATGTTGGGAAGCCTGTATAATCTCTGGTAGCATTTCACTCAAGTGACAAGTACTGTGCACTGCCTGCGTCACTCGAGCCGCCGGGACAGACCCTCTTGGCGTGCAGTTGATGGCCAGCAATGATCGCTGTGGTGGCGGTTACAAAATAACCTCGCACACGGAGCCTCGAGGAGGCAATTTCTGTGTTATTTTGGGCATGCCAAAAAGGTCAGTATTGTGCAACTCATTCACACAAAATCTAGAGTCAGCAACATGCAAGTCACTCAGCATGCGATGAGCAAAGTGTAAAGTTCAGATGACTGAGAGATGGGTATCACAGGCAATGCTGTTTGTTTCCTCCACATAATCCATAAAACCTGGCTGTGCTACATACTAGTGCAAGAGATTCCAAAAACCTGTTTTTCAAGAACCAAGCCTCCCGCAAAGGATATCAGTAAGCCATGATTCCACTCATTACATTGCAGCTGCTTGCTTTGTTATTTCACTACCATTCCCCGCTTACACATGACGAAGCTGAGATACTGGGAGAGATACCTATTACGGCACATGAGCCTTTATCAAATCGTACTGTCAACTAGCAAACCTTGTAAGAAACAGCCTTAGATGGTTTCCCTCTGCCTTCCTATTCCTAGATTTTGATGATCCTTTCTATCTCTGCAAAAAAAAAAAAAAAAGTCCTCATAGTAACCTACAAAGTATAAATAGTTCAGATGTTTATTAATTTGTGCATTCTGTGCATATGGGAAATTGATAAATCAGGTAATTAGGTGAGTGTACATATACATGCATGTTTTATGTACAATATACTTGTTTTCGTAGTCAGATATATACATATAATAGATGCCTTTGGGTAGCCAGATGGCAGTCATGAAAGAAGAAGAGATTGATTTAAAAGCATGGATAGGCCTGCTATACTTCCAGTATGCACTGTACATCTGAAAGAACCTGTCAGGTGCTGTATTAACATCTCGATGAGACGAGAGAAAAGCTGTTTTATGTATAGGGCCCATCATTGTGGAACTTCCTCCCCCTCAATCCAAAGGAAGAAATATCTCTATTGAAGTTCAGAAAACACCTTAAGGCACACTTATTCTCTAGTCTAGGGCCTTCATGGATGCATAGCAATTGGAAGACTAAGCTGAATGACTGAAAATGTACAGCAGGTAACAGTTAGCAGTTGAAAGATCAAGTATTATCGAGTAGCATAAAATTTAAGTAGTATTACTTTTTATTTTTTTAACTTTTGATTTTATTCATTTAATTTTTGTTTGTTATTGTCATTGATTTATGAGTCTGTTATGTATGTTACTTATGTTAAACCGCATAGAAATTTTGATTTGCAGTATACAAATATTTTAAATAAATAAATAAGCAAAGGCGGATAAGAAGCAGTGTTCTCCTCCCAGTGGGAGAGAGTGGGGAGCAGGGACTAGGAGGAATTGTTAGGAAGAAGATTGTATTGGTGGAGAGTTGGGGGAAGAGAAGATAGTAAGGTAGAGGGTCGTACTGGGATTAGGGGAGATAAATGCACGTGTATGTCAGGAGGGAGGGGACAGAGGAAGGCGTAAATGTATGTGTGTGTGTGTAGGGAGGAGAGAGCAAGGAATGGTGGTGGTGGTGGAGTGGGGGTAGGTGTTGGTGCCAAGTGAATGAGGAGGCCCCCGCACTCCCTATGGCTGGTGTTGGTCATGGGGCTGCTCCAAATATTTCAATTCCAAAGAGTTTTTACGGCCTGCTCTCTGACCAATCAGAGTAGACTGCTTAAAGTCGAGCTGAACGTTCTTCCAGTGACGCAGCAGCCCATGAACACAGCACGGCCAGAGTTACCCAAATCTCTCCAAGGTAAGACGGTGCTTAGAAATTCTCAAAACAAGGGAACTGTACCCTGAGCGAAATGTACCGGGGGATTTCGAAAGTCGCGCTTCCTTCTTGCAACAGAGTTTACTGAAAAGCAGTTCTGCTCCGTAAATGGGAAGTGCGAGAAGAAATCCTTCCTGGCAGGCAGCTAAGAATACCCTCGCGCTGCGCTTCAGCTTCAGGCCAAACCCACCACAGCTTTCTTCCCATAGACACCTCGGGGGGGGGGGGGGGGGGGGTTTCTGCAGGTAAATGAGTGTTTATCCAAGAGGGAAAGGCTCTGTGAAAAGCCCCCCCCCCCCTTCCACGTGCGCGCCGTCCATAGCGCGCGTCTTGTTTGTTGGGGGAAAGGGTTGGTGCCGAGCTCGAGGCCAGGGCATACTTTGCCCCTGGGTAGTATGCGGGGGGGGGGGGGGGGGGGGCACCAGTCTACTGCAGGGGTTTTAATGGAATCCTCCGTGGGGGTGGAGGGGGAGGTAGGTGCCCTTCAAAATTGTGGGAAGTTTAAAAATTGCCATCCCCGTGGGAGAAAAGCCTTAGTGAATCAGGTACTTCATCTTATTTTCTTCTTTCTCCTAGGTTAGAAAGTGAAGCTGCCCTGGGCCCTCTGAAGAGGATCCTCCCATCCCCTTCAGGATTGCTCTTGAAATCTTCAGTTTTCTCCTCTCCTTTTGTGTAGTATCTTGTGGGCTCCTTCTCTGTGTTGTGCTGGTGGTGGACCCTTGGCCCAAGTTTACCCAGTCAGAGGCTGTTGCCTTTCATATGGAGCCACAGAGCCAGACTCGGAATTCTGATAGCCCGGTACATAGCCCTGCCCCTGAGGATCCGAGATTGGCACTCGAGTTCTACAAGGGATTGCTGGGAACACCACGGTGTTCTGGAAACTTGAGGGCTAGAGGTTGAGATGAGTTGAGCCACTGAACCTGAAAAGCCCCATGTGTGCTCATACTGATGTATCTGTTTCTGTATGTAGGAAAGCACTGTAAGAGGCTTGTTAGGGAATTGGGAAGCCTGATATACCTGGATTAATTGACCGGACTGGATCACGTTATCCCTGTGCTGAGTAATCGTTTCTTGCAGAAATGTAAATGGGGTTGCTGTTTTAATTGCCTTTGAATAAACTCCTGCCTCTACCGTAAACACTGGAATGGACTTATATTCAACCTGATAGCACCCTAGCATACCTCTGGCTTCAGCCACTGCCTTGTTGCACTGTTTCACTACCTTGCAGTCATCAGATACCCGGAGGTCTCTAATAGGGATGTGCAGGAGAGAAACTTCCATTTCATTTTGTTTTTTTTTTTCATTTTGTTGCTGAATTTTAGCATGCACTGAAACCTCTTAGTGCATGCTAAAATGATTTAGCATGGCTAAAACAATGTAACTCATGCTAAAACACAGAAATGAAATAAAATGTTGTTTTTCTGGTTCATTTCAGATGAGAAACGATGCAAAACAAAACAGATATCACTGTGATTCCGTGTTGTTTAAAAACAGCAGCACATGCCTAGTCTCTTCTGTGGACATCAGTAACTCACCCCTCAACATACAACACTCCCTCGCATTTCTGCACCTAAAATTCTTAACTGCATCATTTTAGTATTAAAATTTAGCTAAATAGCTGATCATGCCTCAAGCTTTCCTAGATCATTTCTCATACCATCTGCTCTCTCCCCGACCTGTCCACTCTGATAAAGAGCTTAACATCATCCGCAGAAAGAAAAAACTTTTCCCCTAGCCCCTCTGCAATTTCACTGACAAAACTATTAAACAGAACTGGCCACGGGACTGATTTTTCTGAGGCACTCTACCCATGGCCTCTCTTTCTTCAGAGTGAATTTCATTTACCACCACAATTTTCTGTTTATTTCTCAACCACCCTAGGTCTCACCCCTAGATTTGGATGTAGGAGCCTCCTGTGCTGAACAGCATCAAAAGCTTTGCTGAATTCCAAGTTAGTCCCATCTAGCAGCCACCCTAATCTAATCCTCTGGTCATCCATAGATCAGATTTGTCTGAAATGATCTTCCTTTAGCAAAACCATGCTGCCTTGCATACCACAACCTGACAAATTAAGGATGATTCATTATCCTTCAGAAGAGTCTCCTCCATTCATTTTCTCACCATTAAAACCAGACTAACCAGCTTTTCATTTCCAACTTCTCACTATTATCATTTCTATAAAGGGGGTATATGATTCTTCCTATTTCATGTTTCAGTAGGAAATATTTTGTTCGATAGATCTTTGGAGATAGTTGTAGTTCTGGGGGAATGGAGAAAGAATGATGCCCCCTCTCTATGAAATATTGAAATATGCTAATGTTGAAAAATAATAAGATATCTTGTGTAAGGCTAAACAATTAGTTACTGGCATTCCTTCCTGCAAATGTTACAAGAAATCATAGTGAAACCACATTTTTTATTCCTATTCCTTTTACAAGAAAAAGAAACTGACTACTAGAGAAATGAACCATATTGGGTATGAGTATAGTGATAGGAGTATGCTGCCATGCACTTGGCCAAAATGATGAGATGGATGATGAAATGCTAAGAGAAATTGGGGAAGCTAACCAATTTGGTAGTGCAATAATAATGGGAAATTCCAATTACCCCAATATGGATTAGGTAAAAATAACATCAGGATATGCTAGACAGGTAAAGTTCCTGAATGGAACTTCATGGAGCAATTGGTTCAGAAACCGACAAAAGAACTGTGGAGTGTATACCATCTGGTCTAGGTGATTTACTATTCTTCAGTTTGTCAATCTGGCCTACTATATCTTCAAGGTTCACCATGATTTGGTTCAGTTCATCTGAATCATCACCCTTAAAAACCATCTCTGGAATGGGTATCTCCCCAACATCCTCTTCAGTAAACACAGAAGCAAAGAATGTGTTTAGTCATTCCATGATGGCCTTATCTTCTCTAAGTGCCCCTTTAATCCCTCAGTCATCTAATGGTCCAACCAATTCCCTCGCAGGCTTTCTGCTTTGGATATATTTTTAAAAAGGTTTTATTATGAGTTTTTGCCTCTATAGCCTTCTTTTCAAATTCTTTCTTAGCCTGTCTTATCAATGTCTTATATTTAACTTGCCAATACTTATGCTTTATCCTATTTTCTTCTGATGGATCCTAATTCATTACTATCCTTCGAAGATACACGGGGGTGAAATTTGGAACAGAGGTCATCTTGAAACCCTTAACGGGTTGGTGGAAGGATGTTGGGTAGTTAAACCGAAAAGAATAGGAGTAGACGGACTGGCCAAACATGGAAGCATGCCGGCCAGTCTTATCTAAGCAATAATGGGCTGCCTTACAAAAATGTACAAGCGGCATCAGCCAAGGTGAGCTATTGAGGCTGGTACGGCCCTAACAGAGTGTGGTTACACACGGTGTTGTAGTGAAATGCCTGCTTGTTGGTAGAAAAGAGATACAGACCGTCAATTAGGAGGAATAGTTCTGTTTGCCCACTGGAACTCGCAGCTTGTCTCTTGCCAAAGAAGGAAAGAATTAGGTGGAATTCCTCTGGAGTGTAGTGCAGTCTAGATAGAATGCAAGTGCACTATTACTGTCCAAGGAGTGGAAAAACCCTCTCGCTTTGGTGAGAGAGAGGTGTTGGAAAAATGGGCAGAATATATTCTGAGTAAGGTGAGATGCAGCGTCTACCTTAAGAAGGATATGAAGTTGAATACGTAAAACCACTTGGTCACAGAGGAACGCAGGGTCGGATGAGTGTGTAACAAGGTGTGTAACTCACTGACTCTGTTGGCAGAAGTGACATTTATGAGGGAAAGAATTTCCCATGCCAAACTGTGAAATGAGAGGAATTTTATTTTATTTATTTTTTTTATTTATTTAAAATTTTTTATACCGACATTCATCAAAGATATCACATCGGTTCACAGTGTAACGCAAACAGACGCCTGAAGTAGCGCTTTACATCGAACAAGTATAACATGTTAACAAGAGAGTAATTGAGGGAGGGGGAGTAATAAGGGGGAGTATAGCATTAAATGTTATAAACAAGATTTGCAAGTATATACAATATGTACATTAAAAGGAGATAACATAAAATATAAGTTTGGGCAGAATTTGCAATGAGAAGTAGGATGAAAGAAGGGAGGAGTGGGGTGGGAAGGGGGGGGGGGAAGGTAGCGCAGTGGAGAGGGATGGGGGAGGTTAGGTGTATGCTTTAGTGAAAAGCCAGGTCTTAAGCTTCCGTTTGAAGATTTTTAGGCATTCTTCTTGTCGTAGTTCGACTGGCATTGTGTTCCAGAGATTCGGCCCGGCGATCGAGAGCGCACGGGCTCTCGTGGAAGTTAGTTTGTAGAGTTTGGGAGAGGGGGTGGGCATGGTGGCGAGATGTGGGTGTCTAGTGGGCTTATTAGATTGGTGGAGGCGGAAGGATTCATTAAACCATTTCATTTCAGGATTGTATAAGGCCTTGTGGACAAGAGAGAGAGCCTTATATTGTATGCGGGATGCTATTGGGAGCCAATGCAGGTCTTTTAAAACAGGTGTGATATGGTCATGTTTGCGTGAGTTGGTCAAAATCCGGGCTGTTGTGTTTTGCAAAATTTGAATGGGGTGGATGGCGTTGTTCGGTAGGCCGAGGAGGAGAGAATTACAGTAGTCGGTTTTGGCGAAGATGGTAGTTTGTAGAACTGTACGGAAGTCAGGGGGATGTAATAAGGGTTTAAGTTTTTTTAGTGTGTGAAGTTTAAAGAAGCCGTCTTTTAGTATATTACTGATGAATTTCTTCAGCGTGAAGTGACCATCAAGGATGACTCCGAGATCACGGACTTGTTGAGCGAATGGGATATGAGAGAGTGAGGGGGGGTTAGGTTGGTTTTGGGGTGAGATGAACATGATTTCAGTTTTAGTGGTGTTAAGAGCTAAATGGATGGAAGATAGGAGATTGTTTATGGATTGGAGGGTGTCATTCCAGATATCCATGGTTTTCGAAAGAGAGTCGGTGATTGATATGAGCAGCTGAACGTCATCAGCGTAGACATAATGAGGGAGATTAAGACTAGAAAGGAGGTAGCAGAGGGGTAGGATGTAGATATTGAAGAGGGTTGAGGAAAGGGATGAACCTTGTGGGACACCCTGATTGAGGGGGATGGCCTTGGATTCGTGATTTCCTAGCTGTATTTTGAAATTTCTGTTACTAAGGTAGGAGTTGAACCAGTTGTGGGCAACACCTGTAATGCCAATTTCAGTTAAGCGCTGTAGGAGAATGGAATGGCTGATGGTGTCAAATGCGGAAGAGATGTCAAGAAAGGCAAGAATGAAGGATTGCCCTTTCTCGAATCCTTTAAGAATATGGTCTGACAGGGAGAGTAAAAGAGTCTCAGTACTATGAGATTTCCGGAAACCGTACTGAGCAGAGGCAAGGATGTGGTTATCCTCGAGGTATTCTGTAAGTTGTTTGTTGACGGTTTTTTCAAGGAGTTTAGAGATGAAGGGAAGATTGGAAATGGGGCGATAATTGGCAAGATCAGAGGGGTCGAGTTTAGGCTTCTTTAGAATAGGTTTGACGATTGCCTGTTTAAGGGGGACAGGTACCAGTCCAGAGTTAATGGACAAGTTAATGATGTTTGTTAAGGGTTTAGCAATAAGGTTAGGTATTGTAAGAAGATGTTTAGTAGGAATTGTGTCAGATGGGTGGGTGGAGGGTTTGGCTTTCTTAATGAGGATTTCTATTTCTAGTGATGAGGTGCAGTCTAGAGAGGAGAGGATTTTTTCCCCTCCAACCAGCAAGAACATATCTTCTTCACAAACCCCCATTTTCCATACCACTACCTACTTCGGTATCTAATCTAATCTAATCTAATCTCTTGCTGCAGGACACTTGAGACTTTCTCGCTTATACGTTATAATTTTTATGCTCAATAAGACCTGTCAACTTAATTGTTTAAGTCTTTTTTTTTTTTTTTCTCCTTTATCTTTTGGTCATCAATGTTACAACGTTATTGTTAAATTTTGAACTTATGTACACTGTTCCAAGTTTCATAACCTTGTTCTATGTAATGCCTTTTGGCAATTTTCATGTTCTGTTTCAATGTAAACCGATGTGATCTTTATTTCATATAGGAACACCGGTATATAAAAATCTAAAAATAAAATAATTTTAGTGTTGTTGCTAGTCTTTGTTTGATTGAAGACAAGTTCGAAGTGGTTGAAGGGAGTAGGAGAGGAGTTAGTGAACTTGGATAGCAACTTGTCTGTTTTGGTTTGGAAGAATGTGGCAAGTTCTTCACATTTGGATTTGGCTACTTCATCTGGGATGTCAGGGGCTGCTGACTTGGTAAGTGAGGTAACGTAATTGTATAGCACTTTAGGATTGTATTGGAATTGGTGTATTTTGTTAGCGAAGAAATCTCGTTTTGTCGTGTTAAGTTTCTCGCTATAAAGATGTAAGGAGGATTTAAATTGTGCCAGGTGTGTATGTGAAGGGTCGTTATGCCAGATCTTTTCGGATTTTCGAAGGTATTGTTTTAGGTTTTTTTAGGAATGGAAAGACTCGAACGGAGAACGTATGAGACTTATAAGCATGAGATATAGGTTCCATTCTGTGACTAGTGAAAATAGAGGCGGCTTGATCAGTGGATAATCCATGGTAAGCTGACTTAACTGTTACTGTTAATCGGGTTTCCCCACTCCCAAACGATACACCAATTGGAACAGAGGTGTACCTATGTGGAGGATGTCTGGGGAGCAGAATCCGAGGGAGCAAGAGAAAAGAGTGGTGTAGAAAAAAGAAAACGGGTAATACCCTTTTGTATGCATCTTGTGGTAAATCATGCTATTTTGAATGGTAGGATTTATGTGTGGAAGGTTTTTTGATGCTACCAGTACCTGAGAACATCAGTGAGTCTACGATTTGAGACTGACTTGTGAGAAGGCAATGGAATTGACCTGGGCATCGATGCCATGGACCATGGCATCGATGGAAATGTCCTGGGCATCGATGGCATCAATAGAAATGACCCTGGCATCGATGGAAGTGCCCTGGGCAACGATGGCATCCACCCGGGCGATGATGGCACCGATGAAACCCAAGGAAAAATCAGTGCCATGGATGAAAAACATGAATGGCACTGATAGAAACGATGCAGGGACCGATGGTACCAGTGTACCGTGGGGGGAGGGGTACCGATGGAATCTAAGAATCCAGGACGGTCTGAAAGGGGGTACCGGCGGTAGCAATGGGGGCATCGACTGCACGAGGGTACCGAGGAAATCGAAGGACCTGAAATTGACAGGGGCCCTGGTGGCAATGAAAACCGTGGAAGTCCCTGTCCCACTAGCGCTAATAACCAGGCAGAGTGTCACAGAGGGACACTCGCAGGCTATGTGTGGCTAACTGAAAACATAGGGAGAGGGAAGGCCACAGTCGGTTGGCAGGCCAGGGAGGTGACAGGAACCGACCGAAAAACAGGACATAGTACTCACCGAGCGTCGAATAAATGTATGCGAAGGGAAACCAGTGCAGGGAAAAAGTGTTTGTGAAGTAAACATTTAAGTGTTTCTGTGAGAAAAAGTGTTAGAATTTCTCACAGAGCTTACTGCAGAGAGGAAAAAAGAAGACTGAGGGAGACACCTGTGGTCACAGGGATAATTGCAGGCTGAGCATGCTCAGTGCACTCAGTTTGCCAATGTCAAAGCTTTATAGAAACTTTGACAGAAAAGTTTTCCGTACAGGGCTCCATCCTGTGATGACACCCATATGTGAGGACTAGCATCCTGCTTGTCCTGTGAGAATGAGAGGATCCAAGTTAAGCAAAATCTGAGGAAGACAACTGTGCCTGAGCATCTGAACAGCACTGATACATGTTGGAAGATAGGTCAGGCTAAGAAGCCCTAATATGACAGGCAACACAAAAAGAAAGGGGCTTAGGCTTCTTGTGTACCGGCACCATGAGCGCCGACAAATGTGCATTCAAACAGCTCACACTGAAAAAGGTTATGCGCACAAATTATAGGCGCCCCAGCAACAAACATGGCAAGGCGCATGCACTACTAGTGCGCCCCGCTGGAGTGTATCACCATGCTCAAAAAAAGTTATTTGCGCAAAAGTCGCGCCTAGTGTGGTGCACACAGCAGCGTCCTGTAAAGGGCATAGAAACATAGAAATGACAGCAGAAGAAGACCAGACAGCCCATCCAGTCTGCCCAGCAAGCTTCGCACTTTTGGGTTTTTTTCTTTTTTCTCATACTTATCTGTTTCTCTTGGCTCTTAGTAGCCTTTTGGTTCTATTTCCCTTCCACCCCCACCATTAATGTAGAGAGCAGTGTTGGAACTGCATCTAAGTGAAATAGCTTAATTGGTTAGGGGTAGTAACCGCCGCAATAAGCAAGCTACACCTATGCTTATTTGTTTACCCAGACTATGTAATTCAGTCCTTGTTGGTTGTCTGAATATAGATCCACTTTTCTTCATTCCCCCTGCCGTTGAAGCAGAGAGCTATGCTGGATATGCGTGAAGTATCGGTCTTTCTCCCCTGCCGTTGAAGCAGAGAGCTATGCTGGATATGCGTGAAGTATCGGTCTTTCTCCCCTGCCGTTGAAGCAGAGAGCTATGCTGGATATGCGTGAAGTATCGGTCTTTTTCCCCTGCCGTAGAAGCAGAGAGCTATGCTGGTTATGCGTGAAGTATCAGTTTTTCTTCTCCCCTGCCGTTGAAGCAGAGAGCTATGCTGGATATGCGTGAAGTATCGGTCTTTCTCCCCTGCCATTGAAGCAGAGAGTTATGCTGGATATGCATGAAGTATCGTCTTTCTTCCCTGCCGTTGAAGCAGAGAGCTATGCTGGATATGTATTGAAAGTGAAGTATCAGGCTTATTTGGTTTGGGGTAGTAACCGTCGTAACAAGCAAGCTACTCCCCACTTTTTTGTGAATGCAAATCCTTTTTTCCACATTTCCTCTTGCCGTTAAAGCTTAGAGCAATGTTGGAGTCGTATTAACCGTGTGTATGTTTATTGAATAAGGGTATTATCTCCAGGCAGTAGCCATCATTCCCGCGAGCCACCCACTCTTCATTCACGTCCTCTAGACTTTATGGATCCACAGTGTTTATCCCACGCCCCTTTGAAGTCCTTCACAGTTCTAGTCTTCACCACTTCCTCCGGAAGGGCATTCCAGGCATCCACCACCCTCTCCGTGAAGAAATACTTCCTGACATTGGTTCTGAGTCTTCCTCCCTGGAGCTTCAAATCGTGACCTCTGGTTCTGCTGATTTTTTTCTGACGGAAAAGGTTTGTCGTCTTTGGATCATTAAAACCTTTCAAGTATCTGAAAGTCTGTATCATATCACCTCTGCTCCTCCTTTCCTCCAGGGTGTACATATTTAGATTCTTCAATCTCTCCTCATAAGTCATTCGATGAAGACCCTCCACCTTTTTGGTCGCCCTTCTCTGGACCACCTCCATCCTGTCTCTGTCCCTTCAGAGATACGGTCTCCAGAACTGAACACAGTATTCCAGGTGAGGCCTCACCAAGGACCTGTACAACGGGATAATCACTTCCCTTTTCTTACTCGATATTCCTCTCTCTATGCAGCCCAGCATTCTTCTGGCTTTAGCTATCGCCTTGTCACATTGTTTCATCAACTTCAGATCATTAGACACCATCACCAGAAAGCACATACAAGAGCAGGCGAAAACGCTGCCGCGGCATGCCAAGAAAAGCCTACCGCGGGGCCTAGCCCACCTGGGCCGTTCAACCCGCCAGGCTGCCCAGTTCCCCTACCCCCCCTCCCCAACAGGGGAGCAGGAATGACGTTGGGATGGCGCACAGATCACGGAGACCAAAGGAAGGCCTAAAACCCCCTAACTGTCTCTGTAGGTAAAAGATCTTCTTTTTTAAAATTGAAAACATACCGGAGCTCAGCACTTACCGCCTGAGTACAGAGAAGGTCTCCGGCTGTGGGGGTAGAGGGCATCTGCCATCACCGCCGTGTTCGGCCTTTTGCATCAGCTGCCTTTCAGCTGTACAAGCAGCTAAGTCCATGCCGGGAACCAGCTACCAGACCAAGGCACACTTATGAAGGACCACGGAAATTACCTCAGGAATTCTCAATTGGGGGAGGGATCATTAGATATCACTGCAGGAGAGCGGAGCTTTCATTTTCTCAATATATAATTCTCCTTTCAAAATTCACAGTAATCCCCATAGGGAGATGCACGTCCACCATCTGCTGGAGACGGAGAATACTGGCAGGCTGGGGTCACTGCAGGAGTATATATACTGTGACATCAGCTTGCTCTGTTTCCATCTGCTTGCAGGGGAGCATAACCCACTGGTCCTAAGTCCATCTGTCTACATTCTAGGAAATAGAAGTTACCACCCAGGAAAAAGATCTGGATGTCATAGTGGACAATATATTGAAATAATTGGCTCAGTGTGCTGCAGCAGTCAAAACAGCAAAAAAAAGAATGTTAGGAATTATTAGGAAGGGAATGGTGAATAAAATGGAGAATGTCATAATGCCTCTGAATCGCTCCATGGTGAGACCGCACCTTGAGTACTATGTACAGTTCTGGTCGCCTTATCTCAAAAAAGATATAGTTGTGCTGGAAAAGGTTCAGAGAAGGGTGACCAAAATGATGAAGGAGATGGAACAGCTCCCCTATAAAGAAAAGGCTAAAGAGGTTAGGGCTGTTCAGCTTGGAGAAAAGATTGCTGAGGAGGGATATGATAAAGGTCTATAAAATCATGAGAGGTCTAGGCAGGTAAATGCAAATTGGTTATTTACTCTTTCAGATAATGCAAGGACTAGGGGGAAATCCGTGAAGTTAACAAGTAGCACATTTAAAACAAATCAGAGAAAATTATTTGTCACTCAACACGCAATTAAGCTCTGGAATCTGTTGCCAGAGGATGTGGTTAGTGCAGTTAGTGTAGCTGGGTTTAAAAAAGGTTTGGATAAGTCCCTGGAGGAGAAGTCCATAAACTGCTATTAATCAAGTTGACTTAGGGAATACCCAATGCTATTACTGGCATTAGTAGCATGGGATCTATCTAATGTTTGGGTACTTGCCAGGTATGTGTAACCTGGATTGGCCACTGTTGGAAACAGGATGCTGGGCTTGATAGACCCTCAGTCTGATCCAGTATGGCAATTTCTTATGTTCTTTTGTAAGATAGAATGGAAATCAACGAAGTCCAGACCTTGGTTCCTGCTGCAGAACTCTGTCACTGTGACTGATGCCACAAAATGCCTTCATGAAATGAATCAATAACATAACGGAATATCTAAGCTGCCTTACAATATTGTGTAAGGGTTCCTGGTGACAAATTTTCCTATTGTTCCCCATGGTTTCTTTTTTTTTTTTTTTTCTAGTTTGCATTCTAAGAAATCTTGTTCCTGCTTGCTTCATTCATGGCTTCTCACACCCACACAACCCCAAGATAGAAAACCAAAGAGTGAGGCAGGGCAGCTGAGCTCGGGAACCTGGCTGCCACATTTTCAGAGTGCCAAAGCACCCACCATACACCTGAAGAGCATATTTGCCCAATAGTTTTGTAAATGCAGTCATGCCAAGAAAATTAAATAATTCTTTTGGTCAGAGAGAGAACCTATGTCAATTGGTTTGTTATATTTCTTTGGCAATATACCACCGATCTCAGTGCCGAGTTGCATAATTGACCAAACATCTGGAGGTATTTCTCCTGCAGACTCTGTTTTGCTTCTCACGGTGTTTGACCCAGTTCCGGGACTCTGTCGCACAGAGAGGTTTTACTCGTGTGCAAAAGTTTTTTTTCCCCAGCCCCTCCAGTTTCACAGAACGGAGGCGTGGTGGGGCATGAGGATTACAATTTGTAGATTCAGGCCCTTGGATGGGTTCACTGGGTGGGGCTGGGGTGAGGACCAAGAGCAACAGTAAGAGGTGCAGAGCTTTCAAATGTTCCTGTTTTCTAGCACTGCTGCAGGTTTGGTCAAACTCCCCCTCCCCCCCCCAACCATTAGTCTTCATTTCAAGGCGAATGGCTCCCTACCAAGGGCCAGGCTGAACTATTTGCTTCTGTTTTATGAAAAAAGGATTAAATAAAAAGACTTTACTTTTCCTTCAATTGGCATGCTGGAAGCAGTAATTAACAGGGGAATCTATTCTAGAATCTCTCTTTACAATAAACAGTGAATCATTTTTTGTTCTATTTATTTGATCATCAGTTTTAATTCCCTGTAACTCCTCCCACTTCCCTTTTTTTTGCCCAGTGGTCTTTTTTTTTTTTGGTATTCCTTTAAATATACATTTTCTTCTCAGCATTTCCTGTAGGCTTAAGGAGGAGTCTGCCCATGCCTTTGAATCAAGCCTCTAATGTTTCCCATAGCTTAAGTCTCCAAGCTGATTCACTGGGGCTTTTTTTCCCCTCTTAAACCCAGAATGAGAATAAAGTCTTAGTACGTCAGGTCCTCAATTTCAAAGCATAACACAGAAAAATGCGTGCATGCATACTGGATGCATGGTAAGAGGAACGACAAGGGGTTGAATTAGCACAAGTTAGAAACTTGTAAGCAGAAGCCGCGGTCATCAAGGTTTCAGCCCTGTCTGCCGTCTATTCATGCATCTTTCATATGCATTCAAAATTCAATAATCTTAAAAATATCTATTTTAAGTGGAACGCATAACAGTGTGAGAAAGAATACAATATTTTTTCCTGCACATGTAAAATCCTCCAGTGTTATCGAGGAAGAAATAGGAAAAGGCGATGCGTTACCGAATCCTGTAGGACTGAGAACAAGCACAGAGGACATCACGTGTTAGGGAGACTGAGTTTTCACAACTGGCATCAATCTGGAAATGGGTTCCCAACACAATGGCCACCTGAAAGAGTAACAATTCAGATTATTTTTGCTGCTCCAGATTCAGATCATGGGTCCTGCTTTGTTTGCCTCGTATGCACAGGAATCATTAGTGATAAAGGCTCCGATGTCAGACAAAGGCCTCCAGACCCGTCTGGTTTATTCTTATTTTTTCCCTGCTGCAATACCTCCATCTCTACTCGATCTCTGGGTTTTGCTTCCATTAGTTACTGCTAAGGATCCTCTGCGTTTGGCCACACCTCCAGTGTCAAGCTTTCCATCCCTGATACCAGCTCCACCATTAATAACAACAAAACTAATTATTGCTTACAGAATGATGTCTAGATATAGTAAAGTATGCAGTGCTGGAAATCACACATTATATCCAAGTGTCCACGTTTCACATCTACACTACCAGCTTTCTGAAAACATTGGGCTCAATTCACCCAACTTTAAAAAATGTATGGGCAAAAGCCATTATGTGAGTTTGGCAACTATGTGGTTATTTTTAATATGTGTTGCGCATGATCCGGTGAACAGCCTCTCTCACCCCAGATGCCAACCCGATTCTTTGTGGCTTCCATGCTGCCATCACAGCCCAGACGCCATCACCCCCCCCCCCCCCCCCCCCTTCCTGTTGTGGCCTGGACTATGGAACGTCAAGGGCCTACAATGTGACCGGAATGTTGCTTTCACCGTCCTCTCTGGTCTGCCTCTGCGCATGCCCATAGATGCAGGCGCGTGCACGTCTTCTCTTTATGGGCTACATGGCAGGAACTAGGCCATGATGCCAGCTGATAGCCTCATCCACGCTCCTCCTTATAAGCTCCAGCTGTCCACCATATGTTGCCTCAGCAACGAGTCTCTTGCCTTGAGGTTTGTGTTACTCCAGCCCAATGAAGCCTCATCCTGCCTTCCAGCCCAACCAAGCGTCATCCTACCTTCCAGCCCAACCAAGCATCATCCTACCTTCCAGCCCAACCAAGCCTTGTCCTGCCTGCCAGCCCAGCCAAATGTCATCGAGCCTTGCCCTCTCCTGCCCTTGTTCAGCCTCTGTTGTCATGTCCTTGTCTTTAGAATCTGGCCCTGCCTTGTCTTATTTATTTATTTATTTATTTATTTATTTATTTAACTTTTTTATATACCAACATTCAAGACGGTGGTCCCATCATGCTGGTTCACAAGAAACAGGGGTGTAATTATAATAAACTTTACCATTTAAACATTTAAACAATTACCATTTAAACAATAGTGCAGAAAAGCAGTTACATATAACAAGGAAAACAATAACTTGGAATGAGAAGGGAAATGAAGATCAGATAGTTATATATAAGTATAAATAACATTGTAAGAGGTGGCTATTAACGCTAATGCTAGCGGAGCGTGTTGAAAGAAGGAAGTTAGATTGAATTGGAGTTAGGAAAGGCCTGCGTGAACAGCCACGTCTTGAGTCTTTTCTTGAATGTTGAGATGTTGGGTTCCATTCTAAGATCCGGGGGAATGGAGTTCCATAATGTTGGACCGGCTGTGGAGAATGCCCGATCTCTGAGCGTGATGTGTCTGGTAGTCTTGGCTGGAGGTACTTGAAGTGATCCTTTGTAAGCATCTCTTTTCGGTCTTGTGGAATGGTGTAATTGGAGGGGGATATGTAGATCGATTGGGGCTAATTGATGGATGTTTTTGAAAATGGTGAGAATGGCCTTGTAGATTATTCTGAAGTGGATGGGCAGCCAATGGAGGTCCATCAAGATAGGTGTTATGTGTTCTCTTCTCCTGGTGTTGGTGAGTATACGGGCGGAGGCGTTTTGGACCATTTGTAATGGTTTGGTGTGTGATGAAGGGAGACCAAGCATGATGGTGTTACAATAGTCCAGCTTTGCGAAAATGATTGATTGTAGGATTGTTCTGAAGTCATGTGTGTGGAAGAGGGGTCGTATTCTTTTCAGCACTTGGAGCTTATAAAAGCAGTCTCTGGTGGTTTTGTTGATGTTAGCTTTCAGGTTTAGGTGATTGTCAATTTGAACTCCTAGATCTCTCACTTGTGTGGTGTTTGGTACGGTGGGATGGGTGTATGAGATGGAGCTGTTTTCTGGTGTGATGAGTAGAAGTTCTGTTTTTGATGAATTTAGTATCAGGTTGAGACTTGTAAGAAGTTGTTTGATATTTTGGAGGCAGGATTCCCAGTGCAACAGTGTTTTAGCGAGCGACTCTTCGATGGGGATCAGGACCTGAATATCGTCAGCGTAGAGAAAATGTTTGAGATTGAGGTCAGTGAGAAGTTTACATAAGGGTAATAGATAAATGTTAAACAAGGTAGGAGACAGGGATGAGCCCTGAGGGACTCCTACTGATGCGGGGTATATAGAGGATTCTTTATTATGAATCTTAACCTTATAACCTCTGTTGCTGAGGAAGGTTCTGAACCATGATAGGGCAGTGCCTGAGATACCTATGGCTGATAATTGGTTGACGAGAAGGGAGTGATTGACCGTGTCAAATGCAGACGATAGGTCGAGTAGTATCAGAAGGAAGGCTTGTCCTTTGTCTAATCCTAGGATGATGTGGTCAGTCATAGAGATGAGGAGGGCTTCCGTGCTTAAGGTTTTACGAAATCCGTATTGTGATGGAAATAGAAGGTTGTTGTCTTCAATGTGGTTTGAGAGTCGTGAGTTTACCAATTTTTCCATTATCTTGGCTATGAATGGGAGGTTAGCTATCGGTCTAAAATTATTAGGATCGTTTGGGTCGAGATTTGGTTTTTTGAGAAGGGGTTTGAGTGAGGCAAGTTTGAGGTTGTCCGGGTAGAATCCTTGTGTGAGGGAGCAATTTATGATGTCTGCCAGGGTTTTGGAGATGGATTCTGGAATTGCTAGTAGTAGTTTGGCTGGGATGTGATCCGAGGGATGAGAAGATGGTTTCATTTTCCTTAGAATTCCTTGGATCTCGGCGGATGAAGTTGTGTCAAGTTCTTCTAACCGAGTGTAGTTGATTGAAGGTTGAGGAGTGGTTAGTGGAACAGTGGGGTTCGTGGGGAGCTGCGATAGGAGAGTATTGATTTTGTTATTGAAGAATAGAGCTAATTTTTCTGCTTTTGATTGAGCTTGGTCATGTGTAATCTCTGGTTGGTTTACTTGTGTGAGGTTGGCTACATAGCTGAAGAGGGCTTTGGCATCGAAAACAAGGTCGTGTATCTTCGAGGCGTAGTAGTCCCTCTTGGATCTTAGGGTGCTTGATTTGTATTGATGCAGAGATGATTTGTAGATTGAAAGGGTGTTGGTTCCTGGGTTTTTGCGCCATTTAGCCTCATTTTGTCTTAGTTGGAGTTTGAGCTTTCTTAATTCTGCTGAGAACCATGGCTGTCTTTTGGAGGAATTCTGGTGTGGTTTTTTTGTGATAAGAGGGCATAGCTTGTTGGCTATAGTTTCGGTGATTGTGTTCCAAGATTGAAGTGCTGCGTTCGGATCCGTAAGGTCTAGTTGGTGTCTTGTCCCTCCATGTCTTGCCTTGTCTCATCTTGTCTGTCTTGTCCTGTCTAGTTCCTTTGGGTTTTCTCTGCTTGGACTGACCTCTGGATCTTGACCTCTTGCTTGGACCTGACCACGATTGTATGCTGCCTGCCCTGACTTGAAATATTCCCGGACTTCCTTGCTCTTCGATACCTCACCTATTTCTGACCAGGCCCTGAACCCAAGGGCACAACCTGTGGGGAAAGGGATTGGTAAGGTGAAGATCAGGCCTTATCTCTGTACGTGTCCACCTACTGACGGCATGGGCCTGGTAGTTCGCCTGCTGGGTGGTGCCAACCATGCCTCAGCCCAAGGACTCACCTCACATGACACTATATTAAATAAATGTAGCTTTGAGGCTCCATGAACCTAAAAATAAAAACGTTACCATGACAAAACATACTTAACTGTGATTCCAAAGACTTCCTTGTAGGAATGTTATCATGTATTGAAATTTCCTGTATGCTTTCACTCTTGCTTACTGTAAAAGCGTCCTCACATGCAAATAATAAACTGTATCATGCTATTTATGTCTTGAGTTCCCTAAGAAGGAAATTCAAGCTATGTTAATTCAAGTCTTTGTTTTTTACAACTCCCCTCTCTTCTGTTCATTATTTAACAAATGCCTCAAACCCTTCCCTTCTATTATCTTTGTCCGCTGAATCACAAGGATGTTGAATTGTTTGCTGGATAGCTGAGAGGATTGTGTGTTTAGTACCTTGCTGTCTGTGCTTAAAGCCACCTACACACATCCTGTCTGCCAGCCAGCAGGTATATGCAGTGGCTGGGCCCCGGGAGTTCTGCCAGCGGCGTGCACGTCTCCGGGATCTCAAGGTGAAAGTCTATGCAAAAGCTGCAAACTGGTAGTGAAAGCTGAGAAGCAGTGGCCTCTGATGGACTGTACTCTCTGCTAAGCCCTTTACAGGAAACCTGAAAGGCAAGTTTCATTTTCACTAACTGGACACTGTCTCTTTCCCACTGCAGCAAATTGTGCTTATGGCTCCATGTTTCTTACTAAGACATCTTTCCCTCTACGTTTCGAGGGCATAGGAGTCTTTCTTGTCCTCTTGGCTTCTAATGTGTAAGTCAGGCCACTTGGTCCTCACCCTCACCTCTCCTGGCGCATAATTCTCTCCTCTCAATGAAAGGATATCTTTCTATAATAAGCAAGCGTGGCCTGGGTGAATTTGCAAATTGATGTGGTGCCAGTTTCTGTGATGAAAAAACCCCTTAGAAAACAGTACTCAGAACCACTGTGGTACACACACTGAAATAAGAGTGAAAGGCTTTGGGTTTTCTTCCTAGCAGGATTGTAACTTCAGAAACATGTGTGCAGCACTTCTGGAACAGGCACCAAGATGTGGTACATTTAGGGTCGTCATGTATTAAGCATCTTGCCTCTAGTCAACCAACCTCAATTCTGCAAACTTCCTGAGCCACATAAATGACCTACTGTCTCCTGCTGCTAGAAAGATATGTGGGGCAGCTCTCAGCTGCATCCAGCGGAGAATT
This sequence comes from Rhinatrema bivittatum, assembly GCF_901001135.1. Taxonomy (NCBI): domain Eukaryota; kingdom Metazoa; phylum Chordata; class Amphibia; order Gymnophiona; family Rhinatrematidae; genus Rhinatrema; species Rhinatrema bivittatum. The sequence continues at coordinate 29,228,955 of NC_042622.1, read as the reverse complement.
ATTCCTGAGCCTAATTTTTGTTCACAATTCCAAATACATAGAATATAGACCACTGTGATTTGTGATCAAGCCTAGACTAATATATGCCTTTCTGATTAGCACGAACCAGACTTGATCTAAAACTCAAGAAATAATTTGCTAGGGTATAAAAATCCACAATATCCTCACCCACCTAACTACTCGTCTTTAAACATTTTTGGACAAATGACGAAGGAAATAAACGCTACTGAAAAAAAAAAACCTTTCCCTTAATTGATCCTTGGGCACAGACCAATTCCAAACTGCTTATTTTGTCTGAAAAGCCATTATTAAGGCTGGTGGGAAACCCACAGTAGGTTTTGTTTTCTACAAACCTGTGCTCTTAATTATACATCTCTAGCAGTTGTGCTTCCCCCGAAAATTTATAATTGGTTGAAGAATATAATCAAATCAGGGCCTTACAAGAACCGCAGTCTGGTTCTGAGGCAAGGTAGGCCTCAGTTCAAGAAAGCCAGAGGAAAGCCCGAATGCTTCTTATTGTCCCTCTGAGTGGCACAGAGGAACTAGGAAAGGTCCAGAGAAGGAAGACCAAAATGATAAAGGGGATATGAGGAACCTCAAACAGGTTAGGGCTCTTCAGCCTGGAGAAGAGATGGCTGAGGAGATATCATAGAGGTCTAATCAATTTTGAGTGGGCTGGAAGAGGTAAACACTACAGGGAACAGTTAACTTATCCTTTCCAACAGCACCACGACTAGGAGACAGTCCACGAAGCTAATAGGTTGCACATTTAAAACAAGGCGCCGAAAATATTTTGTCGCCCAACGCACAATTTAGCTGTAGAATTTGTTGCGAGAGGATGCGGTGAAAGAAGTTAGAATAAAGATAAAAGATAAAGTGTAGCTGAGTTTAAAAGGGTTTAGACAAGTTCCTGGAGGAAAAATCCATTATTAACCATGTAGAACTGTGAAAGCTACTGCAAGAAGGACTGGATCTGTTTTTTGGGATCCTGCTAGGTACTCATAACCTGGACTGGCCACTGTCAGGATGCTGAGCCCGATGGACCTTTGGTCTGAACCAGTATGGCTTTTCTTATGTACTTATCTGTAGATTGCAATTCATCGATCAGGGGTCAAAGAGGCATTCAGGTTAGTAAGTACACAGTGATTTGGGCCATCTCTACATATACAACTACACCACAAAAGTAATGATTTGTTTGTTGCTCAGGGACAAAGTGAGAATTCTGGAGGAAGACAGTCTAAGAACATAAGATAAGCCATACTGGGTCAGACCAAGGGTCCACCAAGCCCAGCATCCTGTCTCCAACAGTGGCCAATCCAAGTCACAAGTACCTGGCAAGTACCCAAACATTAAATAGATCCCATGCTACTAATGCCGGCAACAAGCAGTGACTATTCCTTATTAATTAAGAGGAACTTATCCAAACCTTTTTTAAACACAGCTACACTAGTTGCCTTAACCACATCCACAGTCCTCAGCATTTTTTTAAATGATTTTATACAGGTTGTTAATGGCAAAGCCTCTGGCAATGGATTCCACAGTTCAGGGGCAGCCCCTGAGAAAGAGACCATCACATCGCACTGGGGGTACCTCTAGGGTAGCTTTCTGCGAGGATCTCAAGGCCCCCGATGGACCGTGGATGTGTAGTAAGGAGTTCATCCACAGTACGGCAGCTGTACTGGTCTAATCAGGCAACCTTACATTGTACGCTTGCACCAACTGGACGCCAGTGCGGCTCCTGTAATGTTGGGGAGGTATGCACTCTTTTATTAAGTCCAGTTATTAAATGTGCGGTAGAGTTTTGAAGGAGTAGGAGAGCAGGCAATGCATGTGCCAGTAAACCAACGTACAGCACACTGCAGTAGTCCATGCTAAAGAGAATCATAGACTGGACTACAGAGCAGAAATGCTTATTAGCAAGCCAATTTTTTTTTTTAAATGCCTTAGCAAGCAAAGCTTATAACCAATAGCTTTGGTCACTGCAGCAATCTGAGATGACATGGAAAGCTCACTGTCCAGAGTAATTCTTAGGCTTTTTTTTTTTTTGTTTGAAATCAGTTTTTATTGAGATTTTACAACAAAAAGCATAGCAAGTGGATAACAAGATCACAACCACAATGTAAAATATCATATCAAATATGCAATAAATATGTAATAAGGTAATATCTCGAAAAACTACAAGGCTTCATCCTTACCCCTCCCCCCCCCCTTTCCCCGTGAAGTTTCCCCTCCCCAGGACACCATAATCTAACATAGTTGGTAAATTTTGTTTGCACATTTCTATTGGGAATATGATTGAACCCCATAACCAGATGTGAGAAATATGTACTTTAAGATGATACAGTTGGTATACTCCTCACCAAGGAGGAGGGCAATGTTGTAATAAATGGGTCCCATAAGGCTTTAAATCGAAGTTGTTGCCTGTGGGCTGCTGACCCCAAAGTTTTCCTTTCCATGAGATACAAAGTGAGCATGGCACCTCTCCATTCGCGAAGAGTTGGAGAAGAGTCTGACAACCAATGTCGTAAGATGAGGCGTAGTGCAAGTAGTCTACTCTTCTGGAGCAAAAGTGATGACAGGCCAAGGGTAATTTTTGATCCACTCTGGATTCCTAGCAAACAGAATTGAACGGTCCATTCCTGATTGGAAGTAAACTCACTGGAATATTTATTTATTTATTTATTAAGGCTTTTATATACCGACTTTCTTGATACAAATCAAATCAATTCGGTTTACAATGAACTAAGCAGAATATACAATTAACCAATCAACAAGAGATGCGGAGCATACAGTTACATTATAACAAGGAAGCATAACTTGGAGTAGGAAAATAAAGAAGGGGTGAACGGAGCAATAAATATATAAATAAAATGAAATAAAATATAATAAATACTATATACAGAAGAGGGGGCAAGGAGCCAACCTCTCTTTAATGGATATTATGCATGAAAAATTTGGAGAGTTTTGTTTACAGAGATGTGTGGTGTACAATTCTAGATCAGGCAATGGAGTTTGTAGAGGGGAGGGCTTGGAATAGTGCTGGAAAACCTGTAACCAAAAAATCTGTATACATGTACATTCCCACAGGCAATGGAGTAAAGTAGCATTGTGGTGAGAACATTTGAGACAATCCCCACAGGCAGCTATTCCTGCTAAGAACGCTTTGCGAGGCCAAAACACCAATTTATGAAGAACTTTTAACTGGGTTTCCCTGAGAGATATACCAATGGCAGCCTTATGTGTTGCTTGATAGCTCATCTGTAATGCCTTTACTGAAATGTCACATTGTAAGTCTATCGACCATGTGGAGGCACACGTGTGGTATAAATGATAAGAAGAATTATCATGTAAGAATTTATAGTACATAGATAATCGCACATATTTGAGTGAACTGACGTGTAACAGCCGCTGGAAGGGGCCATGAGTCATCTCTCCTTTACAGCCCACCAGGCACTTCCGGATATAACTGCGAATCTGCAAATAGGTGAGATAATCTGAGGGGAGTAAGTTAAGGCTTTGGCAGCAGTAGTCAAAGGGGCGAATTATGTTGGACTGTAAGTCCACAAAGGGAAAAATATTAACAATACCCCTCTCCTGAAGTCTCTGCAACATTTGATGAGGTATCCCAGCAGGGAGCATCGGATTATGAAGCAATGGGAGACAATAAGATACCTTCCAATCCAAATGTAAAAATACTCGAATATATTTCCAGCAGTTACGCATACCACCAGCAACTAAACTGCCGGAGATGGAGAGTGGTAATGCCCCAGTAGGGGAATGTAATAAAATCACCAAATGGTGAGGAGAGAAAGCTGCCCTCTCAAGTTGCAGGACTTCGGATTCGCTCCCATAACCCAACCACTCCCTTAAATTTTTTAGGCTTTTAACTTGTGCCATCACAGGCATCTTAACATTTTCAAACTTGAAAACTGTTCAGGATCTGATGCTAAGAGTTAGCAATCTGTTCAGGATCTGATGCTAGGAGTTAGCAATCTGTTATTTTCTGTTATTTATTTAGGAGAGTAGTGGGTGGATCCTTGGGCCGGTGGCAGATGACCACACCCCCAGGGGAGATCCCTAGAGGGACCACCGGTCAGGCTCAAAGTTAGGAGACAAACACACACTAGTTCTTTATTAGACAGTATACTGAACCACCAGAGGTGGCAGTAGTGAGCTGGCAAGCCCGGCTGGGCTGTAGTCCCTCAGATACTGGAACAGCGATCCCTGGAGGCTGAGCTGTAGAGAAACTGAGAAATAGTGAGTAGGCAGGGTATGCAGATGTAACACTCACACAACGTCCCAATGAAGCCCAGGAGCTGGAAAGTATAGGCCCTAGAGGAGCGAGTACCTGGTTCCAGAGAAAGCTCAGAGAGAACGATGGTAACTCACTGCTGTAGCTGAGATAGTTGGTAGTGAAGACTTCCAGGCAGAAGAGTATATGAAGCAAGTCTGGGATCAGGGCCCTCGAGGAGCGAGTACCGGTTCCAGACTGTCACCTGAAAAAACATAGAGAGAGCGAGGCCCGCGAGGAGCGGGTACCTCGGGTAAGTCCGAGGAGGCAGAGTAGCTTAGACAGACAAGAGAGTCCGTTGTCAATCCGTGTCCTTGCTAACTCCCTGTGTTAGCAAATTCTGAGACCTTAAATATCCGTCGCGGGTGACGTCATCTTCGGGGGACGCCCCTGAGGTTCGCGCCAATGCTGGTACTTCAATCGGGGCTGCGCCGCGCGCCCCTAGGCCTCCAGGAAACATGGCGGTGGCAGTGTCGAGCCGGTCCGGGAACGCCCGAGGACAAGTGGCAGGAGAACGCCGCAGCAGCCAGTCTTTCCGGCGGACGGAGAGGGAGGCGCCAGAGAGGTAAGGAGGGTGGAGAGAGGGCGTCGGGCACCGACGGACACAACAAAAACAACGAAGGAACTTTGGCGACCACAGTATTGGTCCTACTGAACCTCTGATCGGATGTATTTCTTATGATTGTTAAACTGGGTGTATTCGATGGGACTCTTTCCTCATTACATGAATAATCTGGATTCTCTGCAGACTGCGATACCTTATATTGGACTGACAAAGGGCGGGTTCATATAATGTCATACAGGGAGCTTTGAGGTCTACCAATACTACCTCATATCATTTCTATAGTGCTGTTAGAATACGTACTACATAAGTCATGTCTTACTACTTCTACTTAACATTTCCATAGCGCTACACAACATACGCAGTGCTGTACATACATACAAAAAGATAGTCCCTGCTCAGTAGAGCTTACAATCTAATAAGACAAACATACAAGACAAGAGACTTGGTTAAAAGAAAAGAAAGTTAGTCAAGATTACAAGCAGACAATCAAGCATAAGATTTAAAAGCAATCTGAAAAAGGTGGGTACAAAAAGGTACAACACAATTAGATAATTCTTATGTTGATCCAATAAAAAGTGTCACGCTCTACAAAGAATTCAGTTCTCGCCAAGACCAAGATGGCTACTAGAACTCTGTACTACATGGATAATATGTCAATAAAGTAGGTAAGGACTCAAAATGTTTAGAGATAAAAATCTCTGGCATGCCAGTGAAATAGCAAAAAATGTATTTCATAGGATTCCTTTCTGAACAAACAGGGAGTGGAAGCGCTGAATCTGTGAACAGGTTCTTGTGCTTTCTTCCTTGACAGTTGTACTTGTTATTGTATTCTTGATGCTCAAATCCACTGGCACTGAATCACGATGTAACAATACCAGACTGAGAGGTAGGCTATGATTAGTATGTTCCAGGATTAATAGCACCCAGCCCTAAAGTCATTTCTAAATCTGAATGAAAATAAGACTACTCTAGAGGGGGGGGGGCCAGGGACAGGAATGTTGTGCAGGCAATACTCAATAGACTTGGGGGGAAGGAAGTCCCAGTCATCTAGCAATGCTGGCATTTATGGCTGGCTACGAACAAGTGCGTGCGGGTTCTGAAGGGAGCTGTGACTCTTGCCTCTCAGCTAGAGGACTGTCCCTGCAACGGCTGGGCTATAAATGGAATAGGATTAAACGTGGGGACAACCTCCGGGCTCCCCCCCCCCCCCCATCCCCCAAGTTATCTGTGCATGAAGGCTCACGCTGCCATAGCACCAGAAAGAGATGATTCTTATAGAGCTAAAATACCAAAGGAAGCTGCTGGGCCAGAAAAAAACTTGCTACACTGATCAGTCAGAAGATAAGCTGGCTTGGTTTTTCTCTTATGTCACTCCGGTAGACTTCTTGCCACTATCCTGTTCTACTCCTTAGGCGGACATTCAGGAGGAGAAGGAAGAGATCACATTCACGGTGCCTTTCTCACTGCAATTAAAAAAAAAAAAAGTTGCTTATTAAATGTAAAACATGAATTGATCTATTAGATACACGTCCTTTATGCACTGAAAAGTGATATCCTATCAGATGAAATTCCAAACTATTTGCTATAAGAAACCTGGAGAGCTATTTGATAAGTAATCAACTCAGCTCACAAATCACTTTCCCAGCAGGGCCATCTCAGTACAGAAGAACTAAGCACGTTCCCCTTGGGTCAAGAGATAGATGGGAAGGGGTTAAATTGTTTTATCTAAGCTCGCCTCTTTCTTTGAAAGGTCCCTTTGTTCTGGCAGGACCCCAGCCACTCTTGACCGTTTGCATAATGTAGGCGACAGCAGAACAAAATGTCATGTTGCTTCCAGTTAATGATTTATCATGATAAGAACATCATTCTGAAAATCTGATCGGAAATCCTTCCAAAGACAGGCCAGCATATAGCATGCTCCATTGAATAATGCAATGAGGAGCAAATCGTGCATCATTCCTGGAGCCCACAATCTACGTTCTCATGACATTTACCATTTAGTACTGGTTTCTCCCTTTGCCGGAAAGAAATTCATAATAGAATTTCATGGTAGTCTATTAAAGAAATTTAGAAAAATAATCTAACCCATAATTTTGTTATATAATAAAGGTTGAAAACACTTGAATTTTGTTTCCTGTTTATCCAGATTCCAATTTGAAAAACAAATAAAAAATGATAAAGCACATATTATATTTTTGCAACCCGTTAACTTCATTTAAATTCATTTTAGATTGTGTAATATGGAGTTCCATATAATTTACAGAACAGGCTCTGTTAAGAGAAAAAAATTAAGGACTTTTCTTTTCATTCTGATTTACATCTTTCCTAATAAGAAATCAGTGTTTAAAGTTTTTGAAAGTTCCTGTCTTAACCACACCCCCCATCAATATAAAATCCAGGTAAATTAGGTGCTGCTGTGCTGACCATTATCAAAGGCCTGCACAGGCATCACACAAAGGCATGAATTAAATAGCATAGGATAGCAGGAAAGCTCCATGTCACGGAGCCAGTTCTGGTTTCACACCACTGCATCTGCAGACTTCTAGTTCTGCTTTTCTCAGTGTTGCTGAAACAGGTTTATAAGCAGAGGGATCTGGGTTTGATTCCCCGGACAGGTTTTCTGTTCCCTGGGTTGGCCAGGGATGCCATGGGGGCACTGTTCACAGCCCCGAGGGGGGAGGGGAGGAATCTGAGTCCTTGCTTGATGGTAGCACCTGCTAACTGGACTCGAGGTCCGCATTTGGCTGGGTTACAGAAGGAGCCAGAGTTTATTGTCACTGGCTAAGTGCTGTTTCTGCAATGGCTGGGCTTTGGGGATAGTGGGGGCGGGGTGGGGGTGGGATATAAAATAGGTAAAAAATACAAAAATAAAAACCCGCAAGTACCCGTGAGTGAAGGTTCTTGATGCCACAACTCAACAGAGGCTTGATCTGATTGTGCTGGAAATCCAAAGGAGCAGAAGAAAGCTGCTGGACCAGAAAAAGAAACAAGTGCCCAGCTGCAATGGGAGTAAAACCCAAAATAGGTTCAGCCCGTCCCCCACAGCACAGAGCAATCTGGTCATCTTAATCCAATAGGAACTGCTGTTGAGTTGATTCAGAAGATGTAAAACAAGCTATGAACAGGCAGCAACAAAAGGTGGACACCCATTATTCTAAAAATGTGCTAAAAGTAAACACAAGAAATTAAATATCTTAGGGCAAAAAACAGAGACCTAGTAATAAGTCAAAACTGGAAACAAGTGGAGCCTAGAAATCATCATGCTGATTTTACTTGTGTATGTTTAGTTTTATTAATATTTTGACTTCATACAAAACCCTTGAGATAAACAATATATGTCAGAATTTAATCATTTTTTATGGCTCTACTGGTGTATGCAGAGCTGCATAATGGTGATGAGTATTCAGGTACAATAAGTCCTTGCCCCAAAGAGCTTACAGTCTAAGCAAGTACCTGAGGCAAAAAGGAATAAAGACACAAAGAGTTGAGTCAGCGGGAAAAGTGTGATTTGAATCCAGCTCTTCGGGTTCCCAGCCCATTACCCTGAAGATTAGCTCGCACTGTGCTGAATATTATCAGGGTTCCTGCTTGGGCTGCCATCTTGTCCCAGTTCAACCAAACAGGTGTTATCCAGTCCTGGGTTTTGTCCCATGGTTCTCAGAGCTTTGCAGTTCTGATTGTCTTAGAATGATAGATGGGGAGGGGGGCGGAATCTGAATTACAAATCCCAGCATGCTGTGGGGCAAAACCAGGACTGGAGCCACCCTTGTAGCTGCAGACTTGCTTGTATAGTACATTATCTCGGACCTCAGAGGACGGTGCGTAGAAGTGTGGAGTGGGAGAGAGGACAGATTTGTATGTTGCTATAAAAATAAAGCATTTGCTTGACAACAGAAAACACTAAGAGCATTTTATATTGTCAGCAGAATATTTTTTGAGCTTGACCAAAAAAAAAAAAACAACAAAAAAACCTGCCCTGTTTCTGGTTGCTGCCATCCGCCCACTTCCTAAGGCCAACTTCCTTCTTTGGGGTGTGTTGAAATACAGGGTGTGGTGCCAGTTGTGAGGGAGGATTCGCCCTTGAAAATCTGCACTCAACGTGGGCCCTTTGCTTTCTGGTTCACATCAACTAAACCAGTACCCTGGTCTTAAGCAACGCCCGCCCGTTCTCGCATTCTGAAACCATGTTTCAGCACTTTCAGAGCCTCATTCACCAAGCTTGTTTTCCCATACACAGAATGGGAGAAAAGCCTTAGTAAATCAGGCCCTCAGCATCCCAGAATTTACTTGGCATCAGCTATTATTGCGGTATTTCTCTGTTTCATGCTGAAAGGGTGAAATATCAATCTTTGGTCAAGGCTTCCTCCAAGTTCTGCTGGCGGTAGCCCAGCTAGCCCTGGTGACCTGCATTCATCACACCCACGAGCTCTGTGAGCTGCTTGAGTTCAAAGGTCGGTCAGAGATAATTCCTGGATTCTACAGAAAAAGAAATATGTGTGAGTAGGCAGAGGAGAGGCTTTTGATAGGACCAGGAAGTGGTGGGACAGGTGAGGCCCGGGCTCTGCCGCTGCCCATTCATGACCCTGGTGTGCTACGCCTGCTGCACCAATGGAAGCTCTGTCCTTGTGACAAGGTGCATCAGAACCCCCCCCCCCCCAGAGCTGGATGCAGATCTAAATGAAGGACTTTGAGAGCACTGGACAGAGTGAATAACGCATTCTGGTAGATGTGGTTCCGTTTACTGACCTTACTCTTCTGAAGTCAGCGAACAAAAGTGGCTGGGTTATATTATTACTTGTTAACTCACTAGAAACAGTCTGATTCTGAAATATGTTTGAGCTGTCAAACAACTGCACGAACGGTGTAATTTCAGGATATTTCATGTTTAATTTCTTAAAGCCATGTTGCTTTATTTTTGCAAATCTCGGGCACTTTCCTTAATATCTTTGCACGAACAGCCGGAAAGCGTTATAATCACAGAAAGCACAAGCCCCAGTTTTATTTGTTTATATGTTTTTTTTCTCAGATCAGTGGATCGCTGCTCTACATTACTGCTTGCGCACATGGCACCTGAGATAGGAGGCAGGCAGTGTAGCCCCTCTGCCGCATATTAACCACAGTTTCGCACGTTGCCTGAAAAGTGAACATCTCATTAGACGCAGAGCTATCTAATACTTCCTTCCTCCGTTCTAATTTCAGAGCACAGTGCACCGGTACTGGAGAAACCACCCGCTGCTTGTGCTGATGTCAGACCGAGGGCCGCGCGCCGTGCCTGTGAGGCCAGCGGAAACCGCCTTGTGCAACACCAGCAGCGGCCATGCCGGCAGGAAGTTCCGATGGAGAACGTTCCCTGCGGTTCGCTGGGTGATGATTTCACTTGCAGCACGCGCACACTTTGCTCTCCTCAGGCCCCCCCCCCCCCTGTGTCCTAGATTTCCTTTAATGCACCTCTGGACTTTGATGTAACAAACTTTTCAGCAAACATCAACAGCAAATGCGGTGCAAGTAACACCTCCTCACTTGTTCCACAAAAAGACGTTTGCCTGAGCCTAAACAGATCTGAAAACGTTTCGGGTGTTTGCCTCTGTTTAAGCCTCATGTGTTGGAAAGAACGTACGCAGGCTTGTTTTCCTACCTAGATCACTGGGATTTGTTTGTTGTTGTTGTTGTTTTTTTTCGGTCAGTTTTAAAAGAAGGTCACCGATGAGCACATTGGAATCGCATTCTGGGTTCAGCTTTCTAAGACTTGCCGTGGCGTTGAATGCAGTGCCCCGGGAAGCTCTGAGCAGCTGGTGTATTTCTGCATAGCCTGCATGCCAATTCACAGACAGCAGGCAAGATTTAAGAGCTTGTCGGGCTCGTAGGCATGGGATGGTTGTATAGCACTCTTAGCACAGGTTACTGTTTAGTAGCAAAAGCCGCAGGAGCTGTTTGCTCATATGATCTTTGCAAACTGGCAGTTCACCATGTCCAGCTCGTGATTTAATCGATTCTATATTTGTCCTTCTAGAGTAAATAAAAGGAAGAGCAGTTGTAACCGTGAAAGAGTAACGACTGAGCTCTCTATCTGTAGTGGTGCTATGGGCAAAGGCATTATATATAAGAACCTTATTATTATCATCTTTATTATTATTGCAGAAGAGTTTTACAGACAGGACAAATTTGGCCTAGCAGTTTTCTACCATGCCACAGCACCATGAGCCTTCATTCGCAACCACTCAGGGCCTTTCCACATTTTGAAACCTTTCACTTTGACCTTCTAGCCTACACCAGACCACAGCTCCCTCCTGAACCTGGTGCAAACAGTATGAACCCCGAGGCTGGCTGGCTGCTGCTAGCTGTTGGCATTGTGTGTTGACAGACTCCCTCCCCCCAAAGGGGCTGGGAGTGCCACCTCTGCTTGAAGAGCCACCCTAGGTCTCCCGCATCGCAGTGCACTGAGCCACCAGGCCAATCGCAGCCTGATCTTCTTTTAGTAAGCATTTTCCCTCTGTGTTGAAGAACTGTGCCAGATGGTGCAAGCAGAGTTGCCCCCTCCCCCCACTAGCATTTCTACTTCTGACATAGGCACACAGTGCTGTGCTTCGAGTGTACCGACCAGCCATTACCCCAAAATGTTTTATTTATTTATTTGTTTGTTTGTTTGTTTTGGGGTTTTATTTCTGTCCAGATTTATTTATTTACTCACTGTTTTTATATGCCGCCTAACACCAAAGCTCTAGCTAGCATACAGAATAACATACTTAAAAACAGCACAAACACATTTGGTTTGTTTAATTATTTATTTATTTATTTATTTATTAATTAGTTTCGGTTTCGTTCATTTGCCAAACTGAAAATAAATAAAATCAACCCCCCCCCCCCAAAAAAAAAACCGCAACCCCCCCTCAAATAAATAGGCCTCTGCCGGGATCAGGCCTCAGCCTTGAGGCCCAACCTGAGGCTCACTCCCAGCATCAGGGCCCAGCCTGAGCCCTGGTACTGGAGTTGGTCCGACCAGACCCCTGATCCGAGGCCTGGTCACAATGCCAGACCCTAGTCCCAGTGCCAAGTCCTGCTCCTTGTTGCACTGCGATGGAAGGGAGTGCTAGGGGGCGCTCCCCGTAGCGGGACGAGTGGTGTGCGCCCTTGTGGTGAGACGGAGCCTCGTCTGGGAGTGGAGCTTGGAACTCAGGAGACAAGACGTGGCGAGCAAGGTCCCTCAGGCGCCCTACACAGCCCGTGGGCTGGTCGCGGACCACACTGTCCTCTACGCGCCCTACACAGCCGGACGGTTGGTCGCGGACCACGAGAGGAGCACAACACAGGCCAGGAACGAGGTGAATCCCTTGGATCCTCCGGAGTCAGAACAGGATGCATACTTGGAATAAAACACAGAACTTGGAATCCGGAACTCGGGCTTTAAAATCAAGGAACCTCCTGAGGCACAGGATGCTCAGGACCTGGAACATCAGGGTCAGGACATCAGTACAAGACAAGGACATCTAGTAGATCTCAGGAACAAAGATGCCGGGCAGGAGCAGGACGCAGAGAAGTCCAAAGGAGGAGAAGCTCCCAGGAGGACTGGCTCCTTGCCAAGGCGAGGAGTGAATGCACTCTGAGCCCTTTTGTAGGGCTCTGCAGGAAAATGCCCAGGGAGGAGTCCACAGGTGGGGCAGCGGGACCACGCCACGCTGGCCCTACAAGACCGGGGAAGAGGCGTGGGCCCGCGCCTAAGAAACAGGAAGTGAAGGGAGGCAGGACCCTGGACATCGGCGACCTGCCGCTGAGAGGAGCAGGAACAGGAAGTAGGCCTCAGTGCAGGCCCCGACGAGGGAGGCGGATTCCCAGCCACACAAGGAGGATCAAGGGCGGCTCCCGCCATGCTGGAGGGTCCGGGGGTGGCCTCCAGGCCGCGGAGAAACAGAGCGCAGCAGCGGTGGGGAGACGGGTCGGCACAGGGAGAGAGGTGAGAGGCCTCCCATGGCTCTGCAACACTCCTGGTGCTGGGGCCCAGCCCAAGGTCATTAGGAAAGGCAGCAGGAAGGCCAAAAGGCAGTCAGCATAGCTAAAAGGTGAGAGGAAAGAAGCTATTTTAGCCAAAAGAACTTCTTTCAAACATTGGAAAAAAAGATCCAAGTGAAGAAAATGGGAAAACCTGCATTGGCAAGTTAGATGTAAAACATTGATAAGGTGGGCAAAAAGAAAATATGAAAAGAAGTTAAGCCATAGAAACAAAAACCGATAATTAAACCCTTTTAAAATATATGCACAGCAGGAAGCCTGTGAGAGAGTGGGTTGGACTGTTAGATGATCGAGGGGTTAAAGGGGCTCTTAGGAAGACGTGGCCATAGCAGGAAGACTAAATTAATTATTTGCTTCAGTGTTTACTGAAGAGGATGTTGGGGGAGAAACATTATTTAATGGCGATGATTTGGAAGAACTGAAACAAATCGTGGTGAACCTGAATGATGCAATAGAGCAGACTGACAAACTAGAGTAGCAAATTGCCTTGATCAGATGTTTTACACCCCAGAGTTCTGAAAGAACTTTAAAATTAAAATTTTAGATCTATTTCTAGTAATTTGTAACCCATCATTACAATCGTCTGTTGTACCTGAATACTGGAGAGAGGCCAATGTGTCCTTTTGTGGATTGCAAACTGGTTAAAAGACAGGAAACAGAGAGTAGGATTAAATGGTCAGTTTTCACAGTGGTGTGCCTCAGGGATCTGTACTTGGACCGGTGCTTTTCAATATATTTATATATGATTCAGAAATGGGAATGTCGAGTGAGGTGATCAGATTTGCAGATGACACAAAATTCTTCTGAGTAGTGAAATCACAAACAGATTGTGAGAAATTGCAGGGAGACCTTGCGAGACTGGGAGATTGGGCATCCAGATGGCAGATGAACAAGTGCAAAGTGATTCACATGGGGAAAAATATCCCACACCGTAGTTACACAATGTTAGGTTCCATATTATTTATTTATTTATTTATTTAATTAATTAATATTTATTTCTATACCGGACTTCACGAATAGAATTCACATCAGGCCGGTTTACATGGAACTTAGGGGATAAACAAGTGTAACCAAGAACAAGAAGGCTGAATCAAGCAAAGTTACATAAAACAAGGGCATTGAACTTGGGGGCTAAAGTAGTCAGGAAGAAAGGTAGAGCGGAATTAGCAACAAATAAATAATATAAAACGGGTTATGAGATAGTAATTATACAACTCAGGAAAAGGATCTGGGCATCATTGTGGACAGTACTTGGAAATCCTCAGCTCAGTGTGTGGTGCAGTCATCAAAAAAGCAAACAGAATATTAGGAATTATTAGGAAAAAAAATAGAGAATAAAATGGAGAATGTCACAATACCTCAGTATCGCTTCATGGCGAAACCACACCTAGAGTACTGTGTGCAAGTTTGGTCACCACATCTCAAAAAAGATGTAGTTGAACTGGAAAAGGTATAGAGAGGAGCGACCAAAATGATAATGGGATGGAACAGCTCCCCTATGAGGTTAGGGCTGTTCACCTTGGAGAAGAGACGGCTGAGGGGGGATATGATAGAGGTTTACAAAATCATGAGAGGATTACAATGGGTAAACATGAATCGGTTATTTAGTCTTTCAAATAATAACAAAAACTAGGGGATACTCCATGAAGTCAGGAAATTGCACATTTAAAACTAATTGTAGAAAAATTCTTTTTCACTCAATGCACAGTTAAGCTCTGGAACTAATTGCCAGAGGATGTGGTAAAGACAGCTAGCCTAGCTGGGTTTTAAAAAAGGTTTGGACAAGTTCTTGGAGGAGAAGTCCATAAACTGTTATTAATCAGATAAACTTAAGAGAAAGCTACTACTTATCCCTGGGCTTTAACAGCACGGGATCTATTCACTGTTAGGGATCCTGCCAGGTATTTGTGACCTGGATTAGCCACTGTTGGAAACAGGATACTGGGTTTGATGGACCCTTGGTTTGATGATCTAGTATGGCAATTCTTATGTTCTTATGCCCATTATGTACAATTACTTGGAATGTAAAATGATTTAATCGCGTAACATCTCTCCCAAGTAATTTGCACACTACAGCTATAAAGCGCTTCCAAAGCATTATTCCCCTGGCATGAATGAAAACATTTTTTATTGGGATGTTCATGCAAATGGGTTTGGATTTACAAATCTAAACCAGAAGGGATTGGGATAACTGGAGTCAAGCTAGGACGGGACACAAATCACTTAGACAAATCCTTACTCAGTCTGAATTTTCATATGCACCCATCTCTTTCAACCAAAATTAGGGGTGTGCATGGAAAAATGTCATTATAGCGTTTCGTTTTGGTTTCGTGGCGTTTATATCATTTCATTTTTCCACATATATTGTTTGTTTCTTTTTTGCATATTTTTAAAATGTGGATAATTTTACAAAAGTTTGCAAATAGCATGTGCTGAATCGCTTTAGCACATGCTAAAATCACAACGGTATTTCGTTATTTTTTTTTTTATATCGTTTTGGATGAGAAACGACACAAAATGATATAAATAATATCATTGCTGTTTTTATGTCATTTTAAAACTACAGCGTGTACCTAACCCTGCGAAGACGCACATACACGCTTAGCTTCATTCTGTATTACCATGTTCACTGAGCGACCCATGACCTTTGGCAGAATGCAGGAGCCAGATTTGAGCCAAGACGGGTTAGCAGAGTAAATCTGAGTTAACTAACTGCAGGTCTGACCTCAGATCATAGCCAGCTAGCAGGAGGCTCTCCCACCTCTGAGGAAATCAGACTTGTCCTATCCTCTGGTGAAGAAATGAAAGCTATTTAATCTGAGCAAGCATGAAAAGATTGCTTGAGTTATTTTTATAAAGATAAAATATGATATTTGGGAGATCAGTATTTGTTCATTCCATCGTTGATCATCCTAAGAGAACGAGGGTATCGGCCAAATCTGGGGTGTAACCAGTTTCTAAAGAAGTACCAGGTATCTCTAAATTTTTGACGAGTGCTTCAGAAGGAGTGTCGGTATCTGACCGATCTCTAGAGATATAAGTACAGTTTACATCGGTGTTATCATATACAGTTACACAGATTTCCACAATGCTGATTATGGGTCATGGAGATATGTTAAAGGCAATCCTTCCTGCAACAAATGACACCCATTTAGAAAAGCTTCCAATGATCGTGTGTTGTGTTCTCGAAGCCAGCAGTGTACGCTATATTTACTGCCCATCTGAAATCTGGCCAATGCGTATCAGAAGACAGACCACCAGTTAAAGACAAACAGCCACTCAGTGGAATATTTAAGGGGAAAAAAAACTTTTTTTTTTCCCCAAGTGAATTTAGTGCTTGTAAACCTGCAGGATCCTTACAACAGGTGCGCAGCATGGGCAGCACCAGGGAACACTGTGCTGCCAGGGTGCCTCGACCCTGATCTGTTTGGAGCACCTCCAAGGGTGGGAGGATGTTAAGGTCCCTATACCTGGGCCATCTTTCACCTCCTTGCTGAGACTGCCAGTCCTGATGACAATTAGAGGGCAATTTCCAGTGGCATTTTTGTGGTTAAAAAAGGTTCGTACCTGCATAAATTGGCCATTGAAAATTGCATTTGCATGCAAAGCTGCTCATTGGCCTATTTGTGGTATCATGGGAGGGGGAAGGTAACAAGCAATATTTGAAATACCGCATGTTATCGCTGCGTTAGACCATTTGCTGCTGAGTAAACACCTAATGCAACTAAGTTAATGACTCCCCTAGGTTCCTAAATTTAGGTGCTGAGAATTTTTTTAATATCAGCCTTTTAGATGTTAAAATGTTCACCAAATTTTGCACACCTCTAAAATACAGACTCCACAGAGGCTTCGCAAAGTTGGAAATGTCCAGTTTAGGAGGGACTGCGTGAATAGATGCCAATATTCTTTATTGTATCAGTGCCAGGCAGTGCAACTGGCGTACTAGTTATGCTGATTGTAACTCGTAGCGCTCCCTTGCAGTAACCAATAGAACTTCACAGGGTCACAGACAGACAGGTAGACAGGGCCCGGATGTAAGGCATTCTTTTGTACTTTTAAATATAGAACTCCTAAAAGAGTGACTTTTTTTTGTGTTCAGGCAGTACTTAAAACACACTTCAGAAAGGTCACTTTTTTTTTTCACCCTGATTTTCATGTCATCTCTGAATAAAGACGGGTGTTGAAAGCGTCTTCAACCCTGCCACTCCCACGCCATAATGAAGTTGAGAAAATCGAGATGATGTCATGATGCCGATCCTAATCAGAGCCCCACTCCCCCCAAAGGCATCACACTGACAGGTGGCAATCAGGAACGGCTAAAACATGACTTTAGGGAAGGGGGATGAGAAGGGGGAAGGGGGAGTTCGGTTTAGAGGTGTGATGATAATAAAAAGTATGCCAAGATTAAGGAAAATGTAAGAGGATGGAGAAACGAAAGAATCAGTCCGAGAAAGGAAGCAGCAAGTCAAGAAACAGGCAAGTTCATCTTTTAGGCAGGAGTATGCAGGAGAAAATCCCAAAACACCTTAAGGGACTGGGAATCCTAATCCGGGCAGAGGTCCCTGGGAAGGTGTATAACCAGCCAGGCCCAGGGGAGAGAAGGAAACCTAGAGAAAGAAAACACAACTGAACTGTAAGTTCTATTACTATCTTTGCAAAGAATAACAGAGTTGCTTCTGTTTGTTTTCTTGTCACTATTAAAGAAGTTTATGCAAGATTTCTGCCAGAGTCCGGCCTGAATCTGTCCTCTGGTTACTCTAAGACCGCTCCTGCTGCCACAGCATCCTAGAGAAGAATAGTGCTAATTTTTTGGTTTAAAATTGTCTTCCCTTTCATTCCACCATCTTTGCTTGCCACTCCCCAGTCACATTGCCCAAATGAGTGCGGGATCTCTCACCGACCCAAGGGTTTGAGGAAGGAGAGGTGCCTTTTCCAGGATGCACCCTCAGCACCATTCATTGACCAGCAGGAGACTGCAAGGGTGGCGGGCAGCCAATCCTCCCTCTCCGGGCCTGAGTGCAGCACTTCTGACCAGTGGCTGGATTGCAACTGAGCTCACCCATACTGCAGCCTGCCCGTCTATGATCTGAGCCATGGGGGCCAGCACCTAGTGCTACTTTAATAAGAAACCGAGAAGGGAGAAATAAATGGTACTGCAGGAGTGTGTGTGAATTCCCAAGTGATAATCACAACCTTATTGCACTCTACTTAAAGGGGTGTTTAAGCTGCCTAACAGACAAAGGGCTCATGTATTTATGAGGCCCCACAAGACAATCTGATCTTTAAGCATACGTAGCCCACAGGGTTTGTGTTTGGAAATTGGGTGGTTACACGGATATAAAGTAAAACACCTACTTTAAGTTATCCCCAGAGTGGGAGCACAGTGTGAATTGATGCAAATGATGCTAAAAATTACAGGAGGAATTTTGGAAACTTTGAGGTATGCATGTAGTTATGACCCTTCTTGCCTCTCCCTCCCCTGGGGACACCTCTTTTAAGTGCACCCAAAAGTTTCACAACACGCACAATTTTGGCCAACTGAACATCCACAGAGGGGCAGCGCAGTTTCTACCCGCGTAACTCCCACTTTTACCAGTGCAAATCACAACTAAGCCTTTGAAAAGGTTTGAACACATATTTTGCAGTGTGCAAATAGACTGGTTGCTCTGACATTTTTGCAAAATCAGAAATAGCCTTGCACTATGGTAGAAGATGAATCATTTAGCTGCTTTAGTGAGACAAATCTTTAGCACTGGGTGAACTGTGGGAAATCTGCTGCTCAGCTTTCTACTGCCTGACCATAGAGCGACACCTACTGGGGACTGAGGGCATGACAGAGTGGACAGCACATTCTTGGCATTACACTGTTTTGTACTGCGCGCTGGACATGGCAAATTTCAGAAGTGGGGCTGCATGTGCATTGCATGCTGGAGTGCAAAACATTAACAGCGTTTCAATTAACACAAGTAATCTCAGCTCTCTCCAACAGGTACTTTAGGAGGGGTGGGGAGTGAAGTCAAATGAAGCACTCTCTAGTCCTGTGTTCCGCACCATAAGGGCAACACACACCATCAGCAGGACACAGGAGAAAGTGGGTGTGAGCACATGATGAGGAGGGGAGCCTTCGGTAATATGAACTGGTTTCATGGGATCAGTTATCGTGTGCTGGGGGATCTTTGGAAAGCCACAGAAACAAGAACATATATATTTATAGAGTCATTCCCTGGATGGATGTGGAATGTAGTCGAATATCCCAAAATACTGGGAATCCAAAGCTAAACACTGGGAGTCATTAAGGCATCTGGAGGCCAATTTTTTTAAAGCCATTTCTCCAGCTAAATTGGCTTTCTGAAAATTGCCCGCCCGTTTCCTGGGGGGGAAGGACATGCGGGGCTCAACAACAAGAGGTAGACTTGGAGGGGGCAACAACACGCATTGCTTTGCACTTTCAAAACTATACTGGGAAGTAAAAAGCGGGTGGAAATCTATGCGGGTTACTTCTTGCCAGTTTTCAGCGGGCAGGCCCTCTCAGAAGTGCTGCAAAGGCTGCGGGTAAAAGCGCCCGAGCACTTCGCATCCGCCCGCACTTTCTGAAAATCGCTCCTCCTCTGCCCCCCCATTCTACATATCTAAGCCAAATCGGAGCCTCGTGTGCTTAATTCCCGTGTCCTGAGCGGCGGTATCAGTCCAACCGACACGGAGAATTTACGCACGCCGCTGTGAAATCCAACAGAGGAGCGCGCAGACATTCATTAGCAAGTGATGTGCATTTCTAAACCAAACCAGCTCCTGCTCTTCGTGTTTCCTGCACTGAGAGCTTTGGAGCGGTTTCCTGGACTCTCCATGCGTTTGCCCGGTTTTGCAAGGCCCAGCGTGCCCTGCGCTCCTTCCTCCTGGAGTTAACGTGAGACTTTTCTGCCTGCTTACGTTCCGCATCCCGGCTGCCGTACTCCCAGCAAATCTGGGATGACTCGGCTTTCGTTCCACCTGCACCAAGCAGAGACTGGCTCAGCTCTGGCAGGGGGAAAAAGACACGAGAGATTAAAGTCACCCAAAGCTGACACGGGGCAGTGCTGTGTCTGTCGTGATGAAGGAGATCCGGAAAGCGGTGGAGCAGCACTACCCTGCCCGTCCAAACCCTTGCCCACTCCCTGCATGACGATCAGTGCTTTATTAACAGTGGCCCAAGGCAAAATCACCATGGTTTTTATTACTAGAAAATGGGTAATTCACCCACATACCCCTCATCAGCTCCCCGGTGGAGCATAGATAATATAGCGACGGTCCTCTGGCTAAGAGCTATGAGCCAGAGTCCACTTGGGAGGCCGGTAAAAGCACCTCCGTTTGTCCGTCAGTGCATGTGGCCATTGAGCACAGGCCCCACCCTCTGTTCCTTTGCTCACAGTTTGGGACTGTTGAGGACTGAAAGAGATTATTTTTGGTCATCCAGGCATTGTAGCAATTTGCACTGTAGTAGTTTGGTTTAAATGTTTACTAAAATTATATAATGAAAGGAAAGAAGCATTAAATATTGCACAAGAGGAAAGAAAGACGGGAGGCTGCCTTCCAGGAAAGAAATCTACCAAACTGAAATGACAACAACAAAATGTTGGCATACAAAAGTTAGTCTGGACTTGCTATCCCCAACTTCAAAACCTTTGTTTTTTTTTTTTCCTTTCCTGAGTATTTGCTTTGAGGATGACTGAGAAAGGGAAACTAAATTGTGCAGAATTCTCTGGGTTTTTTTTCCAACTTGTTTCATTGTAAACTGATGTGACGTGCAAACGACTGTCTGTATAGAAAAGCTATAAATAAAAAATAAAAAAAGAAGGAACTTTCAGAGCCATAGCACTAAGCAATAAAAGGAGAATTTTAAAAGCTCGACGCGCGCATTAATTAGGGGATGCGTGAATACGTTGGGCTCGCGCGGGACGAGCGGATTTTAAAAGGCACCCGGGCACGCGCGTAAATGTCACGGCGTGCACACCTTGGAACTTCTCAGAAAGGGGCGGGGCGGTACATGGGCACTTCAGGAGTTTAAACCAAAAATTGCGTGTAAATACTTAAGTGATCCGGCGCGCGCTGAGGTCCCTGCCACGTAACTTTACTTCTGCTACGGCTGACGTGTAAGTGAAAAAAATAAAGCAAAATAGGCAGATCGGCGGGATTTTAAGTGTTGGGGCTAACTGGGGAGAAAAAAGGCTATCAAATCGGGGAGGGGTTGGAGGACCCCTCTTAACTGGGTAAACTGGGAATGAACTGGTAAAACTGACAAATGCATCGGCGCACGTCCCTTTTAAATTGCGATGGAGAAGGTACAGAGAAGGGCGACCAAAATGATAAGGGGAATGGAACAGCTCCCCTATGAGGAAAGACTAAAGAGGTTAAGACTTTTCAGCTTGGAGAAGAGATGGCTGAGGGAGGATATGATAGAGGTGTTTAAAATCATGAGAGGTCTAGAACGGGTAGATGTGAATCGGTTATTTACTCTTTCGGATAATAGAAAGACTAGGGGGCACTCCATGAAGTTAGCATGGGGCACATTTAAAACTAATCGGAGAAAGTTCTTTTTTACTCAACGCACAATTAAACTCTGGAATTTGTTGCCAGAGGATGTGGTTAGTGCAGTTAGTATAGCTGTGTTTAAAAAAGGATTGGATAAGTTCTTGGAGGAGAAGTCCATTACCTGCTATTAAGTTCACTTAGGGAATAGCCACTGCCATTAGCAATGGTTACATGGAATAGACTTAGTTTTTGGGTACTTGCCAGGTTCTTATGGCCTGGATTGGCCACTGTTGGAAACAGGATGCTGGGCTTGATGGACCCTTGGTCTGACCCAGTATGGCATTTTCTTATGTTCTTATGTTCTTAAAATGTCCTCACTTATGAGGTAGAAGCGGCTTCTGCACGCACAGGCGTGTGACCACTTAAAATCGAGCGAGCACGTGCGTGCGGCCAGGCTAATTTATAACATGCCCACATATACATGCGTATGTTATAAAACAGCCGCAGCGCTGGGCGCAGGCTGATGAACGTGCGCACTTTCTGCACAGCCTCGGGTTTTGCACCGATTCTTAAAGGGAACGCACACGCACAGTGTTGCTTTACAAAAAAAAAAAGCAACGCACAGACTTTAAGCTGCACCTAGGGCAGGCAATTTCCAGACAGCCGATTCCTGCAGGTAAAACGGTTTATACCCCTCCACATTAATACATTGGAAAATTGACCTTCCTGTGAAAAAAATCTTGAGAACATCTGGCCGGTTACCCAAAAAAACCCAAAAATGTTCTCCTGGCAGCATCTTGGAAGGAACCGCCATGTCACCTGCAGAAATGAGTCCATCCAAGATGTTTACCTATTAACTGAGCATATTTCCAAACGCTTGGCATAGCTATTTCCGTAATCGCTAAGATATAACTGCTCTTCTGTTTCTTTTTTAATATGTTCCATGAACCCTGCCACCTCCCTGGGACCCTGTTTTAAACAAAGCTTCAGCCTTAATATGCTTTTGTCCTGTCAATGAACTTAAATAGCCAGCTAAATGCAACCAAGTGCATTACCAACAAACCTCAGGCATTCACCCGAGCAGGTAAACAATTAACTCTGAATGGTACAATGCCATGAGTCAGTAACCCACTCATCCCTTGTACCCTGAGTCATCTGTTATATAATATTCTGTAAGTTTCAGGCATATGTAAGTCACTGGGTACTCTCAAACCACACACCCATTTTTATGTATGTGAACATGTACCATGTGTTATAGGGGAAACTGGAGCATAGTAACATGGGGGAGGGGAGGGGAGTTTTCAAACTTTAGGTGCCTAACTTTAGGAGTTAGGCACCTAAATTGGCCCCTTTGAGAAATGACTAGGTCTGAACGCCTAAAAAATGGCTGACTCTGGAGTTGGAGTTAGTGCGAGACCAAAGTTAGGCTCTTAGCATTGATTTTCAGTTCTAGACATCTTAGTATCCTAAATCAAGGAAATGAATTGCAGGTCTAAATTTAGGTGCATTTTTAGCACCAAACCTCCCCTCCCCTAACCTCTAGTTTGATCTCTGCAGCAACAGTCGGGGGCCATGTTCCAAGGACTCCCTCCAAAACGCTGCAGTAGTGGGCCCCGCATCCGGGCCCTTGTTATCACCTTCTCTCTCTCCCCCCACCCACCCCCTCGCTTAGAATGTTGCCTCCATTGCACCCCCAGCCCCAGCCCACCCACGGAGCGGAAGACCCTACCTGAGGATCAAACGAGGGACGCAGCTCTGCCGCTGCGCCACCGGCCTGACCCTCAGGCACTTACAGCAAGCTCTTGGTGCCCTTGCATGCCACACCTGTTAAAGGTAAAGACTTCATTCAACTGAAGGTCTACTACTGGTTGACTGTACCCTCAGGAAGCTTTATCCTGCAGCAACGTCCTCTGGGTCTTGTTTATCTATTTGTTTTCTTCAGGCCAACATCTCCCTGAAGAGCTGTGCAGGCAGAATCTATGTCATAAGAACATAAGAACATGCCATACTGGGTCAGACCAAGGGTCTGACCCAATCCAGGCCAATCCAGGCCCAATCCAGGCCATAAGAACCTGGCAAGTACCCAAAAGCTAAGTCTATTCCATGTAACCATTGCTAATGGCAGTGGTTATTCTCTAAGTGAACTTAATAGCAGGTAATGGACTTCTCCTCCAAGAACTTATCCAATCCTTTTTTAAACACAGCTATACTAACTGCACTAACCACATCCTCTGGCAACAAATTCCAGAGTTTAATTGTGCGCTGAGTAAAAAAGAACTTTCTCCGATTAGTTTTAAATGTGCCCCATGCTAACTTCATGGAGTGCCCCCTAGTCTTTCTACTATCCGAAAGAGTAAATAACCGATTCACATCTACCCGTTCTAGACCTCTCATGACCTTAAACATCTCTATCATATCCCCCCTCAGCCGTCTCTGTCAATGATCATCTGTGGTTCAGGTAACAGCAGTGGCAGATAAGGTGCTTTTTTTTCTTTTTTTAATGATCTCTGGATTATAATTCAGCGACATAGAGAAGTGAATGAAAGTCAGGAGCAAAAGGTTCATGCCTTGTGCATAACTGTCTATATTTTTTGCACGGTAACTCAGCAGCTTTGCCACCTATCCCTTGGATTATACTCACAATCAAACAATCTTACAATGCTGTGTGACACCTTTTTATGACGTAGCACAAGACAGGAAATCAGGCCCTTGCCAAGTTAAAAGTTGCCATAGAAAGGGACCTTATTATTTGCATGGTGGTGGTACATCAAACATCTTATCTAAAGTGACTCATTAAGGACTCAGTTCACAAAAAATTGAGAGTAATGAAACATTTATGCCTACAAAGTACTCAGTGAGTTTGGTAAAGAAGTAAATGCATCAAATTTTAAAAATATGCAACTCATAGGCATCATGTATAAACCTCCCTTTCTATGTTTTTTGTAGGATGCTTCACCACCCCACACTTAGAATTGTGTAACTTTATCGGTTTTATTACAATAAGCATAACCCTCATTATTCCTGTTCAGAGAGGTGGAGTCGTTCTCTTGAGGTCACCAAAATCTGGAATTGGGAGGAGAAACCACAGCAAGCACCGCCCTGCCAGCTTGCATCAAGGGCAAGAATGCAGAAACTTGACCGCGCTTCACTCTTCAGACTGCCTCACCTAGGCAGTTGAGCTCCATACGACACAATGAGCAAGAAGGAAAAGCCAAAAACATCAAAGTGTTTCCTTCCTGGTGTGTCAAACACAGCCATAAGTAGGAGGAAGTTACACAGAATGTTACATAGGAATTAAGGAAGGCTCATAGGTTTGTTAAAAGAAAAAAAAAATCCTCTCAACCCCCTTTGCACAATTTGGCATACTGTCACTCCCTTATGAGAAGCACTACACATCTAGAAGGATCAGTCCCTTCTCTTTATTCCACGAGTATGAGACATCATTCTCCACCAAATCCTTCCTAGGGTAGCATACAGTAACAACTTTCCACAGCACTATACAGAGCAACCTAGGAGGAAGCATATGTTAATTAAGAATTTTATGTGTATATAACTTTGTAATTATACTTAAAAAAGGTAATTAGTATAGGCCTGATATCCCATACAGCACTTATTATACTGGTATCCCTTCTTTCCAAGCAATATAAACTGATGACCAATCAATTGCATTGGCTCATTTCTACTACCTTTGTGGTCAGCTATGGGCAAGAAAAATGCAACCATCATGTGGATTTCCCCATTGCTTGACTAAACACCTGCCCTTTCCCATTTCCTCCCAGTCGTCTGCCTGGGGCAGTATCACAGCATGGAATGGTTCATCTGGCAGATACTTACCCACCCCAATTTTATTGTATTACTTCCATGCGTATATACAGTTTCTCTGTGAAAGTTGATCTGCCCCGGCTTTGGAAGGGGATAAAGAACATGCAGCTAAAGGGCTGATAACAGTTTATTGCCTGCTGAAGTAATAAATGTGGTGAAACGCTTTCTTCTGTCCATGTTTGTCAGAACAGGCTAAAGGTAAGCTCACATGCTCGTGTTGGGTTGGGGCATCAGCACAGGCTTCAGTCATCTCTCCTCGCTTCCCTACTAGGAGGAATAAAACGTTTTAGAGATGTCCCAAGTGGCTGAAGGTAAATAAAAGGTGACTGTGGGAGGAGTGGAGAGCATTAATGGAGCCTCTAGGATGACTCCTTCTTCTGCGTGCTCGGAGCTTCTTTTTTTTTTTTAAGGTAAGAAATATCAGTTTTTATTGCCAAACATTGTGCGAATATCTCCGACAGCAGCGGTTCGCCAAATCCTGAACATTTCCCGCTATTTGGCTTCCAGAGGCCAAAATAAGTTTGGATAAATCGAGCCCAAAATATGAACGCAGCATGGAAACCAGGAGGTTTAAAATGCAAACATTTAGGTAGCTGCCTAGTTAGGAGCCATTTTTATTTGAATTCCTTTCCTTTGTATGCATTCGTTGAGCTGCTAACAAATATCCTCCCAATTTCTGCACAAAGTAAGATCTAATTGCCTTTTCCTCGAAGCAGCCGGATGTTGCCGTCAGAGATAGTCGCTGAGCCGCACAAGCAGTATAAAACCTAGAGCTGGAAGTATAAACTACACAAAAATGTGTCAATATTGCTTCACTCTCTGCTTTTCATAAAACTAGGGCATGGGATTATTGCCCTTTCTGATCGGATGACTAACAGGGTGCATTCTTCCCCTGTACATCTGACACCATCGGCCAATAATGGACCCAGAGCAGTGCCTCATTAAGCATGACAAAGCTGAATTGATTCCACAATTAACTGTGACATAATATTTCATTGCTTCTCGGTTTGGTAATGTGGAATTGCCTGGCTCTAAGGACAATTCAGACTTTGAAAGTGTGTGCTGTGTTGCTCCAGAGTGGCCTCTTCTGACTTTCAGAAAGAAAATCAATTATGGTTTGAGAGAGCAGCGGTGATTTTATTTTATTTTTTTTAATTTTGGGGGTCACCAAAGTGTCCAAAAAAAACCCCCCCCCAAACATGGCCTCTGAAGGAGATGTTGGCATGCTGAGGCCCTGCCTCCGTAGGGGATGTGGGGGGAGGGGGCACCAGCAAAGTCCTGCCTCCTTTGGATGGGAGGTGCCAGGGAATCCTGCATTTTACTGCCGTCTGACACGCTGCTCCCCCTGTAACACTGGCACTGCACTTTCAAAACTTGCAGACCGGCTCTGCTGGCCCAGGGATTTTGAAAATTTATCATGGTGCCTGCGGTGGCATCTCTGATGGCAGGCATGCTGGCGATTGCCGAGCCCTGGCCTAGTGCCTCGTTTTTCCTTTTATCCCCAAGGTGAATGAGTGGCACACAGATCTCCTCGCTGGACAGGGGCTGAGGCAGAAGGCTCTGACCAGACTGAGCTGGAGCCAGTGAGGATCATCCCCACAGCAAGAGAAGAACTTTGAGGTTAGGGGGCTTAGGAACGCAAGGGCTGTTAGTGGCTGAGTAGATGGACTTTTCTGTTTTACCAACTGTTTTATTGCTCCAGCAAGGTGTTAAGGGCATACATGCCAACACTTAAAAGTTCTTAAGGGATGAGCTAAAACAAAAAAAGAGAGAAATGTCTAGATCTATTTTGAAATGCCTTGCAGAATAAATATTTTTTCATAGTAAAAAAAGTCGATACAAACGGTAATATCTAGGGTGAACAAAAGGATTCACTCTCCCAGAGGTGCAGCCATGGGACATTGTACTTCTGACAGTACAATGTCCCATAGTGTTGGATAAAAACATGCAGAGTTGATTACTTTCCCTGTTTAAGGACAGGGTATGCTTTCCTTCGGTGAAGAAAATTGCACAATTTGTATCATTCCCACTAACTTTTCCACTCGGCTTCCTTACTGTAGTGCATTTCGATAAAAGGATCATTTTCTCGCTCACCAAATCTCCCTCAGAGGAGCTTTCATCAAGTGCCAACGTGCAGGAGATATCAAAATTAGCTCTCGCTTGCTCTGGGAATATTTACGATCCTTAAGGGTTAAGGCATGCCTTCCGAGCTGTTGCATATCTTTAATGACCTGTCCACATGATTGCTGTAATTTCAGTCTGAACTCCCCCCCCCCCAGTTCTGACTCAGACTGAAACTATCTTCCCGGTTACCAGCAGCAACAGCAGCAACAGCGGCAGTCACGGTTGGGTTTAGAGAGCCAGCAAGTCAGCTGGAGCTCAGAGGAGAACAGGCAGGAAGAGAGCAGGAAAGTCTGATCGTGGGGTGAATCACAGCTTTCAGCTTTCTCGCCCGTCCAGCTTGGGCTTGGGCGTGGCCGCCAAGCAAATCCCTGGCACATTCGTTCGGGGGGGCAAGGCCTACATCCTTCTGGGCCCCTTTCTTGGATCTTGTAACTATGAGAATGGAGACTGAGAGATCAAAAAGTAGTGAGGCTTAATCGCATACTTGGAACAAACTTTTAAGTTACCAAATGTGCAGTCTTCAGATGAAAAGCATTTGCCTCATTGACTTAGAATCAGCACAGTTTAATTGTGCTGTAGGATATAATTCTGCATAAAGAGACAAGTAAGCAGTCACTCCTTCGGTTCTGTTGTGGGTGAGGTATAGTGTGAATACACAGAGGCCATGGCTCGCCATGAACCCGGAGTCCGTGGCACAGCCTGAGAATCTGCCCGCCATCGGATCTTACAGCCAAGCAGGTTGTAGAAAACGAAACACCCGAAACAGCCACTCATTTCGTTTCAGTTTCTTACTTAGCCTTACAAACAAGTGTTCAAGATGACTGATAATATATCCAATGCAATTATTCTGTTTTGAGATTTATCTCTATAGAGGTTTTAGCCAATAAAAACAATTGATGAACATAATGGCAAACATCATGGGTGGAGGAAACAATTGATACAACCCATATAGCATCTTATTACAAAGGAAGATGGAATTTTAAGCATCTCCGTGGGGAGCGAGGGGGACCAAATGTTTTGTGGGCGCTGCCTGTAGTTTAGTACCAACGGTAATAATCCCTACAAGACGGAGGATCCTTGGTGACATAGGAGAGTGCTTACATATCAGTGAAAACCAAGGGCTGTAGATAGGGATGACCCAGTCTCTATGGAGCTTTTAAATCAATTCAATACAGTGAACCACTGGGAACCATTGTTTTTACTTTTTTTTAAACAGATAAAAACCACAAAAGTAACGAGCTGCAGAATTCTGAACTGATTTCAGACATTACAGGGAACACTAGGACAAGCCATCTAATTGCGAATTAGAAAAAAAAAATCGAAATGCATTGTGAGCTGACAATATACATATACAGGCCTTAAAAGTCAAGGAGGTCCTTCTTTGCAACGTGTTCAGTGATTAAAGCGCGCAGGCCTTGGCTGGTGAGGTGGGAGGAGGTATAAAAGTCAGGACGCTACAGGGATCATCTCCAGCTCCTGAGGCAGTTCAACAAGAAAGGAGATCTTGAAATGAAATGAAATCAGGACATATTAGCACAAATCTGTAATTTCTTCAGCAGAATTTAGCCTTAAATGTTGATTTTATTTTATTTTATTTTTTTTTACGCAAATGGAGACAGCGAGATCAGTATTTCGCTTTTTTTTTTTTAGATTTTTCTCTCTAAACTAGATAGTGGCACAATTTCATATGCAGCCCTGGCCATGTATTTAGTAGGGATATGCAGGAGGTAAAAAAAGTGTTTTTGTTTTTGGGAAGTTTTTTTTCCACTAATTTCGGTTTGTGGATTGTTGGATTCATTTTCATTCATGAGAAAAAAAACAAATCAATTAAAAAAAAAACCAACCCTCTCAAAAACGGCCAAAACCCGAAAAAATGCCAGGGCTGGGATTCCCCCTGGCTCCCAATTACCCGGTTGGGTGGGGATCTGCCGGCTTCGGCCTAGGCTGAGAGCACAAGAGGTCACTGCGACCTCAGCCTACTCGAGGTTGAGGCTCTGGCCTGACCCGGAGGCCGGTTCCCGACACCGGGACCTCGGCTGGACCCTGGCCCGACCTGACCCAGAGGCCAGGTCCCGATGCTGGGGTCTCAGCCTAGGCTAGGGCCCGGGCCCAGGCCTGACGCCGCAACCCGACCCAGAGGCCTGGTTCCAAAATCCAAGGCCTCAGCCCAGGGTCAGGCCCAGTCCTCGGAACCTGGGCCTGGGAGCCTCTTCTTGGTCCTCTTTGTTCTTTGGCACTTGCGAGCCAAATGATGGCGTCTGCTGGGGTCGTGCCGGAGTTAATTAACTCCAGGTTTGCTTGCGGCGTTGGACATGATTCCTGGCCCAGGCCCCGGGTCGGGTCACAGCTTTGGGCCTGGGTCCAGGCTTAGGCCCTGGCCTCGGGGTCAGGTTGCAGCGTCAGACCTGGGTCTGGCTGAGGCTCTGATGTCGGGACCTGGCCTCTGGGTCGGGTCGAGGCGTTGGGCCTGGATCCCTAGGCCCCCAGTGTCAGGACCCGGCCTTCGTCGGATACCCAACGGATCAGATACGTTTTGGGGTTTTTTTTTATTTTTGGGGGTTTTGGCCGAAGCCCCAGTATCGGCCGTGCCTCAGCCAAGACCCCAGCATCATGCTCGGGCCTAGGCTGCGGCCCCAGCTTCAGGCCTACACCTAGGCCCAAATCATTAGTTTAAAACAAAATGAAGAAATAAGGTTCATTTCGTTCGGGCCCCCCTCCCCCCCCCCCCCCAATGAAACAAATCAGCTTTATTTGTCACATTTTGCAGTTTCATTTTAAACGAATGCACATCCCTAATATTTAACATGTTTTGATTCCACTAATAATCTGCTTTTAGTTTATTACCTGTCACATGGATCTATAAGAACACGTGCAGGGAACACATACTGGCATCTTGCTGTCTTCTTATCCAGGTCAACCGATAGTCACACTACAGAAACCTGATTCAGCCAGGCAGCCCAGTGCAGCAGTGAAGCTCTCTCTCCCCCACATCATGGTACCGGTTCAGCTCAGGAAGGTACACATTGTAATTCTATGTACGCCATCACTGAAAGATAACACAGTAGAGGGGCTTTCTTTTTTAATCAACATTTTTTTATTGGAGAAATATCGCACAAACTAAACTTTGAGATCTAACAAATACAACAATTCTCCCGTTTTTAACCTTCTCCCAAACCCAACAACCTTCACCATTCACCCACTCAAGATTTCATGAGAACACCTGTTATCATTTATCAACCTATCTTGAGTTATGTACCTTCATTCATACTTTCACCAAGGAAACATTAACCTGTCTTAAACTTAAAAAAGTGCCCCAAACTTTCTGAAAATGTGTGGAGTTCTTCTGAAATTTGGCAATACTCTTTTCTTAAAATGCCGCAAGAGGAATAAAGTGCATCCATTCCCTAAACAAATTATGGATAATATTCCAGTTTCTCAAGATGACTCCTGTGGCCAGACAGCAAACAGTTTTGCTTTATTGATAGTGTCTGAACTGAGATGAATTTCCAGTAGAATGGACAGCCAATAAACCCAGGGCACCGAGATTCCACAAAATCCAAAACCCTTTGCCAAAAATGTTGTGAGGGAGGGAAATACCAAATCATATGAAAAAAAGGTGCCCCTCTGTTTACAATTTAGAGGCCATTTGTTTCTGATTAATTAAATCTCAGGAACGCTCAGAGAAAACTGACAAAACCAATAGTGCCGTGTAAGCCAGGCCTGACTTTCAACTTCAAGACTACTGAATTCTGGGACTTGTAGTTCAGGATCACACTGAAAATCGGGTCCATATCATTTGTCTTTAGCAATCAAGGGGAACACTTATTATAGAAACCCGTAGGAATTTCTTCTAGCACTACTGCCGTATGCAAATGTAGCTTGGAAGGCACCCACTGGAAGTTCAAAGGAGGACCTCCTTGCTGGCGTGCCACAGCCACAGGTACCAACACAGATGCAAATTGGTGTAGTTTAAAAACACATTAGGCTCTGCAAGTATGTGTGATTATTTGGAGATGAAGAATTAATTCAGAGCAGAGAAAGGTAAAAAGGTGGGAAACTAGATTAAAGAATGCTTCAAGCCATCAGCGCCCTTTGGTGGATAATCTAACAGAACATTAAAATGCATTTTGTACCACTACACTAATCAGGGCAACCTGAAGGTTAAGAGCCTCTTGACGAGCTCTAATTTGGGCAGAATTTTCCAACTGAAGTCAAAACGGGTGTTCAAACCGTGGATCCTCCTGCACTGGAAGCCTGCTCCAAGTTCTGAAGAGCTCGGGCCGTGAAGCTCAGTGAAGAGGACCACGGTGGCACCTTGCCCAGTGGAGACGGAGAAAGCCATCATCTCTCATCTGAGAAATTCAATTTGACTGCCTCCAGAACCCACTGTTCTCTGTGTCCCAGCGCACAAGAGTGGCTGACTGTTGTTAGAGGCCACCCACCTTTCTATAAGATTATCCCCATGGAGCGATGCAATAATCATAACCAAATTCCTTTCTTTCCTCTGTGATCAGATGCCTTTCTTGTCTGTACTGAGTGACTTGAAGGACCGAAGCTGTGACACGAAGCACAACAAACCACTTAAAGATGATGAGAGCTTTTGTAGGTACACAATGTGCAGAACCATCCTATTTGATTAGTTAAGGAAGCCATGGTGTCACGGTGTGTGAACCCTTGGCCGTGTTGTGGTAGAGGCTGCCTGACAAGAGAACCCACTAGGCCCATGCCAAAAGTAAGTGGACCTGCTCAACAGGGACAAAGACTGGGTTTCACCTGTACCAGCCCATTCAACATGGGTTCAGCCCTTGGGTTCCAGGGCCCAGCAAGGCTTAGGTGAGGTTCCCGTAAGGAGCGGTCAGATGAAGTCAGGATACGGGCAGAGGGCAGGGATGGCAGCGAGTAGGCAGGGACCGGTTCCAGGCCAAAGTCAGGGCAGGCAGCGAGAGTCAGCTTCCAGGTCCGGGCCAAGGTCAGGGTAGGCAGAAGTCCAAAGGAATAGTTGGGAGTCCATAGCAGGGGTAGGGCAGGACTGGACAAGGCGAGCAAGGACTGGGAGAAGGCAGGAACAGGAATACCAGGAGCAGGGGCAACGAGACAGGAACTAGAACAATGCGCACTGCAGGCAGGATCAGGAAGGTCTGTTGCCGAGTTGCCGGCTGGGAGCGAGTGTTAGATTTAAATACCCAGCCGGCGCCGACATCATCAGGCAGCAACTCAGCCCTCTTCCTGCCCCGCACGCCCTAGAGGAGGAGGGCCCGACAGGAGCAGCATGGCAGCATCCTGGGGGGAGTCAACCAGTCACGGGCCAACGTTACACATGATTCTTTCAGTCACACTTGAGACCATGTTCGTGCACACAATGAACACTTCCTAGTTCCAGTACGAAGCACCTGAGCTGCCTTGCTATTCGAGTAGCAGCTGCACCCCTTATGCAGGACATGCAGCTGTTTCTGCTTCAACCATAGCTTATAACTAATATCTAATTACCATGCCAGAGGTCATATGATTGCTTTTGCTAGGGTGTTTTGACATTAGTAGAACATTCACCATCAGTTTCTATTATTACAGAATGAATGGTCCCAATATACACAACTGCTCAGGGATAAGGGAAGACAGCTTTCTGGAAAATGAGGACGAAAGAAAAACTTTGTTAGTGGAATGGTGCTTTTCGGTTTGTTTCTTAAATAAGTGGTTGTTTATGGCAGAGTACAAATCTGTGCTCAGCTTAAAAACAAAATGTAGAAACCTGAGGTCAGCTGTAGACCTTGAGAGAGCATTTCTGCAAAATTCAAATTTAAATCAGTTGTTTTCCTTTATAAAACTCAATGACCTCTGCACAAAATGTCACCTCTGACAACCAACTATTCTAGCCAGTTATACCACTTTTTCTTCTGTACACATGGACAGTACAATGGGAGTCTCTCAACCTGGACACCCTATGAGTAAATAGTTCCTATTATCCAGTTGTCCCCAATAAGAGAGACTGAATAATGAATTATGTAACATGTTGTGACACCAGTTTCCATTGTGACATCATTACTTTATTATAGGTCTGCAGGATGAGTATTCATTTTTTCAATGACCTACTGTTTGGTTGGTGTTGCAATATGAAAAGAATGTGACATGATCAGCAGTCCATAAGGATCAGACACGCACACTCAGAATTAGGGATGTGTTTTCATTTGGTCTCACTTCATTATTTAGCACTTGCTAAAATTTCTAGTTCATATTAAAGCCATTTGGCATGTGTTTATGCATGTTAATATGCACTAAATAAGTTTTAACATGTGCTAAAATGAAATGACACAAAACGAAACAAAAACGAAATGACACAAACATTTTTCAGCTACACACCCCTACTTAGTATTCATCTGAAGGTGCTAATAAATAATTTGAGCTCACGTATTACCATTAATGCACACAATGACTGACACAGCACAGTACACGTTGGAAAGTCTTCTAAACCTTAAGAGGGTAATTTTCAAAGGGACTTTTGCAGGTAAAGCAGTGATTAACCAGCAGAAATGACCCTTTAGAAAACTATGTGACTGATAAAGGCGTAAAATTGCACACATATATGTTTTAAGTGCAAATGTTTATGGATATAAAGCAGAGGCATTCCAGGGAGTGGGATATGAGTGGGATTGGAACTTCCACACATATTTTTTATATTAAAAAGTATGCATGTAAGTTTTTTCAGCAAAACTACATGCACCAAAAAGCAGGTGTATTTGTCGGTGTTTAGTGTTACCAGGATAATTTTCAAAGCTGACTTCTGCTCATAAGTCCGCTTTGAAAATTGGTGCAACTTTTGCATGTATTTGCCATCTAACTTATGCGTGATGCTATAAAATTATCCCCAAGAGGACAATTTTCAAAGCCATTTATCCAGGTAAATAGTGTTTAGTTGAAAATTTCCCTCCATTGGCCAGCTGCAAGTACATCTGGGCTTCCACAGCATGGATGTGAGAAGTTGTTCCCAGGGCTGTGCTTAGGTCAGGGGAGGAGCTGGTGCACGAATATGACATTTGCAAAAATGCCCATGCTATTTTATCCCTCCTCGCCACCCATACCAAATATCAGGTGTTAAGTCTATGGGTGCTTTAAACACAGGCACTATACGCTAAGTCACAAAGAGTAGGGAAAGCATGCAGCCAGGAAATACACTGCTGGGATCACCTCCTCTAAATGCAGCAGAGAGTATGTGCTGTGGACTTCTTATTTCTGGGGGAATCCTAGGCTTCGTGGAGTGCAGAATTTGCGCAGAATTCCCCTCCTGCGCAGAATTTCCATTTTCTGCCCAGAATTTGGAGCAGGCCCCGGCGTGCCGCGAGCAGAGCCCATCTTGCTCATGGTGAAGAAGGAAGCAGCAGGCCCCCGGCGTGTCGCAAGTGGAGCCCATCTCGCTCGCAGTGAAGAAGGAAGCAGCAGGCCCCCGGCATGTCGCAAGTAGAGCCCATCTCGCTCGCAGCGAAGAAGAAAGCAGCAGGCCCCGGTGTGCCATGTTGTGTCGAAGAAGGAAGCGGCAGGATGTGAACCCTGTGGGCCTCACCGTCAGCAAGCGCGGTCTCAGTAAAGCAGGACACAGCTGTTGGACACAGACTTTATTAGGAAGAAAGGCAGGGCCCGTAAACAGCACAGTTCTGAGCAATGGGGTATACCCAGGGTGATGTCACCGAAGCGAAGGCCCGGTCGTGGCCCGCAGTGCAGGGTACGCCAGAAAGTCCCTTCGGGCGAGTAGAGGTTACCACAGAAGTGCAGATCTGGTAGTGGCCCGCAGAGTGGGGTATGCCAGGAAATCCCTGTAGATGATAGAGGTACCTCAGAATGCAGATCTGGTAGTGGCCCGCAAAGCAGGGTACACCGAGGATGTCTGTACAGTAGATGGTACTAGTAAGGTAGTCGGAGGTGCAGGAGCCTGGAGGTGGAACACGTAGCTGGAACAGCACTTACCCTGCAACACAGGGTGTACAGGAACCACTGCAACTGAAGAAGGGAAGGTAGTGGCCTGGGGCCCGGGGTGCGTCGTAGAGAAGCTTCAGTAAGCTGGTATCACTGAAGTCTGTAGTAAGTACTCACAAAAGGTAGTTCCAGGAAGATGTCCCGAGAAGCGGGACAGGTAGCAGTCCAAGGCAGGAAGGCCCTCCGAGGAGGGGATAGCCAGGAACACGGAAGGGCCCCCGAGGAGCGGGTACCCAGAGCGTTCACACGCCAAGAGAGAATCTGGAACCGAAGTCCAAGAATGGAGCGGATTCAGCAACGAGGGAACTCCTTGCTAACTCGTAGTAGCAGAGGGCCGGTCAGCTTAAGTACAGCAGCGAGTTGACGTCGTCCGGAGGGGATGCCCCCGAGGTTCCCGCCATGACATGTACAAAGAAGGCCCTTGCGCACACGCACCTTAGGTGATTCCGGATTCAAGATGGCGGTCAGCAGCGCCCATGCCGTCCCGGGGACGCCGAGGAGGTCGGCACTGGCTAGCAGAGGCCGCCATTCTTCCTAGGATTGACGGTGAAGGGAAAAAAGAGGTGAGCATGAGAGGTCACAGCCGTCTGCGACCGACGGGCGTAACACCAGCATGCCGCGTCGTGGCGAAGAAGGAAGCAGCTGGCCCCCCCGGTGTGCTGCACTGCGGCGAAGGGCGTGCAGGTCCTGGCGGCCACAAGTGGAGCCCAACACGCTCAAGGTGAAGATGGAGCAGGCCCCGTGAGAGGGAGTCTGTGTATAAAGATTGTGTGAGAGGCTGTGTAGCGGTGTGTGTGTGTGTGGTGTACAACTGCGAGCCGGTGTATGTGTGAGAGGGTGGGTGTGTGTGCCAGAGAAATGAAATCTAAGTGAGGAGATTGTGAAGGAGTGTGTATATTACTTAGACTGTCATGTATATAAAGAGAGTTATTGATGTCTATTTAATGTTTCGTTCTTATGTTCAGAATCTCTGTTTAATGTAACGCCTTAACCGCGACAGTTTTGTTTAATGGAAACCGACCTGATTTGATATTTGTATCGAGAATGCCGGTATATAAAAATTCTAAAGAAATAAAGAAATATATAAGTGGGAGAGGCAAGATTCGCTTTCCTTTTACCCCCCCCCCCCCCCGCACATTCCCCCCTTTCCTTGCTTCACTGAAAAACGACAAACATCCTTATTTGGTCAAATAAAGGCCGCAGTTTATTTACACCAGACCTGAGCCCCATAACTTTATAACAAAGCTAAAACATGACCCCCCCCCCTTGTAACATCATTCTTAACCTGCCCCCCCCCCTCGTGCGAGTGGTAGAGCTCCGCCTGTATCCGCCAGACATCTTACCCCACCTGGTCGGAGCGTGGGTAAGTGATATCACCTCTGAGCATCGGTCCCCCCTCTTGCTCATTGGCCATCTCGTGCAGCAGCCCCCCCCCCCCCCCCCCCCCCTTTTGCAAACCTTTTAACAATACAATAAATCAACAACATTTGGGCTCGGGTTTACCGCCACCACTGTGACAAATAATTATAACCATACACTTTAACAATACCACAACGACCCCCTCTGGGCGGGAGGGAGGGAAAGCTTCTTGCCTGCTGCCTCGGCAGTTTCCCTGCCAACTGAGGCTCAGTAACGGCTGCTCCCACTGACTCACTTTCCTCGTCCAATCCCTGGTCAGCCTTTAAAATTCCTATACCCTATTGGCTCCCTACCTAGCCCCTCCCCCCCTTCCTTTCTAATTCCTCCCCTTTGTTTTTCTTCCTCACTAGGGCCTCGCTCTCTTGCCGCCCGTTATTTTCGTGGGGCGAGACAAGCTCACCCTGCTTTAACTTGTGTTATTTTGACAATATAAAGAATGCAGAATTTTGCAGAATTTTCAATTTTTGTGTGAATTCCCCCAGTTATAACTTTTAGCCGCACCGAGGGAGGGCAAGTTTCAGATGGCCAACTTAAATGATTAAGATGCTCTGAAAAAAAAGCCCTCCCCCTTAATAATTCTCTCTCCCACTTTCCGTGTTGCAAGTTTTCAGCATTATTTTTTTACTTCATTGCAGATTTGGACGTCGTTGATCACCCAGCTGGCTGCCAGACTGCAATATTTATTTAGTTACAAAAACTGGATCAGCCCATACCTGCCCTAGACGGAGCACTAGTCTCTCTCTCTCTCCTGACCATGGCAAACCGCGTCCCATCGTTTTCCTCCCAAGCTCCCTCCACTGTCTCCCTTCTCTGTTTGTTATGACCCCATTCAACCTCACTTAAGATAGATACACATATATCTCCCAGCGTACAGAGCGAGCTCCTGGCAATGCTACAGGACGGCTGAAAATAAAAACAAGCAGAAAGAACTAAAATAGAACATCCGATGTTACTGGAATACATTTTCTTCAGTCGTAATTGATCTTTTATTTATTTTTTTATGTGTGTTCCCCTCAGGTAACCTTTGAGGACATCCATTTGGCAAAAAGGGTCCCCCAGAGCACTGGTGGAACAAACAGGCGAGCAGGGCAAAGTGAGGACAAGCGGGGAAAACATTCGACCTCAGAAGACAGCAAAAAAAATAAAAAATAAATTGAAGAATACGAAACAGGAGTCAGCTCGAAGAAGAGCGAGGCTCAGAAGAGGATTTTGCTCTCGGTTGTCCACGGGCAGTGAGGGCGCTGATCGGCCTATCCGCGCGCACACAAATCATTGCCTACGCAGCTCTTAATTCACCAAAGAAAGAGCGTGCGCCACCCCTCCCCCCTCTGCTGGTGCATCTCCGCGCCCCCCCCCTGTGACATGAGAGCGGCAGCACCACCCCCTATGTCTGCAGCCTCCTCCTCAGCTGTCACTTTAGGCCCGGGCTGTTACTGTGCAGCCATGAGGCGCTCTCCCCCCGCCCCAGAGAGCTGCCCTGTCGGATGAGCTGAGTGAACCTGCCCCGTGCCAGCAGTTAAATATGGGTGGCATTCAGATGGGGCGGGCTGCTTCAGTTTTCGGGTCAGTATTCGCTCCAAAGCTCCCGTGCACCTCAGCAGGGACCGAGACGGACCGCGGGGAGGCGGGACTTGCATAAACGCAGGGGTGGGTGACAGAGGAGGCCAGCTCGGCTAACAGGAAGGGGCCCAGTACGTCTGCTTTGTGTACGTGGGCCTGAACATTTAAGAATTAGTCTGACGTTTATCGTTTCTTTTATAAGGAAATTAATAGATTCCATGTGAGAACATAAGAACATGCCATACTGGGTCAGACCAAGGGTCCATCAAGCCCAGCATCCTACTTCCAACAGTGGCCAATCCAGGCCATAAGAACCTGGCAAGTACCCAAAAACTAAGTCTGTGATTTGTTTTATTTAAAATGAACAACTTTTTATGTTGCACCGAGCGCCTGGTTCAAAGTCCAGTTAAGAAGAGAGCTAAAATGAATAGTACAATGGTTTCATATTTGTAATACTGGTGTTTTTTTCCCCCATCTTCCTCTCCCCAGAGGACAATAGCTCAGGTAACTTGTTAGCCGAGGCGTCCTACGGCGTTTTACCCCGTCATGCCACTTTTCTTGGCATCGGAGATTGCCCTGGCAGCTGTAATTACCCCCCGAGCAGGTCACTTTTGCCACAAGACCGCTCCTCGCTGACCCCTGGCAGCGGACCAGAGCCTGACTCAGTGCTGACTGCTGATCCGCGGGCTTGCACCCCTAGACTCCCCGTCGTGCTGCTAGCAGGACTCGAGTAACAGGCTGTTGCTGATATTCAGGGGTTTTGGGTTTTTTTTTTGTTTTCATCATCCCTTTCGACTCGAAATAGCCGCAGATGCAACACGGGCGCACTCTCGGGTTTCCAACGTCTGCCTGCTGCCCTTAGGCCAGCGCCCGAGACATGTTATTTGCACAAGTTATCAAGTTTCATGGTCAGCGCCTTGCCTCCTGACCCCAGCTGGCTTCATTGGTCTGCAAATAAGGCCATTCATTATTTATTTATTTTTTTATAAATGTCCTCATTTGCCCCTTTGATCTTGATTTCTGGCACTTCTCAGTACCTCTGTCTAAGGGAAGAGGCTTTCTTGCCAGGTCCCAATGTGGCTATAGCTGTTACAGTGACCTATCACTGGACGGGCCTAATATAAGCAACATTTTACAGAGCAATTTTCAAAGAGATTCAGCTGGGGAGACTCCGGGTAAGACTCATCGAACATAGAGGTTGCCTGCGGACCTCTAAAGTGACAGCACCAATAGTTTCCCACTGTTTACAAGAACAACGCAGGTTGGAGGATTTAAAATGGGTGATTCCTGAACATATCCATCCCCTTACTCGGAGAGGTGACATTCAACGCCTGTTAAATAAAAGGGAACAATTTTAGATTTACACATTCGTCACAGTAACTCTGAATGGTCTGAACGAACAGTCAGGGCCGATTCAACAAACTCTGCGGGAGAGCCAGCGCTCCGAGGCGAGCGCCCGCTCTCCCGACGCGCGCCCAGGAACCTCTACTGGGCGCGCGATTCTTTATTTAAATTAGGGCCCGCGCTAATAAGGAGGCGCTAGGGACACTAGCGCGTCCCTAGCGCCTCCTTATTGGCAGAAGCGGCGGCTGTCAGCGGGTCTGACAGCCGACGCTCAATTTTACCGGCGTCGGTTGTCGAACCCGCTGACAGCCACGGCTTCGGAAAACGGACACCGGCAAAATTGAGTGTCTGTTTTCCAACCCGCGGGCCGTGGGCAGATTTTTTTTTTTTAAAGAAGTTTTTTTTTTTAATTTTTGGGGCCTCCGACTTAATATCGCTATGATATGAAGTCGGAGGGTGCACAGAAAAGCAGTTTTTCTGCTTTTCTGTGCATTTGCCCGATGCCGTCTGAAATTAACGTCAGCCTTTGGCCTTGCGCTTAAAATTTGGGGGTTACCCGCCGAAGTGCCGGGCCCTCGGAAAAGGGGGGGCCAAGGGGATGTGGTCTGCTCTGGAGGAGCATTAAGTAGAAAAATAAAAAAATTGGGGACAGGTATGTTATAAAACAGCTGCGTCCATGTGCGCCGGGAACCTGCACGTTTTTTTTTTTTTTTAAATCTACCTCTAAGTATTGAAAAATTACCCTGGAAGATTCCATTTTGGTTAAGTAAATCATCAGCCAGCTAGATCCCTCTCAGAGTGAAAATTGCCTTGGGTGAAGCAGCTAAATATAACCTCCTAATTTTATTAGTTGGCTAATTGCCCTAAACATAGGTTCTCTCGGGGAAGGGGGGTGCGTAACTTGGTCGAGGGACAAAACCACATGCGCATATTTTGAATATTCAAATACACGCGTGTCGTTTCCCCAGACTCGCCGCAGGTTTAGCAAGGGCAAGCAAATTTTTAACGAGAAACTATCCTTCCCTCCCCCCACCACAGATTTTAACTTTTCCTTTGAAAATCCACTAAAGTTACACGGGCACAAAAGTACCCACCTACTCTGCCCGCTAGGCGGCTTCTTGACAAATTGTCCTCCCCTCTTTTTCCTCCCCCCCCCCCCCCCTCCTTTTCCGCAATGTACAGTGAACTCAGAGTGCATGGAATAACAGCAACCACATTTCCTGCTGGGTACTTTAATGCTAACCAGTCTGGTTCAAACAGGGGCCTTCGCAGAAACACAGAATCTGATGGCAGATAAGCACCGCCAGGCCCACCCAGTCTGCCCAACTACATTCCTGGTGCAGTGTCACGGAGCCCGGAAGATCATTAAAGGCCTGATTTAAAAAAACCGGGGGTTACGCGCGTGGCCAGGCCTGGTGCGCGCCGCATGCATTTTAGAGTGGGTAAGGGCGCGCGCGTAACCCTCGTTACGTGCAGAAGTGCCAGGCCCTGCAAAAGGGGCGGGCCGGAGGGCATGCTCTGAGCGGGGAGGGGCAGGGAGGGGGGGGGCGGGCTGGGACAGCGCCATTAGCTGCTATCCCGGGGACACACGCGCCAGAAGCCAGCTGGCGCTCGGAGTTTACTTCTCCCGAGGAGCAGTAAGTGTGAAAATTTAAAAAAAGGGGATAGGAAGGGTTAGTTTAGGGGTCAGGGAGGAGAGGGGAAAAGGGAGGAAGGGTAGGTAGGGGGAAAGGAAAATTCCCAGATTGCTCATTTGGGTCACTGTGCGTACTTTCGAAAATTCCCCCCCCCCCGCGCAAGTGAGTGGCGGAGCGCCTGAACATCTGCGCACGGTTGTTAAAATCTGCTGTGCATGTGTGCGCGGATATCGTATTTTATAACATGCGCGCGTCCATGTGCGTGTGGCTCTGAAAAATCAACCTTTAATTGTAGGGAGCAGATTTCCTACGTTGAGATTTTAATGGTGCGGGTACCTTTTGTCCAGAAAATAATATATCAGGCATTGCATTATTTTCCTCCTCCCAACCTAACCACACCCTGGGACTGCCTCCTCTCTACAGGCCTGATTTTCAAAAGGACATATGCATATAAAACATGGTTTTGTGTATGTAAATGGGCTTTTGAAAACGTGCCTGTGGTGCTGGATGTGTCAAAGATTTCACAATAGCGATTTTGCATGCACTTTTTACATGCACTAGAAAAAGGTATTCGGGGTGGTGGGGAGGCACAGAGTCGGGAGCAGGGAAGCCGTTTGCATGCATTCGACTCACGCCTGCTAAGGAGGAAGTGCAAACGTGCACACACAGGCCGAGCTGGGCTCCGTGCACACCCGCTAATTTTGAAAATTTGGACTAAAGTCTGCAGGTGCTTTGTACATGCAGAGTCTAGCCCTTCGCAGGCTGCTGAAAGGGATGCTGTGGAATGTTTCTCTGCATAGAGGGAATGACATTTTCAGAAGGTCCTCTTCTCCAGGTAAATTACCGGTACTTTTGAAGCCTGTCCTCCCCATGATCCTTCTGCATAACAAACCTGTTTTATCGCAAATCTTTGTCATGGCTAATGGAAACCTGGCAACTCATAGTATATCTTAGGCCCTATTTGTCATAAACCATGGGAACCATTTTAATTTTAATGGGGTGTCAGATCAGAATGGAAATAACATTTAACATATTAGCAAAAAGCTAGGAAGCCTAGCTTTGGTTACAGAAATGCATTTACAATTCAAAATACTTTTTTTTTTTTTTTTTGCAGTCTTCATTTTGCTGCTTTAAGCTGGTTGGAAGAAGATGATTTGCAAGTTTTAAGCAAGTCTGATCAAAGCGTGTGGCATGCTCAGACACATGAGAACATAAAGAGTGTGCTTGTAACATCTTTTGCAAGGTTTGCTAATCAGTCACCAGATCAAACAAACCCTCCAAGTGGCAGGGTTCACGGATTGCAAATCTGAATTCATTAATTTGTCACATCATGCCAGCAATCACGCGGAGTATCAGATTCAACAAGATGTCAAAACATTATCTCCTTTTCTTAACCACAAAAGTCACTTTTTCAAACCAAGATCCATTTCTAGTTATAGTGCTCCAGTCAAATAAAAAAAATCAAGGGGTTAATTTTCAAAGGGATTTCCATGGGTAAATGGGAAATGCCTCTCCCAAATGCAGATAAAACCACATGTGTTGGACAACCCCATACACACTTTTAAGCACACTTAAGGGAGGGCCATTTTCAGACATTGGATTTAGGTGGGTAAATAACTATTCACCTGCTTAAATAACTTTCAAAATTTCCCTCCTTGTTCATCCTGTTGCAAGATATCACCTTATAGTTTTTTTTTGCTTGTTAACCTTCAGGTCAATGAAAATGAAACATTTCATTCGTTTATGTTTTTGTTTAATTTAAAAAATGAAACGAAGTGAAATGGAAAATTGTGTTAACATTTTCCCTTTTGCTTTCAATAGATGTACATCCCTATTAAATGCCAATATAATAAACTTGAAGAAAACCAAAATAAAAGACACTGCCTCCGTATGAATGTTCTGTTTACTTTATAAACAGCACATGAAACAATTATGGCTCTGCCAGAATACTGATGTGATCCTTCCCTTACTAAAAGTCTCTCATGTTTGTGACGATCCTTAAAGTGCTGTTAAATAAAGCAAAATAAAGAGAGAAAGAAAACAAAGACATAACTGTGCAGTAATGAAGGGAGGATATAACTATGGTAGCACAGCCAGGGGGCAACTGCGTCATGTGATCCTCGTAAATGGCGATCCCTGGGGAAAGCCAAAACTGGAAAACTACAACTCATAAAATTTGGTCCTCACTACAGAGTGTCTCACACAAATTGGGACTGTTGGCCGCTAAGAATAGTTTTGCAAGGAGCTGTTTGGTTATTTACCCTCTCCCCGAACACACAAACACCTTTTCATCATGATTTAATCCCTCTACTCCCACATCTGAAAACATGCCCAAGAGCCTACAGGAATCGCTCTATAGCTGGCCAGGGATGGAAAGGTTTTGTCTTTTCGCGGGTGACACTCAGCTCTGCAACAGAATGGGCAACCCTGGCAGAGTGCCCAGGGATGAGAAATGGTCTAAGAAAGCTTGAGGAGTGAGTGCTTGCATGCTTGGCAGTTCGGATTCAATGTAAAAAAAAAAATAAAAAATCCAGAGGCATTTGGGGAGTAGAAATCTGAGGGAGGGGGGTGAGATATTCCTGTCCACTGATGAGGAGAGAGACCTCAGAGCAGGGCCGATGTTTCCATTGGGCAAACTAGGCAGTTGCCTTGACCGCCAAGATTTTGGGAGTGCCAAATTCCTGCCAGGGTGAAGTCCAGAGGACTGCTGTACCAGAACCTTTGCCGTCAAAGAAGGGAGCACTGTGCTGGAGACAATGCGGCCACTAGTTGAGGGGGGGGGGGGGGGGGGGAATGACCAAAGGCTCGCCAAGGGCTCCAAGTATACTTGCACCAGCCCTGCCTCGGAGTGATTGTGTCTGATGATCTTAAGATAGCGAAGCAGTCTGATAAGGTTATCTGTATAGTACAGAGTCAGCAGAAAAGGCCATGCGAGATAAGGTGATAAGTATGTATACTCTAGAACAGGAGTGGACAACTCCGGTCCTCAAGAGCCACAATCAGGCCAGGTTTTCAGGATATCCGCCCTGAATATGCAGGAGGTAGTATGAACTGCCTTCGTTATATGCAAATCTATCTCATGCATATTCATGATGGATATCCTGAAATCCAGGCCTGTTTGTAGCTCTCGAGGACTGGAGTTGG
Organism: Rhinatrema bivittatum; assembly: GCF_901001135.1. Classification (NCBI taxonomy): domain Eukaryota; kingdom Metazoa; phylum Chordata; class Amphibia; order Gymnophiona; family Rhinatrematidae; genus Rhinatrema; species Rhinatrema bivittatum. The sequence goes on along the minus strand of NC_042622.1, from coordinate 29,184,578 downwards.
CCACCCCTGCCCTAGAACATAAGACGTACCATGCTGAGTCAGATCAAAGGGCCATTGAGCCCAGCATCCTGTCTAATCCAGGTCACATGTACCTGGCAGAAAGAGTAGATCCATTCCTTGTTGCTTTTTCCTAGGAATATAAGCAGTGACTTTTCCAAATCTTTCTGGCGAATAATGTTTATGATCTCTTCCTCCAGGAACTTATCCAAACCCCTTTTAATCCCAGCTTTGCTAAATTATTGACCACATCCTCCGGCAACAAATTCCACCGCTTGATTGTGCGTTGAGTGAAAAAATACTTTCTTTGATTTGTTTTAAATCTTCTTTCTGTTAGTTTCATGGAGCGTCCCCCTAGTCTTGCTCCTGTTTGAAAGATTAAATAACCGTTCCCTATTACCAGTTTCTCCCCACTCGTGATTTTATAAACCGCTATCATATCCCCTCTCAGTCGCCTCTTCTCCAAGCCGAAGAGCCCTGACCTGTTCAGCCTTTTCTTCTCTCCCTTTCATCAGTTTTGTGGTCTTTCTCTGCACCTTTGCTGGTTCTGCTTTATATATTACTCAAGGTGCAGTCCAGGGCCAGATTAAGGCCAACCGATGCCCTAAGCACAGCCCAACAACGGTGCTACCTCGACCCTTTCCATTGTTTAACTGACAGGTCATTAAGACTCAGTAAGTGCTGAGAGTAAAATAAAGAGATTAAAAATTCCGTTTTCTTCCAGGCCAGACCCCACAACTATATTACATATGAACCTTTTTTTTTTAATTGTATTTATTTAACACTAAAAAGCAGTAAGCAATATAAGCAAATTATTTACTTATAACTAGGGGGCAACCGAAAAAAAATGCAAATTTTGGTGCTTCTTTTGCTTAATGGTTAATCCAGGGCTGGTGCGTCATACCATAGATCTATGCAGAGCTATTATAATATTTGCAGTTTTATTCTTCATCCCTTTCCAAATAATTCCTAGTATTCTATTTGCTCTTAAGTGCTGCTGCATACTGAGCTGCGGATTTCAGCATATTCTCCATACTGAGCTGCGGATTTCAGCATATTCTCCATGATGCCAAGCTCCTTTTCCTGGGAACCCTGCAATTCCCCTTGGAAGCCCCTGCAGGGCCTTCTCCTTGTGGAGGTGCCCCTGGGCTTCTGCCAGCCAAGCTGGTTGTTTGTGCTCACCTCTAAACCTTGGCGAATTCTCCTTTCCAGCAGACATTATGACTTTACAACCCCTCCCCAAAGAGATCTTTCTTCCCACCCTCTTAAAGGGATCAACCAGATTACAACCCAGTAATAACCTCTTCCAGAAACTTCCCCAATAAACTGCAGGGGACTATAATACACCTTGTCCTCTTGATCATGCACACTGCCATCTAATGGCAGCTCACTGTCATTGCATGCTTCATTAATCTCTCCTTTTCCAAACCAAACTTTAACTGTTTATGCTTCCCAGAATAAGTCAAAGGCCTCCTCCATCCAGACTCCTTCCAGGACAGGTATGACAGGCTCTACCTTATGTACCTAATACTGAAATCAGTGCTAAGCATCTCACTGGTTTTCCCCCCACTTTAACTCTGCCCCTGTAGTCATCCTCTTTTTAAGCTCCTAAACTTAGGTGCCTAGTGAAACTAGGAGTTTAAATTTAGGGACTCAGCCCTAGTCAGTTTTCAAAGGAGCTGCTTTAGGTGCCTAACTCCTAAATCTAGGCATCTAAACTCTTTGAAAATTGACCACTTAGAGGAGTTAGGATGGGTGGGGTGGAAGTCAGATGCTTATAGCATAGATTTTCAGTGCTAGGCACCTAACTTTGGATGCCTGTCATCCTCTTAGTGCTTTACTTTAATCATTAAGCCTCGTTTTATGAAAGGTTAAAGCTAGGAAGACCATTTACTATTTATTCACAGAGTATATGAGTCACTAAACTTCTGCAGCTTACAGAAAATAGCACACTGTGAATCGTTTCTAATTATTGTACGTCAGTCATACAAACATGGGGAAACACTATCAACTGGAACCAGTTTTCATAGTCTTCCTGGGGTAAATGTTTTCCTTTCAAATTTCAAAATGGAGTTTTATCCTGTAACAGAGGACTATTATTAAGAAAAACAAGCCTTTCACCTCCATCGTAATTCTCTCTCCTACAGAGGGCACTTATTGATGGTTACCATGCAAAAGGACCCTGGTTATGACAGGGACAATTATTCACTAGCCTGCGTTGTTTTCCATGACTGCACACATTTTTCGCCCACATAAATTGCCATCTAATTTTCAAAGAGAAATCACCTGAATTGTTCCCCTTTGAAAATCAACACCTGAACAGTGCACATGCTAAAATCACCCGTGCACTAAAATCACCCGTGTTAAAATCACCATGCACTAAAATCACTCGTGCTAAAATCACCCGTGTACTTTGCACCTGCTCTTTGTGCAGGCCACTGAGAGGGGGTAAAATAGTGCATGTACTTTTGAGAAGGTCAAATATTTACCCTGTTTTACTCCCTTTGTCCTAAAGACGCCCAAAGGAATGCCTCTTTGTGACTCGGCAAAAAAACGCATCCACTGTGGAAACCCGTGCATACTTCCAGATAGGTTTAGATTTGTATTTAGATTTTTTGGATTTAATTATCTATTTATTTATTAACAATCTAACCTGCACATTCCAGTACAGTTCATAGTGGCTTACATAAAAGTACATAAAAAGCATAATGGGGGTAATTTCAAAGGATTTATGCACGTAAATGTAACATACTAGCGGAGCAATTTTCAAAAGCCATTTATTCGAGTAATGTGAACTTAAGAGAGTAAATCCTGTGGACAATTCAATGGCATATATTGTAGCAATTTTCAAAAGCCCATTTACACGAGTATTAAAATCAGGCCCAATATGTACAAAATAAAAGGCTGATATAAAGAACTAGCAAAAAAAAAACAACAGTGTGCCCCAAATTACTTTTGGAAGAAGTGGGTTTTTAACCCTTTCTTAAAGGACTTTAAGGCTGATGCTGTTCGAATGGACTGTGACAGTGAATTCCAAATCTCGCCTTTTCCAAATCTGAGCTCACGATGCATTACGATTCACACGCTAGAGTTATTTACAAAACCGGGCAGAGGAGGCAGTGTTCAGCCCCACCATTTTACCGATGTAAATTGCTAATTAACCAGGTTAATGGCTTTGAAAATTATCCTCAACAATACCAACAGCTCATGCAAATCTGCAAATCAGCTGTATATGCTGTATACCTGCAAACAAGGTGCACATCTGCAAACCAGCTGTATATGCTGTATACCTGCAAACCATGCAAACCAGCTGTATATTTTGTATACCTACAAACCAGCTGTACCAGCTGAATACCCGCAAACCAGCTGTATATTTTGTATACCTGCAAACCAGCTGTACCGGCTGAATACCTGCAAACCAGCTGTATATGATGTTTACCTGCAAACCAGCTGTATATTTCAGTTCTTGAATTCACAAAAAGCACTCTAGAGTTAGTTTTAGAGCTATGTATTCTGGCCTCCTCCTTCTGCTCTCATAAACATAAAAGTGCAATTATTTTAAGTCCATGGCCTCGAAGCTTGAAGACTTTGCTCTCCAGATGAGAAGTCCATGGAATCTGACTGCACATGAAATAATTATATACAAATCCCAATACCAGTCTGGATTAATGTAGGAAATGTCTTTTTTCACCCCATAAAAATGACATTTGGGGAGAGGAAGAACATCCCTGCTTGATTTGGAAAGAGCAAAGTATAGCCTGCGTTTAAACCCCCCCTTCGTTCACTCATTCATTCATTCCTCATGAGCCGCATTCCTTGACCCCAAGCCAGGTACAATTTGACGTCACAGGCTAAACCAGGAACATAACGTCCTGGCAGAAAAGCAAGAGCTTACTATGGAAAAAAACCGAGGCAAGTAGAAACAAACCAAAGGAGAGAGGGAGAGAGTGGGTAGGACTGGCAGAAAACAGAATAAACTTTAGCCAGACACTTCAGGTTTTTTTTTAAAGGGCATTAGGCCCTTGTGATAAAGTGCAGCCTCTCAGCAGAGACTGGCTCGTGGCAAGTTATCGAAGGCCACTGCCGCTCACAGGAAAGAAAGAGAAAGATGTTAGAATAGAAAATGACTTTTTTTTTTTTTTTTTTTTGTAAAGAAATAACCTGTTCTCCTCGTGGCCTTTTTAATCTTTAGGTTGTTATGTTTACTGAGCTTTTAAGGGAAGGCCGTATTTATTTTTTTTTCATTTACTGTTTTTAACCTCCTGCAGCCAAATTTTCTTAAATGTTTAACCAATAGGTATACCTGTGTTTCAGAAGAGAGATTGTTCTGGCTCCGGTTAAATATTAAACTAACTTCACTGGCAGGATAAAAATCAAACAGGACTCTTAGAGGGGATGGAGGAGGGATCAATGGTCACAAAGCATTTCTTTTTTTTTTTTTTGGAACCCTCTAGAGTTGGGTTCATGTCTTTCTACTGCCAGTTTAAACTGGTCAGCATTTGTACCTTGCTTCCTAGGATGAAGCTAAAGGAGATTGCCGAAGACTGGGAAAGGTCTGGCCGTGGCTAGCTAATTCTTTAGCAGAGTGAATTGTCTTTCTTCTGCATGCTGCACGGCTCCGATTATTATGAGCATGGAGCCTTGGACCGAGGTGGAGTTGGCGCAACCTGAGGTCCCCACCGTTGGCTGGTGGAGACGGATGAGGCAGAGGCCCAGCTGGAGCTTCACCTATACCGGCCCACATTCCCCCTCGGGTTGAGCCTTTGGGTGCCAGGGCCAGCAGGTCTTAGGGTGGGGGACCTCTGCTGATGGTCAGAAGAGGTGGGGACGTAAAAGCGAAGTCAGAGGCAGGCTCGGGTCAATGGCAGGCAGCGTTCAGGAGGCAGGCAGAGATACGAGGCAGGCAGCGATCATGGAAGGTCCAGGAAGCAAGTCGAGGTCAATACCGAGTATCCCCCCAAGGGAAGGTGGGATGGATAGGCAGGGCAGGGAGGCGAGGAGCAGAACAGACGGGCAGACGAGGAGAACATAGAACACAGAAGAACTGACCAGGAGAACTGAAGAACAATGACAACAAAGACCAGAGGAGCAGAAGGCTGAGATGAACACCGGGAACGTTAGACAGGAACACAGGAACTAGAGAACACAGGCAGGGAACGCTGAGGCAGCTCACACTACAAGGATCGTAGGAGACCTGTTGCCGAGGCGAGGAGGAAATGCATCCGTGGCTTTCTTATAGGCCTTCTTTGTGAGGTCATCACGGGGAACTGCTGGCCTTTTCCTGCCATAGGCCCTTGAAATGAGGGGCGGTCGGGCGTGTGCACCTTAGAAGGACCTGGGAAGCGCATTGGCGGTGTCTCGCCGTGAAGAGTGTCAGCGGCAGCCTGCCTCACTGGAGAAGGGAGTGGTCCGGCGCCATCGGGGAGGCACTGCAGGGGCCCGGCCTGATGGGTGAGCGCCCGCGGACCACCAAATGCAGCACTCATTTTCTCATGACAACATCTGGATGTTTTCCATTGAGCCTGCTTTGAAAGCATTTCTTGCCCGTGCCCTCCAAAGTTCAGGGCAGGTTACAAAGGAAACATACATAATAAAACAATCATTAAAAACAGACAAGACAAACGGACAAGCTTATGTGTACCACTTACTATCGATGCCCGAGCTGCTTGCGCTTTGCTATTGCTATCAGACAGCCTGCATTTCTCGAAACCCCTTCTTGGTCTTTTGGCCAAGATTGAGACCCTGAACAATAAGTGTGTGTGTTGGGGGGGGGGGGGGGGGGGCGGGGGGGGTCGGCGAAGTGGGGGGAGGCATGTATGCCCTGTCACCTGACCCCACTGAGGATGCAAAAGAGTTCAGATTGAACCCGCCATTAAACACATATACTATACTGTGCATGTAAGAAAAAGTAATCATATATAAGTAAGAAAATATATAGAAATATTAATTAGGAGTATATATGTAATACCGTAGAGCGCGATACTGGAAAATATTGACCCCCAACACACAGGCAGCATATAGACAGGTGAGGCTTACAGCAGGACAGAAATAGAAGAGGATTTCGTGGGTCACGATGTAAGTGCATTGGGCATTGCTGCTTGAGTGAGCCTTTACCTATCCATGCTGTGAATGTCCTCATTATTTCCATTATTCTTTCAATTTAAAAGAAAAAATAGATTAAAAAAACCCTCTTAAGATGTACCTTGTGCACATTTCTCTGCATTCCACATACTGCTTTCACTCCCCTGGATCATGAGTTTTCATTGGCCGGTTTGTCAGTATTATTATTTTGATCGGAGCGTTTCCCCTATGTTACGTACAAGGCATTGATTTGGCCAAAGGTTGCAGCTACCATGACTGTAAATCCAAATTATTCTCCGGCAGGAGAAACTGCCGTCCAAGGATAAGCGCACCATGAATCCTGAGGCTGTGCTTACAGGCTCAAATGTGCAGTCAAAAGGAGGCCTCTAAACCTAGAAGGGAAAAAAGGAAGCGTCTCCTGCAGGGAATGACAATACAGTGAGTCCCTGCATGCAGGGACATGCAGGGTCCTGTGCAATAAGGATTTAGGGGTGAATCTGACACGTCTGGAGCGCATCAAAATTGGGAGGTGCGCATGGCTGGCGCGTGCCGAGCGGATTTTAAAAGCCGCCCGTGTATGCCCGTATCTCCCAGTCTGCGCACAAGTGAGAAAACAAAAAAAAGAGACAGGAGGTGGGCGTGCCGTGAGTTTAACATGAAATGTGCGCGTAAGTATTTAAGTGCACCCCGGGGACCCCTGCCGTGTAACTTCACTACTGCTAGGGATAGTGTGTAAGTAAGAAAAGAAAAAACTCTAGGCTAGTCAGCGGGGTTTTAAGGGTCGGGGATAATAGGGGGAAAGGGAGACTATTGAACTAGGTAAGTTGGGAAGTGCTATCCCTTAAGTGGGCGAACTGGGAAAACTAGTAATGCTGCTGGCGCGAGTCCCTTATAAAACGACCCTACTTCACGGTAGAGGCAGCATTTGTGTGCACCCGTGCGTGTCCATATAAAATTGTGCACACATGTATGCGCGTTCAGCCTACTTTATAATTTGCTACAAATGGCTGCGTTCTTTGGCACGAGCCAGCATACATGCATACATGTGCGCCCACGCACTGGTATCAGAGTTACCGTCTTGATCCTTCAATACATTAATGTCTATGCACTAAAATGAATGCATGCCCAAATGTAAATGAGGGTCTTAGTGGGTGCACAGTAAATAGCATGGTATGCTCTCTTCATGCATTACTTACCATGCTTGTTAACATAAAAAAGGTAACACTTGTCTCAGACCAGGAGTTACATTTTTAGCAGATCCGATGCCAGGAAATCCCCCACAGTAACATGAAAGGGCCAGTAAGCAGGGGCGATTTCAGGGCTGGTGAAACAGTATTCGGCGCTCTAGGCAGATCTTCAGTCATGCAACACCCCCCACCCTATTGGTGGCAGCTCCAGCACGCCCTCGCATGGCTCAGGTACAAACTCAGGAGCCTAATTACTAAACATTTTCCCATAGATACAAAATGGGAGAAAGCCTTTAGTAAATGACCCCCTTAGATTGTGAGCCCTCTGGAGATGGGGAAATACCTACAGTTCTTGATTATAATCCACTTTGAAGTGCCTGAAAAGTGGAACAGAAATCACATAAATAAACTGCACAGATAGTTTTCCTCTGAATATTAGCTTGCAAGTCCTGCAAGCTAACCAGGCAATTTCAAAATTTCCTCCACACCAAAAAATATATGTTTTTGTACGAATGGGAATTGGGCCAGGCCCTGAGGCATAAGACTGGCATAGGCCTCAGATCTACAGCAGCTCACAGCTTTTCCATGATGTTTACCCTCATAGAAAAAGGTGCAAAACGAACTTCTGGAATTCACGAACACTACATCCCTGGAAACTTCTTAGTTACATGCACATAGGGCGTGCAAGCCACAAAAGGGAACCGTCAACACCCAGGCATGCCTTTCTCACCACTGTGGATTACAGATGGTGTAGACTCCTCATATTAGCTCTTCCCTGGCCAAGGATATTTTTCTCAGGTTTTGTAACTGCTGACGACTCTGACGACTTCCGCAAATGTAGTGGTTAAGTTCCTGCAACCACAGGAACAACAGGTAGTAGCAGAGTAGGCAAAGAGCACCAAGAAGGCCTGTCCTGAATTCCCTGTAGGTTAACATTTTGCTCCTCCTCTTTCAGCTCGGTGTGAAAGGTTTATTACAACCAGAACCCAATTGGAACTGGGAATTGTTGCTCATATGGAGATTAATGTGACCATCCACGTTTCCCCCATATGCACTTTACAGTTTCTCTGGTATCAGTCTAGTTACTGTAGAAATAAAGGCCAGTGAGACCTTCCTATCCATGTATTGAAGCAGACGGAGAGGGCGATCAAATTACTTTATTTGCTCTGTTATCAAAACTCAAGTAACCTTGAAATGATGAAACCTTCCACTATTCTTGGCTCCAATTTTGCAGCCAGAACACACACACTTTACACGAGAGGAGTTGAAATAAAAGCTACACGAGCTACAGACATTTCAACTCTGCTAGAAAAGGCGAGATTAGGGCAGAGGAGAGAGAGTGTTGAACTGCTCACAGAACTGCAGAATCGCGGAAAGACTGGACTGGAAGGGACTTCAAGCCAGGTCGTCATGATGACCGAAGAAAAGAGCAAGACGAGAGGAGCAAAAGAGCAGCTGCGAACGAAAAAAGCCATCCTGGCCAGCTGGAAGAAAAAGTGAAACCTCAGCGTATCATGGACTGAATATGCAAATGCTTTCAGTGCCATCTCAAACTCTTGGATAATCAATTGCCTGGAAGTGTGCAGAGTGAATCCTGAATTGATTGAGCACATCAAATTTACCTAGAAAATATGGTATATTGTCCGTCCCCATCAGAATTATGAAGGTGGACAGTGTACTCTGCCTAATATCAAGATCCAGCAGGGAATTTTTGGGGAGATTCACTGCAACTCCTCCTGTTTTGCTGCCCCATGAATTCACTGAGTATCCTTATTAATTCCTTTAGCTACAGATTTAGCCTAAATCCTAGAGACACAGATAACATTGCCCCTACACTGCTGGATGCGGGGGGGGGGGGGGGGGCATGAAGCCGGCTGCGGTCAGCGGGCACCACTTAGCTAGATAAGTGACTTATCCGGTTAAGTTTTAAACTGGATAACTCAGGGGCGGGAAATAGGCGGATCAGGGAAGAGTCAAGTTGCCGAATAAGGTAACCTGCTAACTCCATAGTCAGAGCTGGCCGACTGTATTATCCGGCCAACTCTGGTCAGGCCTTAGGGCTGTGCTAAAGTTTAAGTGGCTTACCTGATAGCCAGGTATATTCAGCTGGAAGAAAAATGGAGCAACCACCAAGCCATAAAGAGAAATATTTACGAAAGGCTGAAAATATTCTCTAGGGTTTCATTCCGCAAAGTACTCCCCATGATACCCAGGAAAGCATATCTTCTATAAACTTTCTTATTATTACTGTTATGAAATAAAGATCAAGAAAACAATGGGAAAAGACGTCAATACTTGAACTTCCAGTCTTTTCACCGCTGCAGGTACACATTAATCACTGGTCCATATACGCACTTTCAAAAAGCATAATATATTTTTTTCTCAATTTTTTAAGCTTTTTTTTTAATATAAAAAAGAGAGATACTTCCCCCGTTTGGCATAACCCGACATGATTCACAAAAAGGTTTATTCTTTGCTAAAGCGAAAAGTATTTATACTGATGTCTTTTCACATTACATTAGGAAATAAAGATCGACGTTTTATATTTGTTTTTACAGAAAAAAAAATATTTTGTAGTAAACACGAGTGTCATATCCCAGCAGTTGTAAACTACCAGAGGGTACATGACAAACTGCGGTGACAGGATCCTGCGTGTAGCGAGAGGTGACTAATCCGACAGAGCTCAAGTCAACGACTCCAGGATTTTCTAGATCAGTTACTGGGGTTTTTTTTTTTCTCATTGGAAAATTTGCATAAATACTGTATCTGAAATCCCCAAATTAAGCATGAGTCAGTGCGTGCCATTCGAGAGCTTATGTTTGCTACGTGAATTCCTGTGCAGCTGACAGAATGGTTGGCATGCTCTCTTCCCGCACCCTGTTTACAGTACACCAGGAAGGGTCGGGCTCATCATCTCTGCGGCTTGTTTGGTCTGGGCACTAACCAGAACCCGTCTGCCTCACAGAAACCAGGATCGCCATTGCCTATCCAGTGGAAAAAACTTCAGTCTTCTCCCCCTTTCGGTGTCTGGGGGATTGTGCAGCAGAGCTCTACTGGGGCAGGGGAGTGCCCTTCTGGGTAAACAGGTCCGGAAGTGGGGGAGGGGGGCAATCCCCCTTCAATGATGAGGCTGCACAGGAACTTACAGAATGACAGGAATGGCGGCATTACCAGTTGGCAACCTGGAGCCCACCTTGCCCACCCCTGGACTCTCCCAACCACTGCACTACAGACGATGGTGGGGAGCTCTGATGGTCACAGATGGGGAGCAGGTGGGGTGAAGGTTTTCAAAAGAGAAAAAAATAAGCTATTGCGGGTCACCTATTAAGTGTAACTGGAGAAATAGGACAACCCGAAGAGCACAGAGCCCTGAGATTTTGCTTCGTTAGTGCTGTCCCCATTCTATCAGCCCCTACTATGCAGCCCCCTACATAATGGGGCAGATTTTAAAAGCCTTACGCGCGCAGGGGGGTTACGTGAGCCGAGCCTATTTTGCATAGGTCCGGTGACGCGCGCAAGCCCCGGGATGCGCGTATGTCCGGGGGCTTGAAAAAAGGGGCGGGCCATGGGCAGTCTGGGGGCGTGGCATGGGCGGTCCAGGGGCGTGGCCAGAGGCCTCCGTAGAGCCTCTCGGCCAGCAGGCGCAACTTGAAAAATAAAGGTCGGGGGGGTTAGGTAGGGCTGGGGGGCAGGTTAGGGAGGGGAAGGTGGGGGGTGGTGGAGGGAACAGGGAAAGCCATTGGGGCTCCCCTAGGGCTCGGCGCGTGCCCCTGCGCACGCCGAACCTGGATTTTATAACATGCGTGCGGCTGCGCACGCATGTTATAAAATCGGGCACAGATTTTAAAATCCGGCCCATTAAGGTGCCCATAATGGAAGCCCTTAATGCAATATCTTAAAAAAAAAAAAGGCAGATGCAAATACGTATCTGCCAACCTCGGACAACAACTGACAGAGGCTAATTCACAAAAGTTTGCCCAGGGCCCTGCAAGGGTAAAAGCAGCTCTGCACAAGCCGATCTATCCTCCCAATACAACAGACGCTCACAAAGTAACTGGCTCACCCAGCGAAAACCTGCAAGCAGAAAGTTTTTCTGTAGGTTTCCCAATATATTCTCAACAAAGGTCTGCAGAATCCATGTATATTAATCAAGAATTTTTAAATAGATGCAGGCATATAATTCTAGTATCAACCAAAAGGTAATCAGTTTACTGAAAAAGTCGGAAATAACATCTCCAAACTTTCCAAACCATGTATCAAGTTAATCTATACCTCAAATTTTCAGGTAGAAATTGTCCTGTGGGTAGGATGGCATCTCAAAGTACTACGCTTAGACATTTGCATCCACTATCTGTTACCTTGCTGTTAATACTGATCCAGAACTGTTTTCTGGTCCATTACTCCTCAAACATCTACTGACTAGAGTATCATCCTCTGGCATTCCTCTTCCCATCAGGGGCATGCTTAGCTTTCTGCTAAGATTTTTATTTACGGTCTTATTCCTTTGCTATTGCAGTTCTGCCCTTGATAGTACTCTTGTCTCCAGATCTCTTAGCTTCAGGGAGTCTAGAAGTGGTTAAGAACATAAGCAGTGTCATGCCGGGTCAGGCCAAGGTCCATCGAGCCCAGCATTCTGCCTCTGACAGTGGCCAATCCAGGCCACAAATACCCGGTCAGATCCCCAATAGCTGATCTGTTTCTTGCATCTCACTCCCAGGGATAAGCGCTGGCTTTCCCAAGTCTACCTGGCTAATAACTTTTTTTTTTATGGACTTTTCCTTCAGGAGCTTGGCCAACCCTCTTTAGAACTCCCCCACTATGTTAGTTGCCTTCACCACGTTCTCCGGCAACAGATTCCATAACTTGACTGTGTGCCAAGTAGGGATGTGAATCGTTTTTTGACGATTTAAAATATCGTCCGATATTTTTTAAATCGTCAAAAATCGTTAAAGAGTGCGATACAATAGAAATTCCCCCGATTTGTCGTGAAAAAATCGTTAATTGGGATAGTGTCCACTAAAGGAAGTTATTTGGGGGGAGGGTGGGAAAACCGGCACACCAAAACAACCCCTAAACCCACCCCGACCCTTTAAAACTAATCCCTTACCTTCCCTCACCCTCCCAAACCCCCCCAAAACGTTTTACATGTACCTGGTGGTCCAGTGGAAGCTCTGGGACCGATCGCTCGCTCTCGGGCTGTCGGCTGCCACTCATAAAAATGGGGCTGATGACCTGATAAAAAAACCCAACCCACCCGACCCTTTAAAAGCGCTCCCTTAGCTTCCCCCACCCTCCCGATCCCCCCAAAACATTTTAAAATTACCTGGCGGTCCAGTGGTGGTCCCGGGAGCGATCTCCCGTTCTCGGGCTGTCGGCTGCCACTAATAAAAATGGTGCCGATAGCCCTTTGCCCTTACCATGTGACAGGGTATCCGTGCCATTGGCCGGCCCCTGTCACATGGTAGGAGCACTGGATGGCCGGCGCCATCTTTAAAAATTCCCTCTGAGGCCGCTCCGCAATCGGAGCGGCCTCGGAGGGAACTTTTTTCCGGCTCCCCCCAGCTTCCTCTCCCTTCCCCTACCTATCCCACCCACCCCCCAGCCCTAACTAAATCCCCCCCTACCTTTGTTCAGAAAGTTACGCCTGCCCAAGGCCCCGCCCCCGGAACGCCCTCGAATGCCGCGCCGCCCCCGACACGCCCCCCAAGCAAAGCTCCGGGACTTACGCTCGTCCCGGGGCTTTGTGCGCGCCGGCGGCCTATGCAACATAGGCACGCAGGGCTTTTAAAATCTGCCCCTAAGAGTGCTCATGTATTTTACAGGAAGTTCTTAACTTAAGGCATTTTGAGTTACAAAGATTCAGAGTTACATGTCTAAATTGACACCCATTATCCATCTTACAACACTTGTTTCAACTTTCAGACTCCTGTGCTGATGAACATGAGGTCTAGTGAGGTCATGTCAGTGGGAAGAGTACCAGGGAGTTCAATGTCCTGAAGGCATGACTTGGCACTTTTGTCTTCAGACAAATAAAATTACTATATATATTACTAAATTCCGGGTTATTCTAGTAAAAATAAAGTATTAGGCCCTAGTACTCGAGCCAGACCCCATTTATAACATTGCTCTTATGAGACAATCAGTTTTGAACCAATTGTGTCTCAAGTCTGGAAATTGCCCCCCTTATTTTAAATACTAGAAACAATGTAATTCACAATAATGTTGAGACCTGCAGGCTTTTAGCTGGGCTCTGTGTGAACTCTGGAATCTACACGGATGATACACAATTCAACCTCCCTGTGCAGATACATCTAATTTAATCACACTTGGGTGAATTTTAAAAGCCCAGCGCACAACAAAACCATGAGCTATGCAAGTATGTCCGGTTGGCGCATGCTGAGATTTTAAAGGTCACCTGTGTATGTGCGATATCTCCCATTATATGCACAACTGAGAAAGCCCAAAAAAAGGGCGGGGCTTTGGCATGGTCTGGGTGGGACAAGGGCATTCTGGGACTTTAACATGAAATGTGTGCGTATTTACGAGCACACACGCTGAGGGTCACCTGCTGCGTAACTTCACTACTATTATGGACGGTGTGTAGTAATAAAAAAAACCTAGGCTAGTCAGCGGGGTTTTAAGTCCGAGGCTAACAGAGGGAAAGAGAAGCTAATAACCTAGGAAGGTTTGGAAGTCCTGTCCCTTAACTGGACAAACTGGGAACGAATTGGGAAAACTAGTAATCCTATTGGCTCGCACCCCTTATAAAATTCCCCCACTTACATGGTAGAGGTGGTATTGCATGTATCCAAATAAAATTGTGCGCACATGTACGTGCATTCAGCCTATTTAATACCATGTGCGCATATACACGCATTATAAAATGGCCGTGTCAGTTGGCGCGAGCCGGCATACGTGTATACATGTGTGCCCACGCACCAGTATCAAAGTTACCATCCCTCTGTCTTGCCACTGTCAGTCAATGGCTTACACATAACAAGCTCATGCTAAATCTTAACATAATTGAGATAGTTCTTTTGCAGTACCCTAATACTAGCCCAATTCCTACATCTATTTCAATTGAAAATGTACAGATGTCAATTGTTTCTCCTGTTAAGAGTCTCAAGGTGTTGAGCAATTTTAATCTAACATTTCATCTGCAGATCAAGATGGTTGTGAGATCTGGTTACTTTTAAGTTGCGGGTTCTCCATGGCTTAAAGTCTTTACGTGATTATTCTGATGTTCCCTCAGCAGTACCGGCTTTAATTCTCCCATTATTGTAATATCATCTACATGGGACTTCCTGCATTTACCCTGAGAGCACTACAGCTTTTACAGAATTCTGCCATGCAATTAACGTCTGGGAAGAGTATGAAAGATTATATTACACCTGTATTATATTATCTCCATTGTTTGTCACTTCAATGGTGAATTCAATATAAAGTTGCAATGTTGGTTTACAATTTGCTGAGGCCAGATACTTTTCCATGGGCTAATGCAATGCTACGGGTATATAATCCAACATATGCTCATGGTTCATCCCACAGAGGTCTTCAGGATGACCCCTCTCCCAGGTTAGCGCCTCTTGCTGAAACCAGACAGAGAGCCTTCTCAATGGCTTCCCCGGCCTTGTGGATTTTCTTGGCGGAAAACCTGTGTCTTACAATGTGCTCGAAAACTCTTAAATCACTACAAAAGGCCTTTACCTATTTTCTTATTGGCTGTATTGTTACATTGTTTTTTGGTGATTTGTATGTTTGTTTTAATTTATTTTATCTGAATTATGGTTTCTTATGAATGTTGATTTTATCTGTTATAATTATGTATGTTTGATTGTACATCACCTAGTGCTTCAGTAGTAGGTGATACATAAATGCATACGAAGGATAAATATAAAAAGATAAAAGTCCACAATGACAAAAGGAGTGTCCAAGGAGTCAGGGCAGATGTTAATAAGGAATATATTTACATTCTCAGGGAAGTGGTAGCCACCTTAAATTGACCCAATTGGAACACAGAGTTTGGTATATGGAAGATGCTTATTTACTAGGGCTGTGCATTTTGTTTAAAATGAATTGGGAAAGGTTAACTACATGTTCTGTTTATTTTCAATTCATTTTAAAACAAATGTTGTTTTCCTTCATTTTGTGTTTCAAAAAGTGTCACTGCCACCAAAAAAGTAGCCTCTCCACCACCCCTCACTTCCATGAACCCTTTTACCATAGTTTTCTTATTTCATGGGACAGAAGTGAACCCAGTGGCTCCTGCCGGCATGGCAGGAGCCACTGGGTTCACTTCTGCCCCGTGGTGTGCTTAAAAATAACATTTCAAGGCCAAGGCCAGCACCATTTTTAATGTTTTCTGTGCAAAATCGCACTGGCCTGGCTCTGGCCCTGTGATGTCCTTCGTCTGCCAGCGCCGTTTCCAAGCACATCACTGGTGGGGCAGGAGTGACTGGGGATTGCTCCTGCCCCATAACACTAAAAACAGGGCAAGAGGGTTTGGTGGGAGGATGGGGGGCAATCAGAAGAGAGGCCCATGAAAGTTGGTGTTATAAACATGCCCAGTGAGCCCTGGGATGAGTGTAGAGGTGCGATCGCTTGCTCCTGAGAGAGTATGAGCTCTTGGGCCCCAAGGTGGCTCAGGGAGGAGCCCCAAGACACATCCCAAGGGAGGTGAGTAAGTATAGGCATGGGTGGAGCAAGAACACAGGAGGAGGACCAAGTGGGTCAACCCTCTGTTGAACCAACACGTACTAGTGAGGACAGATGGAGGCAGAGGGCTGGAAACTCTGAGGCAAGGTACCGGAGTAGGAGATTCCGGACCCGAGAGAGTAAAAGAGTCAGAGAGTACATAAGGGAACGAGGACTCCTGGAACTTGGACGAGAAGAGGACTCTTGGACTGGACGAGACGAGACTCTTGAAGATGTGGAGACTTGGACGAGATGATACTCTTGAAGAAAAGGGAGAGGGCTGTCCCTCAGGGCGCCCTACACAGCCCGATGTGGACTGGTCACGGACCACCCTGTCCTGCTGCACGCCCTACACAACCTGGAAGGCGGTTGCGGACCACGCGGAGAGCAGGACATGCACAGGATGGAGAAGAGGGTCCAGGCAGCACTTGAGAGAAGTCCAGCCGGAGAGAATACCAGTTGCCAGAAGACAGACACCGGGGATGCCGGATATACTCCTGGAGGCTGACTGGGAACAAGCCCGGGGGACGACAAGGATTGCTGGCAGATTTTTCTGGATTGAGGTAATGAGGGAAAGAAGTGGGTACACAGGAGGGGATGCCTCAAGCACAAGTCATCTGAACATCTAGATCTCAGAACAAGAAGACAACTGGACATCAGGGACACTGGACATCTGGACGAGGAAGAGAGAACTACTGGACAAGTAGAGATTAGAGGGTTGTAGAGATGAGGATGACAGACATCAGGACGAAGGACATCTGGACACCTGGATCACTTGAACCAGAGGACACCTGGACATCAGTACATCTGGGTGTTAGGAATGTCTGGAACATCTGGATACAGATGAGGCTTACAGGAAGGGAAGCCAAGGGCTGGAACATACCACGAAGACAATCCAGCGAGGAATGAAACCTGGAACATCGGACAAAGACGTCAGGAACAAGAAGACATGGAACATGAGGTCTTCTGGACAGGAGCAGCAAGATGGACCATGATGGAAGCAGTGGAACTCCATGGACGAAGGAGAAGATCCATGGAGGGTGTAACTCCATCCGAAGGCACTGAGGAACTGAAGCAGGGCCTTTATATAGGGCAGGACCAGGAAGAGCCCTGAAGACGTCTTCTGGAGGGCACAGGAGTGCTTCCTGTCTCTGGCCCTTTAAGAAGGGAAGAAAGCCGCGCGGTCAGCCCCTAGAGGGAGCCCTAGAAGAAGATGGGCGGAGCTGAGGCCTGCAGCAATGTCCTGGAGGAAGGAGAAGGCTGGAGGTGGCTCCTGCCGCTGAAGAGGAGCTGCGCTGGGGCAGGGTCCAGCCCTGAAGAAGAGACAGCAGAGGCGGCTCCCTGCCGTGAAGAGAGGCTCCGATGGCGGCACTTGGCTGCGGAAGAGGAGGGAATCCCGGCGGGGACTTCCTTGCTGAAGAGGAGTCTGCGGCCAATGGGACTCCTTTCTCCACGAGGGCTTAAAATGAAGGTTGCTGCTGCCTTTAGGGTTGGGAGGAGGCTGCTGCTGCCACTAGTTCGGGGGAGGAGGGGGGGAGGGAGAGTGAGTGAATGAGCAAGCATATGTGTTTGAGAATCTGTGTGTGTGTGTGTGTGAGTGAGATAGCATATATGTGAATGATTGAGAGCATGTATATGTGATTGAGAGCCTGCATGTGTGAGAGAGAGAGCATGAATGTAAGTGTATGATTGAGAGCTGGTTTAGGTGAGGGAGTATGTGATTGAGAGCCTGTGTGTAAATGAGAGAAAGAGAGAGAGAGCGTGTGTGTGTGTGTGTGATTGAGAGCTGGTTTAGGTGAGGGAGCATGTGAGTATGTGATTGAGAGCATGTGTGAAAGTGAGAGAAAGAGAGAGCATGTGTGTCTGTGTGTGATTGAGAGCTGGTTTAGGTGAGGGAGCATGTGAGAGTATGTGATTGAGAGCATGTGTGAAAGTGAGAGAAAGAGAGAGCATGTGTCTGTGTGTGATTCAGAGCTGGTTTAGGTGAGGGAGCATGTGAGAGTATGTGATTGAGAGCATGTGTGAAAGTGAGAGAAAGAGAGAGCATGTGTGTCTATGTGTGATTGAGAGCTGGTTTAGGTGAGGGAGCATGTGAGTATGTGATTGAGAGCATGTGTGAAAATGAGAGAAAGAGAGAGCATGTGTGTCTGTGTGTGATTTGAGAGCTGGTTTGGGTGAGGGAGCATGTGAGAGTATGAATGAGAGCATGTGTGAAAGTGAGAGAGAGAGAGAGAGCATGTGTGTCTGTGTGTGATTGAGAGCTGGTTTAGGTGAGGGAGCATGTGATTGAGAGCCTGTGTGTAAATGAGAGTGAGCATGTTTGTAAGCATGTGAATGAGAGTCTGTGTGTGAGAGAAAAATACAGCATATATGTGTGTGATTGAAAGCCTGTGTATGTAAGCGTGAAAAGATAGCATGTGTGCAAATGTGTAATTAAGAGCCTATATAAGTGAGAGAGAAAAAGCATGTGTATACGTGAGCGATTGAGAGCCACTGTGTGTGTGAGAGAGAGAGAGAGAGAGAGGAGAAAGTTGCAAGTAAATCATCCCTCCTCCTGCTAATTCAAAACAATCTCAGGGCACCTGGATATCAAACATTCCCAGGTATACAGAGCAAAACATTTTTTGTATCCTTATTTTTTTCATTACTGGGGCTTTGTGTCTGCTATTTTGAAATATTTTATTGGTATCTAGAAATTTTAGATGAGTTTTTAATTATTGGATATTCCATTCATCAGCTGTTTTGAAATAAGCTGTTCTTTTTGTTAGTACAGTTTTACTGCTGATGATTTTATATTTCTTGATTTGTTTTATAAGGATGGGTGATGTTTTTTTTTTCCTTTGTTGCACTGCATACAGAGACTCTGGCTTGTTGTGGTTTCTAATTCAGTTTTTGTTTGCATGCTTCTATCTAGTTATGCGTTTTGGTCTCTTTATTCTTTGTTAGGTGAGGGTCAGCACATCTGATTCAGGTGAGGTTCTCTGCTGGCATGTAGTTTCTGTGTAGGGCTCTATAGCAGCCTGGCTTGGTCTGTTTTCCTAATAGGAGGTGTATTGGTGTCTTAAGGCCTGGTGAAATATTTTCAGTGTTGCCTTTTCATAGGTAAGGTGGTTACTGTTTAAGTGCTGGAAATTGGTGCTGTTTTGGTGTAGGATGTTTACTATTTATGCAATTTCTGTTCAGAGAGAATACGTATCTTTTATTCTTAACAATAAAAATAATACTGGACCTTTATTTTTTATTTCCGCCTTGAATTGTAATGAGCAGTGTGTCACATGTTTGAGCATGGGCTGTCAGGTGTGTCACGATGGGAAAAAGGTTGAGAACCACTGCTATGGACAATTCAATGGCACATACTGTAGCAATTTTCAAAAGCTCATTTTCACATGTAAAACCCATTTTCTTTTCAGTTTTTTGTGTTATTTACTCCCGGGCAATTCTGCGCAAAAAAATTTAAAATTCTGAACACAAAAATTTAAAATTCTGTGCACAAAAACTTAAAATTCTGCAAAATTCTGTATATCTTATATTGGTCAAAATAACAATATACATGACAGTCTTAAGTATTTAACTTAAAATATAATATAGAAAAAAGTTTTTATTTAAAGATGCAGAGTTTTAAATATTTTGAGCACAATTTCCCTAGAAGTTTATTGTAAGAGTGTCTCTTCCACCCTCTCTCTCCACTCCCCTGGCCAGGCTCCTTTCACTTTGCCCTCTCAAGCCCCAACTCCTCCACCAGCTATTCTTTCCCCTCACCCTCTAGGCTCAATCCCTTCCACTCTATCTCCATTCCCAGAGTTTGACCCCTCTCTCAGTACTGCCCCTCACACAGGCTCCCTCAGTTCCTCTCTCTCTCACATACTCACACACAGCTCCCTCTCTCTAGTGCACATACACATCCCCTCATTCAGGCTCCCTCACTGTCTCTCAAGCACACACACATCCCTCATACAGGCTCCCTCTCCCTCTCTCATGCACGCACAAACACACCCTCATACAGACTCCCTCTTTCTCTCTCGTACACATGCTCATACAGGCTCCCTCTCTCTCTCGCATACCTCCCCCCATACAGGCTCCCTCTCTCTAGTGCACATACACATCCCCACATACATACTCCCTCTTTCTCTCTTGCACACATGCTCATACAGGCTCCCTCTCTCTCTCGCATACCTCCCCCCATACAGGCTCCCTCTCTCTTGCACATACACAGTCTCTCTTTCTCTCTCACTCATGCACCCTCACACAGCTCATACATGGGCTCCCTCTCTCGCTCACACCCCCCCTCACATAGGCTCCCTCTCTCTCTCTCTCACACACACATACATCCCTTCATACAGGCTATTTCTCACAAATACACACACCCTCACACTAGCTTGCTCTCACAAACAAGTACCCTCACATACTCACGATCCCTTTTTCACACACACCAGCTCCCAATCTCTCACACATATACTCACTCCTTCACCATCTCCTCACATAGGCTCCCTCTCTCTGGTATCCACACCCATGCACCCTCACACAAGCTCTTTCTCTCAACCCCAGGTTCACAGTCTTACACACACACACACACACACACACAGACTCTCACTGGGGCTTGCTCTATCTTCGCCATGAGTGAGGCGACCTCTGCTTGCGGCACGCCTAGGCCTTCTTCATCTTCGCCAGGAGCAGGACGGGCTCCACGCATTACGCCGGGGCCTGTTCCTGTTCCTTCTTCGCCTAGGCCTGCGTCATCTCCGCCGTGAGCGGTACGGGCTGTGCTCATGGCATACCGGGGCCTGCTCCTTTGCCTTGAGTGGGACAGGATCCACTCACAGCTTGCCGGGGCCTGCTTCTTTTTTGCTGAAAGCGGGAAGGGCTCTGCTCATGGCATGCCAGGGCCTACAAAATTCTGCGCAGAAAATGTAATATCTGCGCAGCTGCGCAGGAGGGAAATTCTGTGCAAATTCTGCGCTCCGCAGTAGCGCAGAATTCCACCAGGACTAGCTATTTTACAAAAAATGCAGAGAAATAATGAATTATGACTTTGAAAATTTACTTTAAGAGCATACCAGTTTGTAATAAACATACTGTCTGGAACAATCTGTGTGTCATTTGTGATCCATACAAATCTGTTGTCTTTTAAAGGGATTGAATACTTTTACAAACTACTGTGAATATATGGAGCAGTTACATTCAGATGGATCTTACTCACCTCTTGACATCTGGATACCATATGAAAAAGGGAATAACATTCAGATCGCAAGACTTCCTTTGTCCCAACCAGCAACACAGGGAAGACAACGATATGCAAGAAGAAAATTTGTCATAATAAGGAATGCATAGCGCTGAGAAAACCAAGATACTATGTAGCATCAGAAATACAGAATAGTCGAGCTATAGAAATCAAAACAACATTTCCAAATTGTGTAACAAGCAAATGCAATTTGTCATTTATTTAATCTGGTAAAGTACTGAAATCTTTGCAAGGAGTGACTTGGGAATCAGGTACAATTATCTACCCAGAAGTTTCTAAATTATTACCTTATAAAGACTACCTCTATAGGGCAAGAGAGTATCAGAGTGCATTTTCTATGCTCCTAAGGATTCTGTAAAGAATAAGAAATGGGCCACTATTGTGTCCCCTTTTTTCAGTGAGTGTTCATTAAACTTTTCTAAAATTTTTGTTCATAGAAGCAGCTGCAATATATTTCTTCATTCATGCCTCGCTCCCCCATTCCATAGGACAACAGACAACATGTAAAACTAACAGCTCACTCATAAAGACCATCCATGGAACATTACATAAACCCTGAAAAAAGGGGGAAAAAATTCAAAATAAAAATGCAAAATTACTTGTGCAAAAATTAGTGACAAAGTTAAAACCAAAAAAACTTTCAGAAAAACAAAAAGGGGAAAAAAAAACATTGATACCACAAAAGACAATGAACATTATGTCCCATCTTCTCATGAGTGAGCAAAAATCCATTCAATCAACTCTAAACTTACAAATCTTGCATAACATGATGCACCATTCACAGACAGAGAGCATCCTCATCAGCATAAAACAATTACAGTTAGACAACTTCAGCAAATGAGTACTTTCAAGAGAAAAAAAAAAGAGTTCGGCTAGTGAAAAGGAACAAAATTAGCAAGAAGTTTCAAAGATAAGAGACAATGGGGGAAAAATGAGAGACGGTTAAGAAAAAATCTGGAATGACTCAGCATTAACACTGCACTCATCCTGCACATCCTGCCCACAGCACCACATTTGTTACAGGATCACTCTGTGGGTATTGGTAAAATACAGGGACTCAAAGAGCTGGTATCCCCCTAGGCAGCTCCCCTAGTAAGATCCAGTATTCCAGACACGACACTGGCTCTCTTCCTGACACAAAACACTTCACGCCACACTCACGCACCGAGTGCACGCCTGGCTGTGGATGCTCCAGAAAGCGATGCAGCAAAAGTAATGTACAGGTAACATAGCAGATAAAATCAATGCAATAATGTAGAACAAATATAATTATTAGGAGGATGGCTGAAAGTGTAGATTTCTCTTTCGCTGTCTCCCTTCCTGCTCCCCATACCTCGGGTTATACGCTTTTCATCTGAAACTGTTTTGAGAAGCGCATAAGATTTCTTAAAGCACGGTCCAGAGAGAGAGAACTCATTCCCCACATCTGTTGTTGACTTATTTATTTATTTATTTAACATTTCTTTTATACCGATATCCGTTCGCACATCGTATCGGTTCACAGTGAACAAAAAACCATTGGGCAGTGCCCGTACATATAACATATAACAGATAACATAATATAATATGATGAACTAGGCAACATATAAATACATTTTTGGGAGGAGCCCTTACATATAACAGGCATCAATGGGTAGATGCTATGGAATATAACTATAACTATATACATGAAAGTGCAAAGTATAAAATCATCAGACATAAAGGCGTTCATACCAAGATATCAGTTCTTCTCTTGTTCTCCCACGTGTACAGTCATATGATATGAGGTCGGTGTGAGAATGTTGAGCCCAGTGAGGCCTACATTATGATCACATCCTAAGGCAAGCAATCCCATTACGACTAGTGGCTGGCTTTAAGTGGCTTACAAATGATCCACTTGGGTCATTATCCAAAGGGACAAATGTCTGACAGGAGGAAGAATCGACAGTGAGCCAGATGAGTTCAAATCGAAAGAATTCTTGAGGCTAACAATTTTCTCTATAAAAAATTTTGCAAAGTCTTCACACCTGGCAGCTAGACTATTATTATTGTCCCGGTAACAGATATAGGAAAATCATACAATGATAATCCCTTCTCTAATTTTCATAATTCACTGCTAGAATTTTCTGCCAAAGTAATCCTATTAGAATAATATTGTTTTTTTAGCAATCAGGATGGCTGAATGATATTCTTTTCAGTGCTCCCTACACTCTCCTTTTGTCTACCTCGCATTATGATATTAACCACATCCTCTCCAGTCTGTGACCTGCCTGCTTAAGGTGTCAAGGATTGTTCGTATATCAGGAAGGAGGTTTTAATCTGGAGATATGACACTTTCTTAGGAGAGCAACTTTATTAAAAGTTTATTAAAATCACAATCAGCAAAAGCAATATTAATTAAAAAGTTTTCAAGAGATAAATTGCGCTGCAAGCGAAAAGTCGATCTGCATCACCAAATTTCTCATTTTCTGACCAATACAGACTATGGTCAATCCAGGAGATTGGTAAAACAGTTAGATGTTATTCTTTCTTTCTTTTTATTGTTCTGTGGAAACACCACCAGAGCAAGGCCAAGGCTCACAGTATGGGTTGGGTTTTTCACCCGTTGTTCCATGCCCATAACCTTCACTGATTCCAGAAAATAATTTGCAGTGTCAAGATGAGTATTCAAATCTCGCAGAACCAGAAGCAATGGGAATCCTAATTAAAAGTCAGAGGTTACGTCTGCTAATTCTGAGAAAGATACATCATGATCATCGGGGCAGAGTAAACCAAAAACAATACAGTCTTAATTAATGACACTCTCCCACTGCATTAGAAGGACATTTTGTCTATCCCTTTGCCTTGATATACCAAAGGTTTCAATAAAGGAATGGATTTTCGTATCATTAAAGCTACCCTAACACCTCTCTTGTCCAAACTGAATATCCAGGAGGACAGACCTGATTAAGTGCAGAGCCCCCAGCCTTGTCTATCCAAGTTTCTGTGAGAAAGAAAATATTAACCGAACTCTCATTAATTAAATCAGTTATCAGAGCAGTTTTACTGGAGATTTCGCATTCAACAAGCTCATATTCCAGGAGTAATGACTTCTTAACATGACATGATTGTAAGCGCTCATGATGAGGTTTGCATGGAACTGGAACCGAAAGATTTCTGCAGAAGGATGCATGAGGAGTAAAGATTTATCTCCCCCAATATTTCTCCTTCCTATAAGAATCCGTACAGGACTGAATACATTTGTTAGACACATTTAAAAGTCGTAAACAGATTACAACATAAATACTAAAAGAGTTGTCAACTAAAACACAACTAACTGTAATAAACATACTATCCATGATGTGGACTGTGGCACCATCTAGTGGCTGCACATATATGTAGCCCAAAACTATCACGTGTAGCTTGCATTTCATAGGTTCACATCACACATTCTAGAAGAGGAATGATAAAACTGTTTGGGCTGAATTTTTAAAAGGATTTAGTCATCAGTTTTATGTGCCTACAGAGGTTTCTGGAAACTATCTGGGGGATGGGATGGGTGGATGCGCATAAGAGCACACCAAAACTGATTTTGTACATACTTTTATGTGCATTAGAAAGAGGCGTTTGGGGGAGCAGAGTTGGGGCAGGGGAAACCTTTTATATGCATACTTTTGATTTTGGAACGATGCATGTAAATGTACATGTATACATTTACACCCGCTCCCTAGGAGATGTAATTGTGTGCCCACATGCCATGCTGGGGTCTGCATCCACCTGCTAACTTTGAAAGCAGATTTACATGTTTAAGACTGACTTGAAAATTTGAGCTAAAGCCTGGGTGTACTTTCTATATGTAGACTTTAGCCCTAAGTGCACTGTTATAAAATCACCTTCCCTGAGTTCAAGTGCCAGAATGTGCTAAACATCTGGAATTATAAGATCAGTAGCTACCTAGGTCAGCGAGGCCTTGTTCATTTTCTTTTAGAAGTCATGTGCCCCTGGAGATCCAATAAAATTGGCCACAAATGCTACCTTGGGTACTTTAGCCATAGGTTTATTATCATAGTTCTAGAAAATTACAATTGCTCTAATAGGTGGGGAGGATAACTTTCAAACGGCTACGCATGGCAGCATATACATGCGTTTATGGCCGCACATAAATCTACAACTGTATTTTATAACCCATGGATATCATACAAGCACATATTATAAAATACACGTTTCTTTACCCTAGAACATATGGGCCTGATTTTTAAAAGCTTTTACACGCGTAAAACTGGGTTTTACTTGAGTAAAAGCTCTTTAGTCAAGAAAGTGGGCTTTTGAAAATTACTACAATATATGCCATTGAACTGTCCACAGGATTTACTCATATAAGTGCAGTTTATGCAAGGAAATGGCTTTTGAAAATTGCCAGATTTATTTATTTATTTAACTTCTTTTACTATACCGATACTCAAGACCAGGTCTTATCGTACCGGTTTACAATAGAACAGGGGGGAAACCAATTAACATCTAGGTAGAAATGAAAAGTTACATTAAAACAGGGAGCGTAAAACATGAAAGATGGAAGATAGGGCAGAATTAACTATAACAATAAGGAATAACAGATAGCATGTTGCATTTACATGCGTAACTCCTTTGCAAATTACCTATGTGCCTATGTAGGCTTATGCGCGAATACA
This sequence comes from Rhinatrema bivittatum, assembly GCF_901001135.1. Classification (NCBI taxonomy): domain Eukaryota; kingdom Metazoa; phylum Chordata; class Amphibia; order Gymnophiona; family Rhinatrematidae; genus Rhinatrema; species Rhinatrema bivittatum. The sequence goes on along the minus strand of NC_042622.1, from coordinate 29,158,734 downwards.
TGCAAAGCATTGAATGCGCTTATTTTTACTACCTCTTTTACAAATATTAACGTATATTTTACGTACAAAAATAAGGCAGGACTGACATAAAACCCGGTTTATGCACTTAAGTCGGCATATTTTAAAACATGTGCATGTAATTGAAATTAACCAGTTTACCAGTCAGGACACCAGTTCTCCTAGTCTTTGTCCAGATCATCAAGACCTTCCTGGTTCTTCAGCCTGAACTCCCCTCAGTTCCCCCAGACCTTTAAAACTACATTTAAAACTAATAAGAGAAAATGTTTTTTTTACTTAACGCATAATTAAGCACTGGAATTCCATACTGGAGGATGTGGTGAAAGCTCTTACTGTAGCTGCATTTAAAAAAGGTTTGGACAAGTTCCTGGAGGAGAAATCCATTAACAATTATAAAGGTAGAGTTGCAGAAATCCACCGCTTATTCTTGAGATAAGCAGCTTGGAATCTATCTACCCCTTGGGATCCCGCCAGGTACTTGTGACCTGGCTTGGCCACTGTTGGAAACAGGATTCTGGGCTTGATGGACCTTGATCTGACCCAATGTGGCAAGTCTTATGTTATGTTCTTACGTACCTCCCACCCAGTCAGTTGTACACAATAAACAAGTTTAATATCAATTTCCCCACATAATTAGCAGGTGTAAAATTACACAAGTTGCCAAATGTACACACGCGCCTTATAAAATAGCAACTTACGCACATAACTGTTGGACCCGCCCCGTAACGCCCCTACACAGCCACTTTTTTCCGCACATATGTGCGTGCACTTTCAACTTTTATAAAATAGCGAATACAGGCTACTTGTACACATCTATACTAACTGTTACTCGTGTTAACTCTGAAAATTACGCAGATTTTATAGAGGACTTTTGAACATTCTCCTTAATTGGCCGAGCATGTGTCGCATTGTCCATGCACAAAGTTGCATCTGCTCCAAGGAGGGCGCGGTAATACAAAAGTATTTACACAGGTCATATCTTTACCCACCAAGTGCATGTAAAAGGACGCGTGAGACAGGGTTACGTGCCCTGGCTGATTTTTAAAGCACCACTTACACACATAAAACAGGGTTTCACACACGTAAGTCATTTTGAAAAACAGACCCAAGGGGGCAATTCTGAATAGTGCATGTTGTTTGCAACATACATGGGTACGTTTAGTCCACCTATGCAATTGGTTTTCAACGGAAAATCACTTGCGTTGTTTCCCTTTGAAAATTAACAGGCACAAAGTATCTTGGACCTGCTATTTGTGCGGGCGGACAAGTGGGAGCAAAGTAACTACATGTACGTTTGAAAACCTCATGATCTTAACACGCCTATGGTAACGACTCTATTTAACCCAGTTAAAAGCGCCGTTGCCAGGCCAACTGGTGCCCTGGTCAGGCCAGGGGGCGGGACCAACCATGGTGGAGGAGTGGAGACAGGGCGCCCCCCCCCCCCGAAGACTCAACCTTCTCTGAGGACATGACAATGGAAAGGTTGAGGCAGAGCTCCTGCCACAATGGCAGTGGGAAGGACTGCTGACTGGGTGTATTGCTGCTCCAGGCAGAAGAATTGCCACGTAGGGTCAGACCAAGGACCACTGAGCCCAGCATTCTGTCGCTGACAGGTCGCAAGTACCTGGAAGATGCCATAAAGTAGATCTAATTCCTCTTACTCACTTCCATGGATAGCAAGAGCTTTCTTTAGTCTGCCTGGCTAGTAATGTATTATTATAGACAATACATTATAATCCTCAACTCAGTGTGCTGCGGTGTTAAAAAAAAAAAATCAAATAGAACATTAGGAATTGTTTGTAAGGAAATAAACATTAGGAATTGTTTGTAAGGAAATAAAGAATAAAAGGGAAGATATCATAATGCCTCTGTATCGAAATGATCTGCAACTGCATCTCGAGTACTGTGTGCAGTTCCGGTAGTCCCATCTCAAAGACAATACAGCAGAACTAGAAAAGGGGGAAAAAAATGGGGACTGGGGGTGGAATGGCTTCCGAGTGAAGAAAGGCTGAACAGGTCAGGGCTCTTAAGCTTGAGATGACAGAGAGAGAGGATATGATAGAGGTTTATAAAATCACGAGTGGGATGGAATGAATAAATAGGGGACGCCCCCGGGGATTAAGCCCCTGTTTTGCTTGGCTATATTTGGCTGCCATGTGAAAGTTGAATTTATCTGGTCGGGGGGGAGGGGAAAAATTTGAAAAGCAGAGGTTTAACCAGCTAATTCCTGAACTTAGCCGGTTAAATGTTGGAAAAGCAATCTGATAGAACAGAGGTGACCGATGTTAGAGCCACAAACAGGCCAGGTTTTCAGAATATCCATGAGATAGATTTGCACACAATGGAGACAGTGCATGCAAATCTGTCTCAGGCATATTCATTGTGGATATCCTGAAAATCAGGCCTGTTTGTGGCTCTCAAGGACTGCAGTTGCCCACCCCTGCGATAGACTATGACAGAGAAGATCCATAAGGTTTCTCTTATCTGCTCCATTTCATTCATGGTGCAGTGCCACAGACCCCAGCTGATCTCTGGATTACGATTCAGATTTGCTTATGCTTATCCCAGGCTTCCATGAATTCTGTTACTGCTTTTGCCTCCATCATCTCCCCTTGAAGGCCGTTCCATGCATCCACCACCCTGATGTTCCTCCTGAATGTAGTGTCTACCCCTCTGGAATCTCAGGATTATTTTGTTCTAGAGCATTGTTTCCTCTGAAAGGTCTGCATCGCCAGCATTATTTGTATCTTTGAGGAATAAGTGTCTCTATTATTTGCCCCGTTTCCTCTATCCTGTACATATTTAGATCCTTAAATTTAGGTCTGTAGCATTTTTGGTGTAGGCTCTGCAACGTGTTGATAGGCTTTGGGTGGCAATTAATTACGAGCAGTGCTTCCTTGTCCATTCCCCCTCTCCAGTTTTGACATTTTTGTCAACCAGGATATCTGGCTTGCACCAGAACTGGAGTGGGCAGATGCTGTCAGTCTGTCACTTGAACAAGGCTCATTTTTTCTCTGGACAGGCCTCTGTTTGCAAAAGTCCTGCTTTGAATCTCTTTTACAAAAATAATGGCTGCTCTTTATACCAAACGGGCTGGCTGCCAGCAGATTTGTCACAGCAGAAGCTGACACTGGCAACTGCTGTGCGAGAATGACTTTGGGGAAATCAAATCTGAATCGTAATAATAGGGAAGCGCTACGATGCTTAAACAAAACTCTCTGCTCCCGACATCAAATAATTAGCTAAAAGAATAAACGTTCTAGAGAAACGCCTCCTCAGAAAACACTCTTCACCTCACAGATCATTAAAACTAGACTGCCATGAAAAGAGACAACGCAGCTTGGTACCCAAAAGCAATGTTCCCTCTAATTTTTTTGTGGGCGGAGAGGGCAAAAGTTCTTATGTGCAATGTAGTGTATGAATGTGTGCAGCCAATATTCAAAAGAGCTGAGCGCCTACATTTAGGATCCTAGTTTAGGCATTTATTTTCAACCAAACGCAGCGGCTGAAAATTCACATGAAAGAAGATGTCTAAATTTAGGCTCTGCTATTTATTTGCCTAGATTCATTCTCCTACTTTAGGTGCCTAGTTCTGAAAACCAGTGTTGAGCTCCTAGCTTTGGGTCCCTGTCCACCCCGCTGACACCCAGTTTTTAGTCACCTAAATTCAGAAGCTGAAAAGAGGAGCCTAGGTTTAGCAACGCAGCCCTAGTGCATTTCCCAAAGGGCCAATTCAGGAGCCTAGCCCCTTGAAAAACTGGCCTCAGCATGCGCTGAAACGCCATTCTGTTTTCCTTGTCCTCTGCATGCTGCGTTTTCCTTTGTGTGTGCACAGCTTATGGGAAATATTGTACACAAGCCACTTTTCTTTGGGGGAAAAACTGTGATAAATCAGAATTTCAGCTGCAAGCCTGCATGGAGCAGCAGTTGTTACTACCCTTAAAATAATAATAATTAAAAAATTTTTTTAAAAAAACTTGCTGGGCAGACTGAATGGATCATTTTGGTCTTTTTGAACGTCTTAAAAAGCCCTAATAAGTAGCCAAAGAATCTAATGTGGCAAACAAGTCATAATACTTGGTTACCATTAAACAAAAAACATAGAAGAGTCACTTTTTTTGTCTGAAATGCCATAAAATGTACTTTTCTAACATGGACATCGGGCTAAACAGAAACCGGCTAACTTACGCATCCTGCCTCTGCAGTGTAATCAGCTCCACCCTTCTGAGCCTAGATTAACAGAGCCAGATGGGGCTAATTTTGTGTTTTTGGATCATTATATATTAAACTCTGCACTAATATATGCCAGCTGAAAGGGCCTGCAGGAGCACATCTTGATTTTCCAAGAACATGAGCTCTTAAAGATGAACAATCAGGCTTGCCACTAGAGGCCTGACTGATCTTACAATTTCCCAGTACAGGATTTTAACAATTAAAACAAACAAAAAAAATAATAATTCAGCAGCCTGAATTTATTTATTTATTTATTTAGCATTTTTCTATACCGACTTTCCAATAACAAAATTATTGATCAATTCGGTTTACATTTTAAACAATAACAACAATGACAAGTAAATGTCTTACAATGAACAGGTCGAATTAACTTGGATTAAGATATATGGGGGTAATAACATAATTAACATGAGCGGTGCCTAATATAGGCTAGAGGCTGGGTTTTAATGATAGACTGCCAAAGATAATAGTCTGCCAAAGATAATAGACTGCCAAAGATCATGTGATTTCTAGAGAAGATCTATATAGTTCTCTAGCGTGTTACCACTGAGGGGATATTGGCAGGGATATTTCGCAGGTTGATGTTATGGGAAAGCTTGGTTGAATAACCAAGTCTTGAGTCTTTTTTTAAATGTAGTGGAGCATTGCAGTGATCTGAGCTCTGATGGGAGAGAGTTCCAGAGTTTAGGCCAGCTGTGGAGAAAGCTCTTTTACTTAATGCTGACTTCATCGGTGGAATTTGAAGGTTGTTTTTGTAGGCTTGTCTCACTGGTCTGGAAGATGTGTGGAGTTGGAGAGGGAATGTGAGCTCAAGTGGTGCCAGGTTGTGTATTGCCTTGTGGGTTAGTGAGAGCACTTTGAATAGTATTCTGAATTTGACGGGAAGCCAGTGTAGGCTTTTTAAGATGGGTGAGATGTGGTCTCTTTTGTTGGACTTGGTTAAGATCCTCGCTGCAGCGTTCTGCAGCATCTGTAGCGGTTTTATGGCGTTGGCAGGGAGACCCAGTAGAAGTGAGTTGCAGTAATCTATTTTCGTGAGAATGATTGCTTGTAGCACTAATCGGAAGTCTTTGAAATGTAGGAGTGGTCTCAGTCTTTTTAAGACTTGTAATTTGAAGAATCCATCCTTTACGATGTTATTTATGAGTGATCTATAATTCATTTGGTTATCAAGTATAACTCCTAGATTTCTGACTTGTGGGGTTATTGTTAGTTGAGTTGACATGATGGTACTTGGAAGTGTGTAGGTTCCGTTTTGGGAAATGAGGAGGTATTCTGTTTTGTTTTGATTAAGGTTCAAGTTGAGGTTAGTGAGTAAGTTGTTGATGGCTTGTTGGCAAGAGTTCCAGAAGTCCAGTGTTTTTTGGAGAGATTCAGTAATTGGAATCAGTATCTGAACATCGTCTGCATATAAGTAGTGGACGAGATTCAGGTTGATGAGGAGCTGGCAGAGTGGCAGAAGGTAAATATTGAATAAGGTTGGAGAGAGTGATGATCCTTGTGGGACTCCTAAGTTGCAGGTGACTGGTTGAGATTCTTCCTTGTTGATCTTGACCTTATACTGTCTGTTCTGTAGGAACGATTTGAACCAGTTGAGGGCCTCATCTCTGATGCCAATTTCTGCCAGGCGATCTATTAATTTGCAGCGAGAGCTGTGTCTTTCGACACTTCGTGGGTCACATCACACTTCACGATTAATATCTTGTTTGATGCCTAATCCCATCATACTTCACGATTAATATCTTGTTTGATGCCTAATCCCATCCCTAATCCCATCATACTTCATGATTAATATCTTGTTTGATGCCTAATTCCATCATACTTCACGATTAATATCTTGTTTGATGCCTAATCCCATCATACTTCACGATTAACATCTTGTTTGATGCCTAATCCCATCATACTTCACGATTAATATCTTGTTTGATGCCTAATCCCATCATACTTCACGATTAATATCTTGTTTGATGCCTAATCCCATCTAATAAAACGGACCACACAACACACTCCACCTCTCTTAACACTGCCTTAGCCCATACCCCTCTGCATTCAGTAAGAGACCTAGGAGTCTCCCTAGATCAACATCTCAATTTCAAACCCCACATAAAGTCTCTTCTAAAGATGGGCTTCTACAGACTCCACATCCTCAAAAAGCTTAAGACCCTCCTCCATGCCCAGGATTTCCGCTTAGTTCTGCAGACAACCATTCTATCTAAACTGGACTACTGCAACTCCCTTCTCCTAGGCCTCCCGTCCTCCACCATTAAACCCCTCCAAATCCTGCAGAACGCCATGGCGAGAATCATAACCAACACCCAGAAAAGGGACCACATCGCCCCCGTACTCAAGGATCTGCACTGGCTGCCCATCCCCTTCCGCATTCAATACAAAACACTTACTATCCTACACAACACGCTTTACAAAAACAATCTCCCCCGGCTCAAGGAAATGCCGCGTTTCCGTTCCTCTAACCGCCCCACCAGAACGTCCCTTGCAGGCACCCTCCACACCCCATCCCTCAAAACTGCACACCTTACCCTTACCAGAGAAAGAGCCTTCTCCATTGCTGGCCCCTCCCTCTGGAACTCCCTTTCCTCTGATTTCCGTCTTGAACCTTCCTTACATAATTTCAAAAAAGGACTCAAGACATGGCTCTTCAAGCAGGCCTACCCGGATGCTAACCAAACCTAGCCAGTGCCCCCCACCCCCCTTCTGCCTTTCAGAACTCGCCTTGCATTTTGTATATATTTGTACCGCTAATCCAGTTATATTATGTACCCCTCCCATGATGTGATGTTAGAAAGTTATTACGGTTTCTCTCCATTCCTTTTATCTCTTCCTTTCTCTTTACTCGCTCCCTGCCCACCTCTTCTTCCCCTTTTCTCGCCTGCTCCCCTCACCCCATTCAATGTAATTTTCCTTTCTTTTTGTTAATTGTAAACTGGCGTGATGTGTTCTACGAATGTCGGTATGTTAAAAGTTCATAAATAAATAAATAAATTATACCTCACGATTAATATATTGTTTGATGCCTAATCCCATCCCTAATCCCATCCTACTTCATGATTAATATCTTGTTTGATGCCTAATCCCATACTTCACGATTAATATCTTGTTTGATGCCTAATCCCATCCCTAATCCCATCATACTTCATGATTAATATCTTGTTTGATGCCTAATCCCATACTTCACGATTAATATCTTATTTATTTATTTATTTATTTTAAGTTTTTCTATACCGGCATTCACAATAGATATCGCATCATGTCGGTTTACAATTAACAAGTGGATAGGTAACAAAAAAGGTAAAAACTAATATTTATCTTAATAATAATAATAATAATAATAATAAAACATTAAACAAGAGAAGGCTAAGGTATGCAGTTACAATAAAACAAGGGAGTAATACAACTTGGAGCATAGAAAAGAAGCAGGGGATTAAATCGAAAGAACGTAAATGCCAGTCAATGTGCTTAAGGCATTAGTGAATTGTGTTTATGATGTAGGAATATTAATTATAAGGTAGGGAAATTAGTTGCCGTGAATAAGGCAAAGTCTGAGTGCTAAGTTAATGATGGAGTAGGTTCAGTTTAGTTCAGGAAAGGCTTTCATGAATAGCCACGTTTTGAGTCTTTTCCTGAATGTGGGCAGGCAGGGTTCCTGTCTCAAATCTGGTGGGATGGAGTTCCACAGTGTTGGTCCTGCAGTGGAGAACGCCCTGTCTCTGGTGGTTATGTGCCGCATGGATTTGGAGTGTGGTACTTGTAAGGTTTCTCTATAGGACTCTCTGATTGGTCTGTTGGATGTAAATGTTTTGAGAGGAATTTGAAGGTTGAGCTGAGAGTGCTGGTGTATAGCTTTGAAAATAGTGGTTATGGACTTATATATGATTCTGTAGTGAATTGGTAGCCAGTGCAGGTCTTTGAGGATTGGTGTTATGTGGTCTCTTCTCCGTGTGTTAGTTAATATTCTCGCAGCCGTGTTTTGAACCATCTGAAGGGGTTTCGTGTGAGATGAGGGGAGACCTAATAGCAAAGAGTTGCAGTAATCTAGTTTAGAAAAAACTATTGATTGCAGAATAGTTCTGTAGTCATGAAAGTGGAAGAGAGGTCTTGTTCTTTTTAAGACTTGGAGTTTATAGAAGCAGTCCTTAGTAGTTTGATTTATGAATGCTTTTAGGTTTAACCTGTTATCAAAGATAGCTCCCAGGTTTCTTACTTGTGGAGTTTGTAAATTGGGTGGAGGATTTGAGTCAGTGTTACTGTATTCAGATGAAATTAGGAGGAGTTCGCTTTTAGAGGAGTTTAGTATTAGATTAAGGTTGGAGAGGAGTTCATCAATTTTTTTAAGACTAGTTTCCCAGAATTCTAGGGTTTTGCTGTAGGATTCTTTGACGGGGATGACTATCTGGACGTCATCTGCATAAAGAAAGTGTTTAAGGTTTAAATCAGTTAGCAGTTGGCAAAGAGGGAGCAAGTAGATATTAAAGAGCGTTGGTGAAAGGGAGGAGCCTTGTGGAACTTCCGTGGATGAAGGGTAGTGTTGAGATTCTTTATTGTGAATTTTGACTTTGTATTTTCTGTTCCCTAAGAACGATTTGAACCACGATAGTGCTGTTCCTGTTATTCCGATGTTTGCTAATTGAGTTAGTAGGGATGAATGGTTAACCGTATCAAAGGCCGCTGAAAGGTCCAGGAGGATCAGTAAATAAGTGTGACCTTTATCCAGGCCCATGATGAGGTAGTCGGTCAGGGAAATTAGTAGTGATTCAGTATTTAAAGCTTTTCTGAAGCCATATTGGGACGGGAACAGAATTTTGTGTTCCTCGAGGTAGTCTGAAAGTCTGGAGTTAACTAATTTTTCCGTTACCTTAGCTATGAATGGGAGATTGGATATAGGACGGAAATTGGTAGGATCTTTAGGATTTAAGTTGTTTGATGCCTAATCCCATTCCTAATCCCATCATACTTCACGATTAATATCTTGTTTGATGCCTAATCCCATCCCTAATCCCATCATACTTCACGATTAATATCTTGTTTGATGCCTAATCCCATACTTCACGATTAATATCTTGTTGATGCCTAATCCCATCATACTTCATGATTAATATCTTGTTTGATGCCTAATCCCATACTTAACGATTAATATCTTGTTTGATGCCTAATCCCATTCCTAATCCCATCATACTTCACGATTAATATCTTGTTTGATGCCTAATCCCATCCCTAATCCCATCATACTTCACGATTAATATCTTGTTTGATGCCTAATCCCATACTTCACGATTAATATCTTGTTTGATGCCTAATCCCATACTTCACGATTAATATCTTGTTCGATGCCTAATCCCATACTTCACAATTAATATCTTGTTTGATGCTTAGTCCATTGTTTTGTAACCTCGCAGTTGTTTCTCCTTCCTCATTGTGCTCATATTGTTATCTTATTGTTACTATCCTTTCTCTTGAAATTCCTTAACCCTGTTTTTGTTAGCAATGTTACAGTTTTGTGTACCTCTCTTTTCATGTTAATTCAGTTCCATGTAAACCGACATGATATACGTACGAATGCCGGTATAACAAAACCCTAAATAAATAAGTCACTATGCATGATTTTGAAACTTCTACAGTACTAAAGCACAATCAGGCTAAGGAGAAGCCAATTATTGATTGATTTAAGTAACTTCTAGTCCATGCATAATAGATCAACCATGCGGGGCAGATTACAATAAAACACTCAGAATAAAACTAATTAACAAAAGATAAAATTAATTAAAACCAAGATAATAAAAATAGCAAAACACAAGGAAACATAGCCAATAAAATAAATATTTACTGCATTGCACATATGCCTGACCTCCTAGTCTTCCGTCAGGCTAAAAGCCTCTTGGTAGTGTTTATGAAATATAACAAGGTCTGAAACAGAGTGCACATTGCGTGGTCAGGCAAGTAAGGAAAAGAGCAGTGTCGCTGGCTGGCCCCGTGCTATGGAACAACATGCCACTCGAAATAAGGCTGCAGAAAAATGTGAAAATATTCAAAACTAATCTGAAAACCTGGCTCTTTAAACAAGCGTTTTATAAAGATAAACAGTAGGAGAAAAACAGTTGATTGATAAGGACGCACCAAGTTAGAAGTTCTTATTTTTAACCTACACATGCATATTAATATTATATTCAAACCGCCTAAATTGTTCCTAACAAACAGGCTCAACTTACACACTTACAGCCAGATACAGTAAAGTCCGTGGGAGAGCAGACGAACGCCCGCTCTCCCGGCGCACGCACCGGCCAAGGGCCGGTGCGAGCGATTCAGTATTCAAATGAGCTGACGCGGTGCAAACGAGGAAAAGGAGGCGCTAGGGACACTAGCGCGTCCCTAGCACCTCCTTTTGGCCTGGAGTGGCGGCTGTCAGCGGGTTTGACAGCCGACGCTCAATTTTGCCGGCGTCGGTTCTCGAGCCCGCTGACAGCCACGGGCTCGGAAACCGGACGCCGGCAAAATTGAGCGTCCGGTTTTCGGCCCGACAGCCGCGGGCCGAATTCAAAATTTTTTTTTTTTTTTACTTTTTTTTACTTTTGGGGACCTCCGACTTAATATCGCTATGATATTAAGTCGGAGGGTGCACAGAAAAGCAGTTTTTACTGCTTTTCTGTGCACTTCCCTGGCGCCGGAAGAAATTAGCGCCGACCTTTGGGCGGCGCTAATTTCTTAGAGTAAAATGTGCGGCTTGGCTGCACATTTTACTTACTGGATCGCTCGGGCATACCTAATAGGGCCATCAACATGCATTTGCATGTTGAGGGCGCTATTAGGTGCCGCGGGTGGGCCGCGTGTTTTCCTCCCCTTACTGAATAAGGGGTAAGGGAAAACACGCGTCCAGAGCAGGGTGACAGTGCGCTCCGACGGAGCACACTTTACTGTTAGTTTATTATATTAATGTTACCGTATTATGTTGGCACATGATTAATTTGTAATCTATACCATCCATATTTTTTCATTATCGTGCCTTTATGTAAACCGTGGTGATGGTTATCTAACTTAACGATGGTATAGAAGAGTTTTTAAATAAATAAAACAAATAAATATTACTGAGAAGGCTCTGTGATGAGCTTCACTGATGGTACAACAAAAAAAGCTCATTTCCGCAGAACGTAAAGTTCCGTGCCAGAACAGACCTCATAAATAAATCAGCCAAATATGAAGGGGCGTGAAATGTTTTTAATGTAGGATTTTGGACACGGCAAACACATGCTAGGATGAGAGTTCTAGAAACATCCAAAATGTAAGCTCTGCCATTTTGTCTTGAGTGAAAATTGAGTTTTTATTCTGGTGACAAAGTTTGTAAGGGCCAGGCCGTGATGAAACTTCCTCCTGCTTGGACGCGCATTGTCATCACGTAACTACGGCAAACTTCTCGGAGGTCATTTGCACTGTCCGCAACAAAAAAAGCTTCTTCTTCCTTTTTGTTCATGGACTCACACAACCTGTGCGCCCGAGGAAATGCTAAAAGGGATCGGATCACTTTTTTTTTTTTTTTTAGATAAAATAGTGTGGCTGCTGTGTTAGTCCACTTGAATATATGGACATAAAAGTAAATAAAACAGAACAAATATAAAGAAATGCCTTTTACTGAACTTACAGGCCGATACAGTACAGTGCGCTCTGGCGGAGCGCACTGTTAACCTGCGTTTGGACGTGCGCTTTCGAAGCACTAGCTTTACCCCTTATTCAGTAAGGGATAATAGCGTGTCGAAAACGCACGTCCAACCCCCCCGAAACTAATAGCACCGGCAACATGCAAATGCATGTTGATGGCCCTATTAGTTATTCCCACACGATTCAGTGAGTAAAATGTGCAACCAAGCCGCACATTTTACTTTCAGAAATTAGCGCCTACCCAAAGGTAGGTGTTAATTTCTGCCGGCACCGGGAAAGTGTACAGAAAAGCAGTAAAAACTGCTTTTATGTACAGCCTCTGACTTAATATCATGGCAATATTAAGTCGGAGGTCCCAAAAGTTAAAAATAATTAAAAATTTTAAAAAATTGAATGTCGGCTGTCAAACCCGCTGACAGCCGCTGCTCCTGTCAAAAAGGAGGCGCTAGGGATGCGCTCGTGTCCCTAGCGTCTCTTTTTACCGCGGGCCCTCAATTGCATGTGGGCCGATACTAAATCGCACGCACAGGAGAGTGGCCTGAGCGTGCGCCAGGAGAGCGGGCGCTCGCCCGCTGTCCCACGACTTTTGCTGTATCGGCCCGTTAGATATTGAGGATAATTTTATAAATGTGAGTAGCAGACAATCTATGGGGCGGATTTTAAAAGGCCCGCGTGCGCCGGCGGCCTATTTTGCATAGGCCGCCGGCGCACGTAAGTCCCGGGGCTTTCGAAAAGGGGCGGGAGGGGGCGTGTCTGGGGGTGTTCCCGAAATGACGCAGCGTTTCGTGGGCGGGCCCAGGGGCGTGGCGCCGGTCCGGGGGCGTGGTCGAGGCCTCCGGACCACCCCCGGGACCGGAGAACGGAGCGGGGCTGCCAGCCAATGTGCGCAAAGTTACGCCTGCTGAAAGCAGGCGTAACTTTGCCGACAAAGGTAGGGGGAGGGTTAGATAGGGCCGGGGAGGTGGGTTAGGTAGGGGAAGGGAGGGGAAGGTGGGGGGATGGTGAAGGAAAGTTCCCTCTGAGGCCGCTCCGAAATCGGAGCGGCCTCGGAGGGAACAGGTAGCTCGCGCTGGGCTCGGCGCGCGCAGGTTGCACAAATGTGCACCCCCTTGCGCGCGCCGACCCCGGATTTTATAAGATACGCGCGTATCTTATAAAATCCAGCGTACTTTTGTTCGCGCCTGGTGCGCGAACAAAAGTACGTGATCGCGCAAGTATTTAAAATCTACCCCTATAAGCGCAGAATTTACCTTGAATTTTCAAAGCAAATTTATATTCCCGTGTTAAGCAGGGTTGGTACGCACACAAACTCGCCCAAAGTTAGGTCTGCTTGAACCTACGTGCAGACTGTGTAAAATCCAGAAGTGTGCACATCAGTCCCGGCTCCGCCCCCTGGAACGCCTCTCCCCGGTGTGCATGAAATCGGGTTTTATGACTCAGACACTTATTTTTGTTTGTAATTAATACTTTATTTGAATTATCAACATTTACATCAATAATATCATAAGCAAAAACAAGGATATAAAGAAAAAGAAAGAAATACAATATCAATAAGATATTTAAACTATCCATTACACCTTGGTTCAAGTCCCCATAATCCTAATTTGGGGAGTACTTTTACACAGGTACACATTCCTGGAAGAAAAAGAAAAATTAATATGAGACATATTTATTTATTTTCCCCCCATCTAAACCTCAAAGGATCAAACTAAACTAAATTATATTTTAGATTCTTTATCAAGAAGAAAAGTTTCAAGATGAGAAGGGTCGTAAAAAATAAATTTGTTTTTACAATATGTTATACAGCACTTGCATGGAAATTTAAGAAAAAACATCGCTCCTAGAGATAAAACCCTGTCTTTTAATAACAAGAATTGTTTTCTTCTCAATTGGGTATTTTTAGCCACATCAGGAAATATCTGGATTTTCTTTTCCACAGAAGAGAAAATCCTTATTTTTGAAATATTTTTGTAGGCCAAGATTCTTATCTAGTTCACTACAAAAAGTTACTAAGAAAGTAGCCCGAGTTGGAATATCATCTATTGATGCTTCCAAAAAAGAAGTTAAATTAGGGCTGTTCCCTTAAACCACATCGAATTCTTCTTCTTGACTCATAGAGCTAATTCTAGACTTAGGTACCTAAAATATCTTGGAAAATATCATTTCTTTACTAGAGGAAATTTGCAGCACTTCTCCTAAGTATTTTCTAAGTAATTCTATTGCAGACAACAGCCTAGTAACGGGAATGTTTAGGAAGCGGAGATTCCTAGATCTCATCACATTTTCCAAACTCTCCAGTTGTCTTTGAGCTACCAAACTATCTTTAATAAAGGAAGTGCTCACTGTCTGTAATGTGGCAACCTGAGAGGTTACTACAGAGGAGTTATTTTCCAAATTATTTAAACGTACTCCATAGTCCTGAAGAGTATTCTTCGTTTCAGTGTTAAACGACCCAAATTGAGCCATAGTTTGAGCTAGAAAGCTTCTCCATATTCTTAACTGACCTCCATACATCAATCAAAGTCACATTCTTAAGCTCATTGGAGCTATCCACCATTGCTGCACCTGCTATTGGAGGAGTTTCAAACTCTCCGCCAACCGCTGATGGTTCACCCATTTGCTTCTTACCTTGAGAAATATCCTCTTTCAATGATAACACATTTAAATCATTCGACACATTATCAATTATAGAACCTTGGCTCTGAGGTGATGCGTGTATACCAGGACTCTGAATTGACCCCGATGAAAAGGAAACTTCCGGATTAGGACTTGAAGTAGCATAGTTCACCCTACATATAAGATGTGTATCCACTGGCCCCCTTATCGTAGAAGAAGTTGAAACTGGGGTAAATATCTTAATTTTCCTTTTCCTGCCCATGTATCTTCAAATTGGAACGTTATCCACGAGCGTGACAAACACGACAAGGGGCGCGCCCCTTTAGCAGCGTGCCGCAGCCTCCTGGGTTTTACCTGCTCCGATGTCGCGGTCAGATGATGTCACCAGGGGTGTGGCACGAGTCACTCCATCTGGGCGATAGTCTCTGGTGTAACAAGGTTTCAGCAGTCCCTTCTGGCCGATTTCTCCGGCGGGAGGAAAATCTCTCCAATGCACTCCCAAGAACCAGCCGCAGCCTCCTGGGTTTTACCCGCTCTGATGTCGCGGTCAGATGATGTCACCAGGGGCGTGGCACGAGTCGCTTTGTCTGGGTGATAGTCTCTGGTGTAAAAGGGTCTCAGCAGTCCCTTTTCGCCGATTCCTCCGGCGGGAGGAAGATCTCTCCAGTGCACTCCCCAACTCAGATACTTTTATAACGGCCATTTACGTGTACAGAACCGTGCTTTGAAACTTCGGCCCTTCTTGACTTGCTTTTGGGAGTTATGCTCCCTTGTTTTGAACTAATTATGGAACGTAACACCTGAAAGCTAGGCGAGAAACATATTAGTCTGGTAAAAAAAAAAAAGGGATCAATTTCTTTACTTTTTTTTTTTTAATTAACCATTCCAAATGTAAAAATGGTCTAATGTTGTCTATCGCTCGAGGTAAAGAAATTTGGATGCTGTGCTCTGATCTGCCAAGGAAAACAGAAAGCTGTCCCTTGCTGAGAACATCTGCTGTCCAGAGAAGGTCAGATAAACACAGAAGAGGTTAGAAATTTCCAGTGAAAAAAGGGACTACAATCCACCCTCAAATGCCTATACTGTTTTCATGTAGGCCTGTAATTCAGTAGCCAATGCGCATTCACTCCAGACTGACAGATGTAGATGTAATCCCATTCCAAAGACCGTACAGGCTAAGTGTGGTTGTGGGCAAAGTTATGAAACACCATTTTTAAAAAATGTAGTGCAGTACCTTACTAGTAACAATTCGTGCATTAATTGACTTGGGTTACAAAAGACAGGTAGATGTTGGATTAGGTACTAAAAGGAAAAAAGCTTTATGACTTTTCAAGAAATAAGGATGAAATGTAACTAAGCAAGTTCTCCAAGACTGAAATGGTTTCACTGTGCATAGCAGAGAAAGCTGATATCACTTCACTGTAAGATGTACCAAAGATTGTGATAAGGTGCTGGCATCCCCTAACATGGCTTCACAGTTCTAGCAGTGTCTGCAGGACGCACTTACTGGGGGCTGCTGAGGAGCAGAAAAAGTGGAGGTCTAAATGCAACCTGCACAATGGACTAGTTCTTACAGAAAGTCTTTGAAGGTTTCAACATTGTATTTTATTGCTCATAGAGCAGTCTTGACATTAGTAAAAATCTCCAAACTCAAGGCTCAGGAAGATAATAAATGTAGATTTTGCCACATAGAGAGAGGGGCATTCTCAGATACGTTTTATTTCTGTAATATAAGGACATTTTGGACAGGGGTATGGAGAAGGATTAAGCATATACTAAATATCGATCCAATCTGAGTTCACATTTCAAATGATTTGACACAAAAGGGAGTTGAATTAGCAGAAGTTTGAAATTTGTGAGCAGTAACACTAATCGTTAAAGGTGCGGTCCTGGAGGGACTTGGATTGGAAAGCCAGCTGGAGTCTTACGCTCCCCAGGGAGAGGTGAAAAGGTCCAGCAGCATGGCGCAGTGGTTAAGACCTTGGAAAGCTATCAGGTATAAGGGGGGGGGGGGGGGGGGGGGAGGAACGAGGCAGCACCCTGACTTCGCTACACTCTTCCAGCTAAAGAGCTGAAAGGAAAAGTAAATCGAATCTCCTGCAGGTGGTGAGGCTTTTACAACTGACAGCTGCTGTGCCTGGCGGCAAAGGCGAGAAAAAGGTACGAGTGGTGCAAGAGCTGATAGCTGGAAGATCTCCATAGCTAAAATAGGTCTGCCGACATCAGTTATTAGGTTGGTTACTGATGTCTGCATTCACAAGTGAGTTCCACATTAATCCCAGCCAGGAAGGATTGGGCTCTCCAGGCATAAGGAATGTATATGAATAAAGTGTTGGAGTCTTACTGCTAAGGGAATTCTGCACAACGCAGAATTTGCACAGAATTCCCCCCGCCCAGCACAGATTTTTATCTTCCTCAGTGCCAAATCTTGTGATGCGGCAAGAGCCGGGCGAAGAGCCACCACAGCAGTCTCCGTTATGAGCGCGGCAATGTGCAGAGCTGGGCTCCGCGAGCCTGTCAGAACTGGTGAAGAGCCGGGTTCCACGAGCTCGCCGGGTACTGAGCGTGGGCTCGCGCGAGCTCCACAAGGCGCAGAGCCCAGCTCCGCAGGCCCACCTGAAGAAGGGGAGCTGCCCAGTGAAGCTGTCAGCTGAGCCAGTCTGCAAAAAGAGCAGGCACTAGGAGCCTAGAGGAGCCGTTGTTATTCTATGTTTTATATTTTTATCCATGAAATGATGATAGGCGGCCTATAAACTATTTAAATGAATAAATACAGTAAATAGCATCTGGCTTTTCAGAAGAGCCAGGCTCCGTGAGCATGCAGGAGAAGCTAAAATTGGAAAGCACATGCCAGGAGGCAAGACCACTCAGCAGAGTGTTTTAGGGTCCTCAGTCCACAGCCACCTGACTTAGGTACTTCAAAGCAGCCAGCTTGCTGTCGTCTGCCTCGTCTCTCCTGGCATCCTGCTCTTGAAGGATCGGATCAGGCATTGTTTAGATCATCTACCTCAACCTGCATGCTAGATTTTTTTGGACCCAAACAAACCCAAGTCCTTTCCTTTGTCTTCCAACCTATCTCATGTCTTCTTCCTCGTCACCCCTCAATCCTAAATCCTCTCTCCTATCATCTGCACCCCCCCCCTTCTATCCTCTCCTGATCTCCCTCACCCTCCCATAACCCCAGGTTTGTCTCTTCTCACCTTTCCATATCCCAGGTCCCCTGCTGATTCTTCCTCTGCCATCTCCAAACCAGGGTCCTCTACCCATCCTACCTTCTCCATTCTGACCCCTTTTCCTATTCACTCCATCCTTGAAGCCTAATCATTTATACCCTGTTGTATTCCTATTGCATGGTGCTGCTGGAGCTGGGGTAGGACCCCGAGTTGGGCTGAATATACTGGATAGTATTAAATGCAGGCTCATGATTAACAAAAAGATTGTGTTATACTGATAAATAAATGTGCAGAACTTTGCTGAATTTACAAATTTTGTGTGCCCAATTTTTAGTGTTTTGGCACATAATTCCCCCCAAGAGTATTCACAGTAAAGCTCTACAAAATGAGACTGCTGTGGTTTTCAGTGCTAATCTGGTTCCATCACATTACTATAATTCTTCTCCATGCTAAGATGCTACACTGATTTATCTTTACCTTTTGCAGCCCACAGCAGTGTTCTTCTGGAGCTGTTTCCCCTCCAAGAACTAGGCAGGCTCAATAGCTTCCAAGATCATATGTGAGCTAAAATGAGATTTAAGAACGTAAATATGTATACCTTACTCACAGAGGCGTAGTTTGGCAGCATGGAGGGAAGCCCCCTCTCCAAAATAAAAATGCTACGGGTGCTATTGTTGAATGCCCCTTCCTCTCTGCCAAAATGATCTCCTGGCCCATGCTCCCCCCCAACTAAGCAAACTATGCCTATGTTTCTATCATATTCTCCCCTCCAGTAGGAATAAAAGAACCGAAGATATGCCAATGCTGGGTCAGACCAAGGGTCTTTCAATCCCAGTATCCTGTTTCCAGCAGTGGTCAATCCAAGTCACAAGTACCCGGCAAGTATCCAAACATTAAATAGATCCTGTATTACTAATGCCAGCAACAAGCAGCGGCTATTCTCTATTGATTAATAGCAGTTTAAGGACTTCTCCTCCAGGAAGTTATCCAAACCTGTTTTAAACCCAGTTACACTAACTGCTTAAACTACATCCTCTGGCAACGAATTCCAGAGCTTAATTGTGCATTGAGTGAAAAATAATTTTATCCGATTTGTTTTAAATGTGCTACTTGCTAACTTCATGGAGTACCTCCTAGTCCGTGTATTATCCGAAAGAGTAAATAAATGTTTCACATTTTCCCATTCAAGCTCTTTCATGATTTTGTAAACTTCTATCATATCCTCCCCTTAGCCCTAACCTCTTTAGCCTTTCCTCATAGGGGAGCTGTTTCATCCCCTTTATCATTTTTGTCGCTCTTCTCTGTACTTTCTCCAGTGCAACTATATCTTTTTTGAGATGTGGTGACCAGAATTGAGTGATACAGAGGCATTATGACACCCTACGTTTTATCTGCCATTCCCTTCCTAACATTGTTTGCTTTTTTACTGCCGTTTCAATGTAATATCAACTATGATGCCCAGATCTTTTTCCTGGGTGGTAACTCCTAAAATGGAACCTAACATTGTGTAAGATGGAAGACAGAAACAGTCGCATATATCAAGAGTATTACTAATGCTCAAGAAACAAGCATTTTTCAGTGGTCAGAAACATCTAAAAGAAGACATGCTGTGAGACTTGAAGGGGGACAGAGCTAGAGTTAGCATTAGAAAATATTTCTTCACAGAAAGATGATGGATACATGGAACAGCCCCCCAGAGTAATGAAATCGGGTGGAATAGATGTTATCTGCTGTCATTTTCTGTTTTTATGTTTGGAGTAAACTCCAGGATCAAGTTTGAACACAAACAAACTAATCTACATTTAACCCTGGAACAGTTCCAAAGCAGGTGTGTCAAACTGCATTCCTCAAGGGTTGCAAACTGGCTGATTATCAGGATGGCCCTATTCAATATGCAAGAAATACATTTGCATACAGTTGAGGCAATGCATGCAAATATACCTCATGCATATTCATTAGCCTGAAAACTGGACCTGTTTCTGGTTCTTGAGGAATGCAGTTTGAATGCCCTGGCCAAACTGTGAATAGAACACAGAATTAAATGCTAGAATAACTAAAACAGAAGAGCTTATGTGTGAAAACAATACCAGAAAATTATAACTTTTTACTATGTGGTGGTAAATGTTCAGAACAACCTAGCACTAGAGATGGTGCAAGCAAATACTCTAAGAGAATTCAAGTATTGCTTGGGACAAAGAACAGTTAGAGCATTTTGGGAGGCTGGGTAAAAGACTCGGGGGGGAGAGAAGGGCTGGGTGTTGGCTTAAGTATCAATATTTATTATTTTATTATTAATATATATATAACATATGCTTAGCCCTCCATATAGTGTATATTTATCTGCAATCAGTGGGGCGTACAGACATGCATCTGCCCATGTGCCCCTCACCATCCACTGTGGAATGTAGGTACATACTCTCTCAGATATGTGCCTGTACCTCCAAGATTTGTGTTCATACACACAGACATCAGAACTTACAAGCATAGCTGAGTAGCCGGTGGCACACCCCTGCACACTCTTAAGCTCTTGTGCACCCCAAAGGCCGCTGGGCTATTCACACAGCAATGAGCTTAGGTATGCACACTCTTGGCGCACTCTCTCTGCAAAGTCGCAGGTTGTACGAACAGAGGCAGGCAGAACGCCTGGGGCCTCGGAACCAGAGGAAGAGCAATTCCTGGTGTTATGAGACTGGACGCAGGCAGAGCGACTCTTGGGGCCACGGAACTAGAGAGGCAACGGAATTTCCAGATACTAATAGGTAAGAGGAGCAAAAAGGAATGATTGCTCAGACTGGGCTGGGGGGAGGAAGGAGAGCCCTTGGGTTGATTATGAGAAGAGAGTTCTGGGTGTTGCAGATCTAAATTAGTGGGAATTTGAATGCTCATTTCTTCAGAATGAGCAAACACAACAAAACTGACTTAGATAAGGAGTGATATCCCAGCTGACAGTCAAGCTTGGGTGGCTGACAGCTGGGTTATGAATCCTTAGAAACAGGCAGTCTGGACCGGCCAACTGGACCCATCTGTTATGTTACTAAGGGGCCAAAAATACCAAAATGCAATAACACATTAATGCGCATTGTTTGTGCAGCATTTCCCAACTCTCTCCACCTAACCAGTTCGGTATTCAGGATTGCCAAAATGAAAATGTATGAGACAGATTTCCATACCCTGGTTCTTCAATGTATGCAAATCTATTTTGTGCATATTCATTATGGATATCCTGAAAAGCTAATTGGTTAGGTGTGCCTCCAGGAGCCTGATGTCAGGACAAAGACACCAGCATGGAGGATGATAACTGTAAGGAGTTTTCTCCACATTGTCCTAATGCTTGCTCCTCCATCAAGTGCACTGAAGGTGCCAGGGACTGGCAGCTCCGAAAACGGGTGCGTGGTTGATGCAGAGGTCAGATGTTACTGAGGGTCAGTGATATGCCAATGCCTGTCTCAGTGCTGACTGCACCACCAGCTCCAAGGATGTGGAACTTCTTTTCCTTCTGCATCAATGGGCCTCGTGAAGAAGAGGAAACACCCTGGCATGCCGAGGAGATTGCAGGCTTCTGCACCTTGCTTGACCTCTGAACTATGGAGGATCTGAAGCCTGATGCCACAGTTGGGGGAATTTTGCCCAAGGAGTTCCTCCTCAAGTCAGTGTGGAGAGAGCCTGAGGCTGCCCCACTCTAGAAGAACCGGCTCCAATTTTGTGACCGACTGCAAAGCTCCTCCATCTTCCAGGCCCTGTTCCTCTGGGACCTCAGTGACATTTAACCATAGCAGTTGGCTGAAACGTGGTTGGGATCAAGGCACAATATCATGGCCATCTTTCAGCTACAGAAACAGTCCTTGAAGTCACTAGAAGTGGTCTTTTTGGAGCTAGACATTGTTATTTTTACTTTTTTTTTTTTGTAACAGCACTGAAAAGTGCTGTTGAGGAGCTGCCAAAGTAGTGAGACAATTCTGAAATGAGTTAGTGAACGAACTTCAGAAACATGAAAAAGATATAAAAAAGATGGAGGGGATCACACGACAGCACTCTTTGATGACATCACTCACTTATCATGGCTAATTCATACCTGCTTGTTGATGGAGGAGCTCTTTTGAATTCTGTTACCATGCTTGTCTTCACCACCTCTTCCAGGATGGCAATCCAGGCTTCCATCATCCTTTACGTGAAAAAATATTTCCTGATGCTGCTCCTGAGTCTGCAACCCCTTATGGAGCTTCATGACCATATCATTGGAAAAGTTTGACTCTTTTGTATTAATAATACCTTCCAGCTATTTAAATGTCTGTATCACATCCTCCCTCTCTCTTCTTCTCTAGAATATATTTAGATCGCTGAGTCTCATTTCATGTCTTCTGGTACATTTATAAACTCTATCCTTTTTGAGATACAGCCTCCGGAACTGAATACACTATTCCAGGTGAGGCCTCACCAATGACCTTTTTCTGCACCTCAAATGGCACTGAATCCCAGGTCCCAAACCGTCGTCCATTCCTCACGCTTTTTTTTTTTTTTAAGATCCCTTCTCATTCTCTGTGCTCCTTCTGTGGTGTCCACTCTTTTGTAATCTTAGTGTCATTCGCAGTTCAACTTTCTCCGTTTTCCCATTTGCACCTCCCAGTGTGAGATGCTTGGATGTTCTAGGGCATGCCCCTTCTCTATCCATATTCCTGCCTAACTTTTTTTGAAGTTGCTTTTAAATCTTAAACTTTGGCTCTTCCTGATCATAACATTCTCATTAATTTTAACCACGGGGCAGGAACTTATTAATGCTGTAAGTTGCCTTGATCATCATTAGGAAAAGTGGCCTAAAAATCCAAAAACTGTTAAAAAATATAAATTATAATCAATGCATTTCCTGAAGCCTCTTGTCTTGACTAGCCTAGAAGCTCCGGGAAGCAAGCACTGAGTCTGACTTGCATCTGCACAGATCTACCAAGCTCTAGAAATGCTCCGCAGGCAGTAGCGCAATAGACCAGCCACGTGTTTGGTTAACTGAAGCAAAGGAAGGGTCGGGAACGGGAGCCCCCACGCTCCCGATTGGGAAAAGGGTTAGTCTTCGGGGGGAAGGACCGTATGGTTTCCACACGGGCCCCTTCCGAAGCCACACATTCAACCGCCAGCACGCGCAGCCGACTCCATTACCACTAGCAACGCCTCCCCACGCATCGCGGGGCGCCGAGCGGAAGAAGCGCCGGCCCAATCAGCGCGTCGTACCCTCCCCCCTGATTGGATGGATTCTTCCCGGAAGTTCTCAGTCTCTTTCTTCCAGTTCCCGCCCCTCCTCCGCCTCTCTTTCTCTTCGCGGCGCGGCGGCGGCGCGGCTGCGTAGTTCCGGTGGGGGTTAGTCGACGCGGGGAGTCGCACAGTGTAAGCGCGGCGGGAGGAGGAGGAGGAGAAGAAGGAGGGGTGGGATTGGGGAAAGCAGGGAGAAGGAGAGGACGAGCCAGCTCTTGCACGCCGCCGCCGAGCTCGGCAAGCGCCCGCCGCGCTCATGGAAATGGAGAAGGAGTTCCGCGAAATCGACCGAACCAACAACTGGTCGCTCCTGTACCAGGTGAGAGGCCGCCGCTCTGTCCCCGGCCGCCGACCGCGCGCGCAGCGGATGATACCGCGGGGTTCCCCACCCTCCCACCTCTCAAATGTGCGGCTCGAGCAGCGAGAGACGGAGAGGAAGTGCAGGCCCAGAGCAGACTCTCGGGGGCTCCTCTCGCTGACAGGCCGGGCAATGAATGGGAGGCTTTTGTTCCTGCAGCCCCGGCTGTCATCTTCGGAGCATAGGTTGTTAAATGTGCCCCCCCCCCCCGCCCCTCCGAACTGGATAGGGAGATGGCGAGTTGTGAGGTTTTGTGTGTTTGGTTTTTTTTAGATTGTTTTCTTTTTAAGAACAGAATACACTCGTATTTTATGTTTAAGGCGGATTAATTGCGGTATTCTTGGGTATTGGATCATTGCAAAATCGGCGATGTGTTATAAATATCAGTTACCAAAATGGCTATTTTTCTGTTTCCTCCGAAATATCTGTATAGCTGAGACATAGACCAAAAAGTTGTGATCCTGTTCTCACTCGGTACAAAAAGAAAGTATTCTTTGCCCCGATTTCTTCTGTTATTATTATTATTTTTTTTACATAGGTATAGAATTTTTCTGCTCCCGATCATCTTGACTTGAGTTCCTGAGTTCAATATATTGTTGTTGTCTTTCTGCCTGGCACATTTGCAGTATCCCTAGATGCCCTTTCTTTTGTTTATGGAAAATAATATTCTATAACGATGATGCGGGATCGTTTTACCTTCAGATTGGCATATTTGGGAGCAAGCAGTGATGATGGCAGTATATGAAATGCGTTCTCCAAAATTATTTTTCTTTTAAAATTCAAAGCTAAAATAATCGTTTATCCAAAAGGGAAGGTGATCAGATTAAGCATTGCTTGAATTTAGCTGAATTTGAGCAATTAGGTGGCACAACTGGGTTTTGACGTAACACTTCCATCTCCCATAGCCTGCAGAATTTGGTTGACTCGAAAAATCTACCTGAGGAGAGAATAAAATGTTCATGCCCAGGTCGTCCTGCGCTTTCCAGCATTCCTCGCTTTTTGCAGGCATGCTTTCTTAGGACAAGGCCAGATGCTTAGGTAAAATCTTTTTATTTTTGGTAACATGAAGCTGTCATTTTTCTGGGGATTCTGTTACTTCTTTTTTAGTTTGGTTGTGATTATTTTTATTTTGAAACTAGCAAACATTTGTTACTGATTCATTGTGTGTCTCTGAATAAACTCAATTTATTTTAAAGGCTTTATTTCATGCTGCTTCACTAGTCAGAAGCTCAATCAATTATTTAATACATTTATTGGAATTATTTAAAATTGATTTCCAAAGTAATTAACTGCGCTTCTGCTTTATTGTAAAGAATAATCAAGGAAGTGACACTAAATTTGTATTTCATTTCTTTAAAATAGGCATAAATATAATGCTGTCGTTGACAGTAAAGGAAGTTGTGGCAGTGTAATTTGATTAGATACAGAGACTGCACTGTACAGGATGGCATTTTCTCTTCCCTTCTCAGGCTTATTAGTTAGATCTGGTCGTCTTTGCTGAGGGATGTTGTAACGAGTATTGACTCTACCTTAGGCCATATGTTGCCAGGATACCGGATTCTGCATAATCGGTCAATAAGCAAAATCTGTCCGACTTCCCCGCCTTTACAATCTATAGGAGAGTAGAATTTATTTCTCGCCTATCATGGGAAGTTTCTGAAAGTGGAGCTTTTATAAATGTCTTTGCTATGATTATATGTAAGAGTGCCTTTAGTTGTATTGCCACAATTTCAAGAGAATTCTGAAAATCGTAGGGCAATTGTTTTGTGCATGTTTAATCTAAAACAGGGGTTTTTTTTTTTGAAAATACAGGGAGTAATGCAAAAACATTTGCAGCTTGCTTATAGAGGGAGACACTGGTTGGGACCATTTCCTGTTGTACATTGTTTTTAAGACATGTTTTATTTGACTTATTTCAGAGACTTGCTTAGCAAAAAATAATTTCCATGATTCTGATTTGGTAATTTATATTCTACCTTTTGAACAATATTGTTCGACATGTTAAAACCAGTTTGCATGATTGTCATAGAGTGAAACATGTTGATTTTTGGTACCCCTTAAACTTTTTTTTAATCAGTTTACTTGAATATTGAAATTCTAGCTTGATTTGATTACATGCCATTAAAAACCCACACTTAAGGTTATTTAATTTCAGAGCCCTGTCTTGTACATGCAAAGTCTATTCCTTAATGCAATGTTCTTTCACTTTTTAGGTTGCCCCTTTTTGTCTTCTGTAAAACTTTTAGCCCCCACCACTGATTTAAAAAAAAAAAAAAAAAAAAGTAAACCTAGCTTCTAAAATTAGTTATGTCAACCAAACTTCTTGGGACCCTTCTGAAAGGCCTTGCCTCTCAGAGAACCAAAGCCTTAATAGGATTAATTCACTTAATCCCATTTTATTTTAAGTTTCTTGGTGTGGTATAAGAAATTATTGTAAAACTCAAAACTGAACACTGAGAGGGGAACAGATCTGTTTATCTACTTTGTTTATCCTTCACTCATACTTGTTAGATATATGGAAACATGATGTGCTTGATTGCTGAGGGAAACAGAGACCCTGGGGCACAGCAGTGAATGAGTACTGGTGGCTGAATTTACTAATTGTATGCTGTTGTGGGGTTTTCTTTTGCCAGTTCATTCTGGTTTCATTGCATTGGTGCCATTGTCTTTCTCTCTTGATGGAGAAAGTACAGATGGGAGCTCCTCAGTCTTTCACTGGATTAAGTAATTTGCCAAAATATGTATTTCTCTTAGAAACCCACTTATTATTCTCAGAGCTTTTACAAATTCAGGCATTAGGGTTTAAACCTTGATAGTCTGTAGCTGCATTAATACCGTCTGGGCTATGGAGTCCTATTGAATTACTCAGATCTTGTATATAAAAGCTGAGGCAAAATGCCGAGAGGTGCCCTCCCTGGTGGTCATTATTGCTTTCATTAATGGTGAAAATTGACAAACTTGTTTTTATATATGTTAACGCTCTAAAGTAATTCTGGAAGAAACGAAGTGCACTTCAGCAGATATCCTGCTGTCTTTTGTTTGTACTTCCGCGGGAATGAATTTACTCTGGGCATGAGTATCGGTGTCACATTGTAAAACTGGAGCATGTCCAGAACCATTGATTATTGATTTGAGAGCATTTCAGTAAGGAGCAACATGTTTAACGTTCAGAACAAAAAATAAGACCACCTCTAAACTAACCCTGAGTATCTACTTTTGAAATGCGCAATTTCCTCATACCTAAAACTATATTCTTTTAAATATTATCCCAGAATATTTATGGCCCAATACAAAAACCTTTTGCTTCCTCATTCCTCCTTGGTTATATCACCCACTGCTTCCTCCTTGGCTCCATTACCCCTTCCTCCCCACAGCATCACCTTGCTCGGTTCCACTTTATCTCCATGGGTAGTGGAATGGGGTGAACCACCAGGGCCATGGCCCGGCCAATTTTTTGTCTCGCATGGGTGACAGGGACAGAAACTGGTTTATTTGGCCCCTCTCCAACCAAAGAGGCGTTCTGCTGCCCGTGTCCCTCTTAACACCCCCCTTGTTCCCCTCAGTCTTTTACTCCCTGCACCATCCTCCCAGGTTCCATTGCTTCTTGTCCTCTCACTTCCATCCCCAGTTTCCACCCCTCCTCACCCATACCTCCTTCCTCTCCTTGGTTCTGACACCCTCCTTCCGAAGTTCATAAAGCCCTCTCCTCATGCCCCCTGTTTGGTTCTTTCACCCCCCCCCCCCCCTTTTCCCAACAGCTTGCACTACTCACTGCTCTACAGCTCCCCTCCCATTGTCTCTGGGCCTCCAGATCTCCCAAAATGTGGTCAATGTTCTGCTGCTTCTCTCAATGCAGGGATCCTCTGCTTCTTTCTGCCCTCACAGTTCTCCTGCTGCTTTTACCATTGGGGAAGGGGCTTGGAAGCCGCCTGCTCCCACTGCCATCCTGCCAAATCTTGCTGCTTTAGCACCAGAGGGTTGGTGGGAGGAAGGGGACGGAACAGAGTCCTGCTGCTGGCCAGTCTTGCTGTTCCCTTCCTTCAGTGGCAGGTGGGAAACTGACGCTTCCCATTCCCATCTTCTGGTATTTCTGCTTCCAAGTGGAGGGAGGTGCTGAATCCTCTTCTTCCTGCTTCCGAGACTGGAAGAGGTGCCAGAGTCCTTTTGTTCCTGCTAATGGCTAAACTGGGTCCTCTGCTGCCACTGCTTATATGCTGTCACTGCCATTATGCCTTGCTGCCCCCTCCCCTACTCCCCCCCCCCCCCCACCAACAGGAGTTGAGGGTGGGTCCTGTTGTTCCCAAGGTTAGGTCAGGTCCCCTTCAGCTTCCACCGCCAGCACTATGATCCTGCTGGTGTTTCTCTTCCTCCATCTGTGGCAGTATGAGGAACTGACGTTATCTGATGCCAGTAACACCTCGTGCTGACACAGGCAGGAGGAGGATACATAGGATAATGAAAGACTAAATCAGGGACAGTTTAATTCTGGCCATGATCAGTCAAGGGTAAGCATACAAATTCGGGGACAATCCCCGAAAATTGGGGATGTCTGGTAACCTTACTCATAGCCATCATCGCTATCCGAGTTATGTGGATTATTACTCCTGCCCCTGTTTACACTTCCCCTCTCTTCTGCTACCAAAACACAGCGTGCATCATCTCCGTGATGTTCCCATATCCCACGAGATAGGTGACTCAAATCCATGTCTCCAGTAACCTGCTGCTGCTTCTACCAAGCCACATTGTCTACTTTTGAAAAAGCTAATTGACTACCTCAGCCCAATGGGTCACATGAGACATTTTTGTAGGGAAGTGGGAAACGGCTGGCAACTGGAACGCATCCTTGCAGTGTACAGAAGAATAACCTAACTGGACATCCTCTCTAGTTTTGGTATTTACTTATTTTATTCATTTATTTATTTAGGCGTTTTTTATATACCATCGTTCCAAAATCAGATCGCAACGGTTTACAATATCAGCCTCCGGTTGCTGGATCAACATTCCCATTCTGTTTCAGTGCTCATACTCGAGGTCGATATAACATCATATACATTTTCTAGCATTTAAGACTGGAGGGCTGCTAGCTGTTGGCTTAAGTATTCCGGGCTTCTCAAATCTGCCTTCAGTTTTTTCAGGGTATCCACAATGAATAAGTATGAGAAAAATTTGCATACATTGGAGACCCAGAATATGCAGACTTGTGCCTGTTCATTGTCCAGGGTGGGGGGTGCCAAAGCCAGGTTTAAGAATCCCTGATGTATGGCTTCCTGTATGCTCAGCTACCCAGCAGGGTGGAGAACCAAAGAGGAAGGAAGCAAACTGACTTGGATAAGGAGTGATAGCCTGTTAGTGCTAAAGCTTCTACATCCAACAGCTCAGGCATATCCTTGCAGTGTGAACAGGAATAAATGGGCAGATTGAATGGTCACTTGGTCTCTTTTTGCTATCGTCTACTTTGTTACTCCATTACTGTGATGAAAGGGTAAACTTGAAACCGGGATTCCACGCCCCACAGTCAAGTATCTTCTCCCTTTAACTCCATCACCATGGCAGCATTCATGGCTGGGCAGGAGTGGTGGTTACCTCACAGTGCAGGAGCTTGGATCACAGGTCTCTCTGGAGGATGGCCGAAGTCTGCTTTAGAGGGTGTCCAGTTGATGTGTAGAGGCATGATCCACGTAACAGAAACTGCATTACCTACAGTACCCGAATGTAATCAAGTGTTTGAAAAATGGAATACAAATAAACAGATGCATAAATGTTTAAGCTAGGATCTTGTGTAGTAGTGCTTTTAATATATTTTTTAAATTGTCATTTTAAAAAGTATTTTATAGTAATTAAAGCTGAGCATACTTTAATCTCAAGTGGATATTACTTCTCCTCTTAAAGTTTCAACATTTTGTTCTCCTTACAGTAGAGTACCTTGCCATTAAATTGTTATAATAAATCCTGTAATTGTCAGACAGTTCTGTTTTCTGTTTAGCTAGCAGATATGGCTGTTTCCTTGATTTGTTGATCACTGGGCCATATGGTTAAAAAATGAAAAACCTGTTCTAGGAAGAACGAGTAAGGGAATTAAGTTCATAATGAGGAACAGGAGAAATCCATGCCAGGCTGCAAGTTCGTTATTTCTTTGCTTCTGTTTATACCACAAAAGTCCACTTGACAGTTCACACAGTACCAACAACTTTAACATTGTGGTGTAATACAATACCCAGTACATGACCTAAAACTGTTTATTATATTGATGCTATCATTATTCTTCTGTTTGTATGGTACTTCAGGATCCTGGTGTATAATTATATAATAAGAATCTATTTACTCATTCCACCCCACTCGTTTTATAAATTGCTTATTGTCTCCATGATGGTATCTCAGCTCACTGGACTGTGTATTTTCACACAAATGCATAATAGTGTAACCACAGGCCATGTCAGATTCACAAAGCAAAATAGTTGTATTAACATGTCATATATTACAAGGCTCATAATCAAAAGCTAGAGCTCTCTCTTCTAGAACTGCCTCTAATTTATGCTTCTTCTGGAGGTTAAGATTACATCTAAAATGGAAATTAAATTAAAGTTTACTTTTAGGAGGCAAGTCAAGTTGATTTGGGAGTCATTAAAAATAGCAGATGCATGTTCAATCCACTTTTTCCAACTAAATTACATGAACATAAGAATGTATCATGCTGGTTCAGACCAAAATCCTTTGAATCCAGCATTATGGCTCCAAAGGTAGCCGGTCTGGGTTTTTAAGTACCCAGTAGATCCCATAAAGTAGTAGGTCCATTTCCTGTTCGCTCCTAGGAGTAGCAATAGCTATTTTGTCTACCTGGTAAATAATATTTTATGGACTTCTCTTCATCTCTTTTAAACCCCGCTATGTTAATCGCCTTGGTCATGTGTTCTGGTAAGATTCCATAGTACTTTCTACAATTTGTTTTAAATCTGCTGGTTAAATGTCATGGAGTGTCCACTTGTTTAAGTATAATTAGAAAGGGTAAATAAGTTTGTTTACTGAATTCATGGGAAGATTTCCTACAATTTTGCTGCCAAGAAAAAAAACAAAACCCTAAAAAAAACCCCAGACAACATTGTTGCAGAAGAATTTTAAGATACATTCACGAAATTTGGTTTTGTTTCCAATTTGACCTGCCCACAGTATCTAATTTTAACTTTATGGTCTCTGGCATTGTAAACCTGAAATTTTCATGTAGGATTCAAAATAAAATAAGGAATTTTTATTTATAGCATCAGTTGTATTGATCAGAGTGAAATGCTTTGACTTACAAGTCAATGTTCCTTCCTACTAAAGACTGTTTAATTCTGGGGTATTTATGTACTCCTGACTTTCTGTAACCTGCAGAAGTATTACTAGATAAGACCATAAAAGTAAAGACCCAGGCGTTGAAAGCATTTGAATGTTGTTTTAATACATTGAGGGCACTTCTGTAAATAACAGAGGTAATAGCACATTGAAAGTAAGATGTAGAGATCTAAGTGGTATAATCCTTGAGCCATTGCTTAATCTGCAGAGAACATTTGAAGACTTACTTCACCCGAGGGAGATCCTAGCCTGTTGAGACTGTATTTTATGGCAGTCATACAAGAGGTTGCCTTGTTGTGCAGTTGTAAACAGTTATTCCTGCCTGTTTTCAGCTCTGCGTTGCAAGCAAAGCTTCTGAAGGTGTGGCTGGATTCCATCTTTTAGCCTTGCTTTATTTTACTAGAGGAGAGCTGTATCATTAGCAAAGCTTGGTTGATTTATAAAAATGTGCTCTTTCCTTAAGTCGTCTGCATTCTTGTGCCTGTTTTTATTTTTTGTCAGTTTTACAGTTGATTACTTTTGTCTTTTTTTGTTGTCAGTTTGTTTTATTGTTCTTATTACTGGTATCCCATTTTGGGCTGCCTTTTTTTTTTTTTTTTTTTTTTTTACTCTGTAGTGTTCTAGCGAGGAACAACCCTGTAATATGAGTGCTTTTGTATACTGATGAGTGACAAGTTTAATAAAATGAAACAAAATATGTTTGTTTTTTGTTTTAAATTAAAGCTTCCCCAACCACCTAAAGGTATCTTGATAGGGCATGTGTGTGTATCCTATGGGACAGGGATAAAAAACTCCTGCTCCTTGTGTGCCACAAATAGGTCTGGTTTTTAGGATGGCCACAATGAATATGCATGACATATTTGCATACATTGGAGGTAGTGCTTGCAAATATCTCGTGTGTATTCACTGTGGATATCCTAAAAATTAGACCTGTTTGTGGCACTCAAGGACCAGTTACCTACCCTTTCCAAAGAAGAATCATTCATATTAGATTCTTGGCATCAGCAAAGCAAGGTAGAAACCTTTTTGTATAAGCGTTCAGTGAATTTTTAAGTCTGTTTTGATGCAGCTTGATTAGTAGTCAAAAGTTTAGTAACTCTAGCATCTGGTGTGGAATAGGATAACATCTTAAAACCTGAAGTGAAAGGGCAGTGAAAAGTTTTGATTCTTGTTGACTTTTTTGATTTCTATATTTGAAATACATTTAGCAAGGATTCTTTCTCTATTTTTATTGAACAATCAAATTCACCATCTTGGTCACTCCCTGTAACCATCTGCTTCCCAACTGGCGCTTCTTTGCCCCATCGCCATGTGCTATTTATTCACTTCAGCAAATGGGAGAAGACCCTCTTTCCCCTTCAGCATAAAATTATCAACTTGACTTGTACATCTGTTTTAATTTTTTGGTTAATTCTTGTCCTGCGGAGCTTCTGCCTTAATTCATTTTCTTATCCATCTTTCATTAAGCCTCCAACTTACCCCCTCAATAGGGCTGTATCCTTATGGCAAGTTTTGAAAGCCCAAGGCACACCTACGTTAACAAAAATGTTGTATGGCACCCCGACTTTCAGGGGGCAGGACTCATATGCTCAAAAGAAGAGCGGAGGAAGCACGGAGAGCTCCACCAGTCTCTCATTTTAAAAGAAAGGGAAAGAGGGTACTGAGAGAGACCACTTCCCTCTATGTACGACTGCAGGAGAAGGGAGAAGTTGGTATGACGCAGAGGGCTGGCTCACTTGGTTCTTTTGGCTGCCACATGTGGCTGCCAGAGCTCTTCCTCTAATACTGCTGCCAGTGCTCTGAATGAGTCACATCCACTGCTCAGTTCACTGAGTGCCCTGACTGTCTTGGATTGGGAATAAGACAGACTGGAAGGTCTCAAAGGAGGAAGATGAGGAGGTGCTGTGTGCGTTGAACATGCCAGGGCTAATGCTATCGCCAGGAAGAAGAGGCTTGCATGATTACACATGCTCTCAGAAAGGAGCTGCTATATGTTTAAGAGCCAGCACTGGTATCTCTTATTGCTGTGAGATGCTAAGAGCAGAAACCAAATCCTAGCTTGGATTTGTGCATAGGGTAGTGATGACTTTTTTTGTTGTACTCCAATGTGCCAGGGCTCACTGGTTGGGAAACACTGCCTTATGGGAACTGCTGAAACAATTGCATCTGTCATGTATGATCTTCCATAGGGCACCACACAGTGTCAATAACCCAATCAGTTAACAATCGTAGCACCTCGGTAGCTAAAAAAATGCATAACACAGGATAATCAGAGTTCATAGCCCCTTCAGCCTCTCCCCACCATCAATCAAAAACCAAGAGCAGTGAGCCATTATACAGTTAACAAGTTAACACTCAGACTTCGCAGTTTGATTGTTAAGGAGTTAAAAAATGGGCTCCAGACCTTAAAAAACGTCTGTCGTTGCTAGTGGTAACTTCTCAGAACATTAAGTTTTCCCATACGGAAAAGTATGCATTTGAATATGCCACGTTTCTAAGGGGGGGGGGGAGGTGAATCCTTACTTATCCACTCTATCATTATACATTTTTTTTATCATACAGCATGCTTTCCAGGCAAATATTAGTAAATCATTAGCAGACATGATGTCGTCAAAGATGTCTAGCAGCCCTTCTGCAACATCCAGTGGAACAGGTGGAGATATGAGCCAATACCAGGCCCTGAAACAGTGGAAGGAAGTACTCTCCAGCGTTCCATGTTTTAAACCTTTACTATCTTTTGTTTTGTAAATCTTAGATACAAAGGGCTTTCTGAAATTCTATTGAATGGAAAAGTCAGGATTTATTTTTTTAAGTTTTTATATTCCACCTATACCTGACCAGCCGAGCTAGGAGGATTACAGTAAGACATAGATGTTAAAAATGAAAAAAATAACAATAACAGCTTTTAACAACCAATATACATTGTACCTGATGGAAATATACTTGGTCCTTATTGTGAACACCGTTTGACAGTGTAGTATAAATACACTTTGGAAGAGAACTCAAGTTTTTAGATGTGGAATAGTGAAACATATTGAGCCATGCAGGTGACAAAATATAGTACAACACCAAGAAACCTGCTGCCTCAGAGGCCTGAAACTAAAAGCTAGATTTAAGAATGTCAGCACGGCTTGCAGTCCATATGTATATTATAAAACATCACATTCCTTATCTTCCTTCTAGACCAGTTCTTACACATGGATTTGCCCCTTCCATCTGCCAGAGACAACTTGTTTACCATGTGACACAACCTGAAGCTATAAGGAAGGTGTGGCCCTTAGCAGTTGCCAGTAGTCTCTGCCTCCAGCAGTTGTGGACTAGTGAGGACAGTGTCTAGTTAGCTCCCAGGGCAAATCCCTTGGCCTGGTTGAACCTACTGGGACAGCAATACATAGGGGCTGCTTCCCCTAGTAGAAGCTTGCTCTCAGAATTTAAAATAAAAAAACCCAATAACTTTATTTTCTGGTTGAGTTGCCTGGTACGGAATGTGCTTCACACTCACACTCTCACTCACTCACTCTCCTTATGGGTAGGGGAGCTGGGAGAAGATGTATGGAGTAGGAGCTGTAACTCCTCACCCCCTTCTCTGTTCTTTCTTGGCTTGCTCCCTTTGGATTGGAGCATAAAGTTTATAAAAAAAAAAAAAAAGAGGAAACTCAGGAAATAGCATTGCAGCAGCCAGGCTCTGGCTCCCTGGAAGGTGGTAACTACAGGAGCATCCTGCATGGGAGAGTTGATATGGATCATTTGAAAAGGGGTTTTATTGCCCGCATTACTAACAAGAGTGAAGTTGCTGTAGTGCTTTGCTGATGGTACCATCCTCCTGCATGCTACTGGCAAACGCGCCAGGCTAAAAAAAAAAAAAATATGCCGTAGCAGCTATGAATAGAGGACACAGATATATGGTCTGTGGAGAAGGTAGCTCCCAATAGTGGCAGGTTCTCTCTGCCCCATCTGTGATTGGGATGCCAAGTTGCCCACACAGGAGCTTGCTGCTGCATGCTGCTTCTCTAGGGAAGTGCATAGGGAATTGGTGTTACCAAATTTGGAGACAGCTCAAGGGTTAGCATCATTGGAGGCAGAGAGCCTCTAGATCCTGCAGGGCCTCATCCCCTTGGGTCCCTCCCATCAGATGCCTCATCATCATCCTGGCCTGGTCTTGAGTTTGCTCCTCGGGAATTTCAGCATGAATTACCGATCTCCTCCTGCATCAGGCCTTTTGTGCTATAGACAACCTGTCTTGGAGCTTGTTCCTGGGCTGCCTTATGCTTTTGACCAAAGGATACAGTTCCAAACATCCTATAAGGATATCAGGCTCCTCGGGTCAGACTTTGAGAGACCGCTGTGACTCCTATGTATCAGGAGAAGATTCTGACTAGTTTATCCCTCCAAATCTTTCAGAGGAAGTGGAATATTCCTCTGAGGAGGAAGAGGATTCAGCAGTAATAAAGGTCTTCTAGAGGGAAGAAGTTTTGTCCCTGATTACCAATGTAATGACTGCCCTTAAGATCTGAGTCCAAGGGGGAGGACCAGACGGAAGGACACCGGTTCATACAAGGAATCTGAAGTCCTCTAAGGCCTTTCCCTTGCATTCAGTCTTAAAGAGTATGGTCTTAGCAGAATGAGAGACCCTGTAAAGGGGGGGGGGATTTGAAGGGAGGCAGGCTCATGAGCAAAGATTTACCTCTTATCCTTAGAAGACAGAAATAGTCTTCTTAAAATTCCCAGGAAGGAATGTCCTGGTATCATCAGTTACCCACGACGACTTTTCCAGTCAAAGGTGGAACAGCCTTAAAGGACCTCCAGGATAGAAAGATCGAAGGCATGTTGAAGCAAGCCTTTTCCACTAATGCCTTGTCTTTGCAGACTGCCATTTGTGGTTGCTGCCTGGCATGAGCAGTGGCAAGATGGGTCCAGTAGCTACCTGAGACTGAAAAGCGGCAAGGATACAGTCTGGGGTTGCCTTTTTAGGTATGATCTCCTAAGAATATTGTCCTGAGCAGTAACATCAGGGGTGGCAGCCAGAAAGCTGCTCTTGCTATGCAATTGGGTGGCAGATGCTGTATTCAAGTCTTGCCTTCACAAAGTCCCCTTTAAAGGGCATCTACATTTCAATGAACATAAGAAAATGCCATACTGGGTCAGACCAAGGGTCCATCAAGCCCAGCATCCTGTTTCCAACAGTGGCCAATCCAGGCCACGAGAACCTGGCAAGTACCCAAAAACTAAGTCTATTCCATGTTACCATTGCTAATGGCAGTGGCTATTCTCTAAGTGAACGTAATAGCAGGTAATGGACTTCTCCTCCAAGAACTTATCCAATCCTTTTTTAAACACAGCTATATTAACTGCACTAACCACATCCTCTGGCAACAAATTCCAGAGTCTAATTGTGCGTTGAGTAAAAAAGAACTTTCTCCGAGCTTGAAAAAATTTTAAGAAGAGCTTGAAAAGCTAAAAATGTACCTGTGAGTGTAACCCCAGAGTCTCCTGGAAGATAAACCCAAGTTGTGTGCTAGGGGCCTAAAATGCCAAGGCTTCTGGGGTTACTGAAAGTTTAAACCAGGTTAATATACTTCTCAGCAGCCTGGTAAAGGAAAGTCCCCATTCCTTTTGAGCAGGGATGGCGAACTCCAGTCCTTAAGGGTCGAAAACAGGCCAGGTTTTCAAGATATCCACAGTTAATATGCATGAGAAAGATCTGCATGCATTGCCTCCACTGGATGCAAATCTTTCTCAATCGTGCTCATTGTGGATATCCTGAAAACCTGGCCTATTTGCAGCCCTCGAGGACTGGAGTTCGCCATCTCTGCTTTTGAGGCACAAGAAGAAAGGGGGAATCCTACTATGGCTGCATTCTCTGGGCATCAACTCCAGTGACATTCAGCAGGTCTGTCCCGTGATAGTACCTGTGAGGGGGATGCACAGAATGGACCCATATTATGTCAGACCAAACGATATGGCCTAGAACAATGTGTAGATGAGACGATGGTGCAGGGAAGGAGGGATTCAGTTTTGTGAGGAACTGGACATCCTTTTGGCGAAGGG
Organism: Rhinatrema bivittatum; assembly: GCF_901001135.1. Taxonomy (NCBI): domain Eukaryota; kingdom Metazoa; phylum Chordata; class Amphibia; order Gymnophiona; family Rhinatrematidae; genus Rhinatrema; species Rhinatrema bivittatum. Next base: position 29,122,056 of record NC_042622.1, on the reverse strand, counting down.
GAAGACTTTTTTCTGAAAGGACAGGCTCCACCTTAACCAGAGAGGATCTGGGCTGCTGGTACTAACTTTTTTAAAAAGGAGAGAGAGCAGCTTTTAAACTAGAACAAGGGGGAAAGCTGACAGTCACTCAGCAGCGTATGATTTGGAGGAAGGTATCTTTGAAGGATACTAAGACAATTTGGGCATCCCAACAGAGGTTCCAATAAAAGCAAATGTAGCCCATGTGCCTATAAGTAAAGAATCACCTGAGCTAAAGGATTCCAAACAATCCCCATCAACTGAAAAGCAGGTTGTTAATACAACAAAAAACACACTTTGGAAATGTCTGTATGCCAATGTCAGAAGTCTAAGAAGTAAGATGGGAGAGTTAGAGCAGCAAATGATGAGATTGACATAATTGGCATCACAGAAACTTGGTGGAAGGAGAATAACCAATGGGACAGTGCTATATCAGGGTACAAATTATATCGCAATGATAGGGAGGATCAACTTGGTGGGGGTGTGGCACTTTATGTCCAGGAGGGTATAGAATCCAACAAGATAAAGATCATACAAGAGACCAAATGCTCAGTAGAATCTATATGGGTAGAAATCCCTTGTGTGTTGGGTAGGAGTATACTACCATCCACCTGGACAAAATGGTCAGACAGATGATGAAATGCTAAGAGAAACAGGGAAGCTAACCAATTTGGCAGTGCAATAATAATGGGAGATTTCAATTACCACAAATTTAAAGAGCACAAAAACCCCAATCTTAGGCCAAAACCCAACATAAACAAAATATTGGATCAAACCAAAGTTAATTTAAACTCCGGTAGCAAATTGTAGAAGTGTGAAAAAGGTGTCAGCAAGCCTGACAGTGTGTCATGCATCACAGTGCTAGGACCACCCGTGAAGGAATTTTTGTCTTTTTTTTTTTTAAAAGCAGATAAAATCAAAAAACAGTCCCAACTGTTAAATCATACACCTGACACAGCTGGTGTTTCTCTGTGCAGTTTCCTTAAGTATAAATTAAACTTGAAAATCCACTTAGACTGTTGGCATTTTGTACTGGACATCTCATCTCACCAGGAATTCATAAGGATTTCAATTACCCCAATATTGACTGGGTAAATGTAACATCAGGGCATGCTATAGACTTACATTTCCTGGATGAAATAAATGGCTGCTTCATAGAGCAATTTGTTCAGGAATCATTGAGAGAGGGAGCTATTTTGGGTCAAATTCTTAGTGGAACACATGATTTGGTGAGAGAGGTAACGGTGGTGGGGCCACTTGGCAATAGTGATCAAATTTGAACTAATGACTGGAAGAGGGACAATATGTAAATCTATAGCTCTAACACTAAATTTTCAAAAGGGAAACTTTGATAAAGTGAGGAAAATAGAAAACAAAAACTCAGTGGTGCAGCTGCAGAGGTTAAGGTGTACAACAGGCATGGATATTGTTTAGAAATTCAATTTTAGAAGCACAATCCAGATGTATTACATGCATTAAGAAAGGTGGAAGGAAGACAAAACCATTACCGGCATGGTTAAAAGTTGAAGTGAAAGAGGCTATTTTAGCCAAAAAAAAAATCCTTCAAAAATTGGAGGAAGGATCTATCTGAAGAAAATAGGAAAAAGCATAAGCATTAACTTAAGTGTAAAACATTGATAAGGCAGGCTAAGAGAGAATTTGAAATAGTTGGCCATAGAGAGAAAAACTTAAAGTCCTAAGCAGGAAACTTGTGAGGGAGTCACTTGGACAGTTAGATGACCGAGGGGTTAAATGGGCTCTTAGGGAAGATAAGGCCATTGGTGAAAGACTAAATTAATTCTTTGCTTCTGTGGAGGATATTGGGGAGATACCAGTTCCGGAGATGATTTAAGGGTGACGAGTCAGATGAATTGAACCAAATAACTGTGAACCTGGACGATGTAGTATGCCAGATTGACAAACTAAAAAGTTGCAAATCATCAGGACCAGATGGTATGCACCTCAGGCTTCTGATGGAACTCAAAAAAATGAAATTTCAGATCTATTATTTAGAATTTGTAATCTATCATTAAAAACATCCATTGTACCTGAAGACTGGAGGGTGGCTAATATAACCCCAATATTTAAAAAGGACTCTAGGGGTGGTTCAGGAAACTATATACCAGTGAGTCTGACTTCAGTGCTGGGAAACATAGTGGAATATGACCAGTGAGGTAATCAAATTTGTAAATGATACAAAATTATTGAGATTAGTTCAATCACAAGCAGATTGTGATAAATTGCAGGAGGACCTTGTAAGACTGGAAAATTGGGCATCCAAATGGCAGATGAAATTTAATGTCGACAACTGCAAGGTGATGCTGTAGTTACATGTTAGATTCCATATTAGGAGCTACCACCCAGGAAAAAGATCTAGGCATCATAGTGGACAATACATTGAAATCATCGGCTCAGTGTGCTGCGCAGTCAAAAAAGCAAACAATGTTAGGAATTATTAGGAAGGGAATGGTAAATACAACTGAAAATGTCATAATGCCACTGTATTGCTCCATGGGTAGACCGCACCTTGAGTACTGTGTACAATTCTGGTTGCCGCATCTCAAAAAAGATATAGTTGCAGTGGAGAAGGTACAGAGAAGGGCGACCAAAATGATAAAGGGAATGGAACAGCTCCCCTATGAGCAAAGGCTAAAGAGGTTAGGTCTGTTCAGCTTGGAGAAGGGACGGCTGAGGGGGGATATGATAGAGGTCTATAAAATCATGAGAGGCCTAGAACGGGTAAATGTGAATCAGTTATTTACTCTTTTGGATAATAGAAGGACTAGGGGGCACTCTATGAATTTAGCAAGTAGCACATTTAAAACTTATTGGAGACAATTATTTTTCACTCAGTGCACAAGTAAGCTCTGGAATTTGTTGCCAGAGGATGTGGTTAGTGCAGTTGGGTTTAAAAAAGGTTTGGATAAGTTCTTGGAGGAGAAGTCCATTACCTGCTATTAATTAAGTTGACTTAGCAAATAGCCACTGCTATTACTGGCATCAATAGCATGGGATCTACTTAGTGATGGGTACTTGCCAGGTACTTGTAGCCTGGATTGGCCACTGTTGGAGACTGGATGAGGGCTTGATGGACCCTTGGCCTGACCCAGTATGTCTATTTATTAAGTTTTTAGGTTCTTAACTGTTGTCCTTGGTTCCCAAGTCCTTTATGGCTGCCTCCTGTTGCTCTGTGGTCAAGAGAGGCAATAAGAGCCACACTAATAAAGCTACAGAATTTGCAATTGATAGATCCAGTTCCTTCAGGAGAAGAGTGATGGAAGACTTATTCAGTCTATTTTATTGTCCCAAAGAAGGATGACTCCTTCTGAAAGGAGTTGTCCAGTGTCTCCGGGTCCCCTATTTTTGCATGAAGACTCTTCTGCTCATTTGTCTTGTCAGTAAGGAGGGAAGAGTTCCTAGTATTTCTGGATCTGGCGGAAGCCTATTTTCATATTCCTGTTTGAGACACCCACCAAAATCTGAGTCTGTGTCCTGAGCAAACATTTCCAGTTTGAAATGCAGGGCTTGCGACTGCCCCACAGATTTTCACCAAGTAAGCAGAGTATATTGGTTCACCCCAGACGATTGGCTTATCAGTCATGTCTTTGCAGGAAAGCCAGCATGCCTCAATCACAAGTCTGTGTTTGATGGAACAACTAGGCTGAGTGGTAAACTATGTGAATAGCAGTTACTTACCCAATCCTTGTAATTTCTAGGGGCTGTCTTCAATACAGCAGAGAGAAGAGTTACCCTTACCCTAAAGAGAATAGGCAAGCTGATAATTCGGATACAAGAGTTTGAAACTCAATAGGCACTCAGAATTTGGGACTATCTTCATCTTTTGGGGCTGATGATGGCCACTGTAGATCTAGTCCCATGGGCTAGTAGAGTGCACATGTGCTTGTTGCAACAAGCCATACTATCTCTGTGTTCCCCCGAATTTTAAAATTAAGTCCTCTCCTATTCCCAACAGTGAGGCAGAGTCTAGGATAGCGGTTAGATCCCTCCAAGCTATTAAAGGGCATGGATCTAGAGCCTTTCTCCTGGATCACCATAACCATGGATACCAGTAAAGTAGGCTGGGAAGGCCCATTGCTAAGGACAGTGGTTAAGGTTGTAATCAGCATGGTCCATAAACAGACTGGAAACAAGAGCCATCAGAAGAGCTCTACTGTTTTTCCTGCCATTGTAAAAGGGAGGGTAGACTGGATCCTATCAGATGATGCCATGGCGATAGATATGTGAACAAACAAAGAGGCAGTTAATCTGTCACTAGCAGCAGAAGCAAGCCTACTGTCCAGGTGGACAGTACTAAATCTAAGTTGCCTGTTCCTGTCTCACATTGCAGGACTAAAGAATGTTCAAGTTGACTTCCTCAGCAGAAACAGGGCCAGAAACATTTCAAATGATAGTACACGAGTTGGGGGCTGCTAGTGATGTACTTGATGGTGACTTAAGAAAATGCTAAAATGAAAGCCAGTGGGACAGAATCCCTGACAAGGTCTTGGCCGAACGACATACCCCTTTGTCTTCCCACCTTGGCCCCTAATGGGCAGGCTGCTGAGGAGTTGAAGACCATCCTTCCCTGGTAATTCTGATACCATTGGACTCGCTGAAGGAGACCATGGTATGCAGACCTTATGTTACTAGCGGGAACCTCAATACTTCTTCCCAAGAAGTGTGGGTTACTATGACTGGGCCCAGTTCCAATTCTTGCTTAAGGCCTGGCCCTTGAAAGGGTATGTCTACATAGGCTATTTCTCCATAGTTATTTTGACCATTTTAAAGAGACAGAAGTCATCCACATCCTTAGCTTACATCCGTGTCTGGTTACCTGTTTGAGAATTTATAAAATCTGTACTATTTTCCCCTGGAAAGCAAGAATTACTTGCATTCTGTATTTTATCCAGAAGGATTTGCAAAGGTTTATCCCTTGGCTCCCTGAAAGTACGTGTCGCAGCTTATATCCTTTTAAGAGCTTGTAGGTAGTTACACATGTGGACATAGCCTGTTTCCTTGGAGGAGCTAAATGGATTAGGGTTCCCTTCAGGCCCTTGGTCCTACAATGGAACCTTCATCTGCTTCTTAGAGCCCTTACGGTTCTTCCCTTTTTGCCAATAAAGCAATCATACTTAAAGGATTGTTGCTTTAAAAACAGCCTTATTGGTGGTGATTTGTTTGGCTTAGATGTGTCTCGGATACAAATCCTAGCATGCAGGGACCCTTATTTTGTTTGTGCCAGACTCTGACATCTTCTGGCTGGTCCCTCGTTCCTGTCCAAGGAGTAGTATCTCCATTATACCTAAATCAAGTAGGTATTCCTTCTGACCTTTAAAGATGATAAATCATGAAACAAACTCTGAGATTCACTGCTTGGATGTCCGGTGCATGCTCCTAAGATAACTAAAGGTTACGGATCCCTTCTGGAAGACAGACTGTTCATTCCACATGGAAGTCATTGGAAGGGAGAAGCAGCCTCAAAGTCTACAATAACCAGATGGATTAAGGAGGCAATTTCTTCAACCTACCAAGTGCCAGCCTTGCTGTCTGTGCATTCCTCAAGAGTGCATGTGGCATTCTGGATAGAGAGATATCATCTGTTGCCCCAGAAGACATTTGCAGGGCGGCCACTTGGTCTTCCCTGCATTTCTTCACTAAACATTATAGACTGGACGTACAAGCCAAGGCAGAGACAGCCTTAGGAGAGGTCATCCTTAGAGCAGTGGTCTAGCAGGAAGATGAGAGTGGTGACATTTTAAACTTTCCTCTTAATTTCTTTTCCTTGAGTCCTGCTAGTTCAATCCAAGTCCCAGAATACTGTGCAGCCAAAATATAATCCTAGCCGGGAGATATGCGCTATCTTGTCTACCCTCACCCCCCTCCCCTCGTTACCTCATATCCCCTTGAAAGGGGAGGAGAAATTCCTGTCCCATCTATTCTTAAAAAAAAAAAAAAAAGAAAATGGGAAATAGCCCAATGGAGCCAGGGGAGCACCTAGAGAATATGTATATGACCTCTTTCTCTCTCCCTGCCTGCTTGCTGCTCTTTCATTTTGTTTTTAGATGATGATTCCAAATTAAGGACAGGGTGACAGGGTAATTGTCCACGTTTGCTTTGACAGGTTACCGGCAATGTCTGAGAGCTACACTTTCCTTACAACTACATGTAGTGTCACATGGGCAAAAACGGTATGTCCTTGATCTCTGGCAGTTGTGGCGAGGTAAATCCATGTGGCAATTTTTGTGGTATGAATGCGGAATCTCTTTTTTAAATAAAAAGTCTGGTCTGGCAGGCCTCAAGGAAAGGAAATGAACAGGTTTAAATTTCATCTTCCTCTCATATTTGAGAAGTTTTTGTATAACCTTAAAATATTTGCATCAGTTAGATCATGGAATTCACATTAGGTGGGGAGAATAAGAATATTGGCCTTAATTATTATAGGGTTGAAACTCATAGTATGTGACACAAAAAGCAGGAGTGGAAAGCAATTACTGCAGTCAAAACTTTTCAGGAGCCAAGGAAGCTTTTTTTTTTTTTTGTCTGGTTGGGGTTTTTTTTTTCTTATTTTGCTATTTATTTTTTTGTACATTTGTTCTTTAAAAAACACAACTTCTTTTTTTCCTTTTTGTTTACACTTTGCTTCCCCATTTCCCCTCCTTCCAGGCACTTTACCCACCTCCTAGCTTCTTCCAACCCTGCCCTTCCCCACTCCACACACACATACGTATGTACACTGTCTTATAGTACACTCATATAAGGTGGGGGGAGGGGGGCAATATCTTGCTTGGCCTGGTTCCTGCTGGCAGAATTAGCCACGTGAATTATTGCCTAAAAGTTCATTGCTGTTGAAAACAGTTTTCTTTCTTCTGCCATAAGGAAAACACAGATAATATTTCTTTCTTGAACAACTTTTCCTTCCTCAGGAAGTACTCATTACACATTTGTGCTCTATTTAGAACAAGCATCCACAACAGAATCCAAAAATATGGCATAATTTCTCTACCAAAGAACATTTTATTGAAAACTGAGCATTTCAACAAAGCCAAAACTTAATTATCCTGAAATACTGCTTTAATAATACAGAGCAGCCTTTCATTCTACTACGTTACTTAAAAAAAAAATAAACAAAAACTTTATTGGCAAATAGATGCACACACAGAAGCAACACCACACAGGCTAGTGTGGTAGCTGCCACAAGTCAACTACAAAAAACTGTAATACATTTTTCAGGGCTGGAAAAATCTCTGCTGCCCAGTCAACTAAAATTTGTTACCTGGTTTCTGCCCCAGACAGAGCGCACACCCAGTACTGATATTGGGGGCTCAGGCTGAGAATCACATATTTTCATGTGGAAGCTTTTAAAGATCTCCTAAGGAAATGCAGATTTTGTTTTACTTTGATATTATGTTCAGGAAGATTGAAAGTGTTAATGCTGAGGCCCAAATTGTGTTTCACATTCTTCAAAAGAGTAAAGCTCAATGTGGCCTGATCAAAGTGGATAGTTTATTGATTTTAAAAAAATATATATATTATTGTGCAAATGGGGGAATGTATGCTGCTGATGCACTGTAGAATATAAAGCTGAAATCTGTATTTTCCATCTATATCTACATGACTGGTGATTTTTATATACATATAAATTATATAATTCTTCCACAATTCCATCATTCACTGAGGTAGCTTTGTAAAGTTATAGTACCAAGGTAATGACAATCCACAGTGTAGTGATGCGTATGATCCGTTTACACAGAGCTAAATAAAAACTTTTCTTACCATAGTGGTTCATCTTAACCACAACATGTGGCCATATTGAAAGGCTTAATGGCATCTTCACAGACTGAAATGTGGAGGATTGCTTTCAGATGTCAAATGATAATATGGAAAGGTTTATGAGGATGTTACTCAAATCCTGCTCATGAGTAGGTATTTATTTGCTGGGCGATGATGTGTTGTGGGCTCAAGCCCTTTCAAGCCCTTGTCAGACAGAAAGGGTCTGGTTTTTTTTTTGGGGGGGGGGGTTAAGGATGCTAATGATGAGCTTCTGCATTGAGAAATAAAGTTAGCAAACCTGAGGTTTATCATTTCTTTTCTTGCTTCAAATGACATCAGTTGAGCAGACTGCCTGGGTGATGGTTGTGTTAGTACATAGTATTCTACATACTGGCAGTCTGGGAACTTAAGTCTTTTCATTTTGTCTTCAAAACAGAACAGGTACAGTACTGACAGCAGTAAGCATATCTTAATTAAACATGTGGTGGGGGGGGGGGGAAAGCCCAGGTTAGCCCTTATCAAAAATCCCAATTATCTGGTAATTATATGGCCTCATCAAAGTAGAGTAACTGAACCTCTTGCCGATAATGAGGTATCCACATGACCGTGATCCATCACCAGAACTGCCACTTCAGTTAGTCTATAAAACAAAATCCCAAATTATTTGTACTGCCACTTGGGAAAATGCTGTAATGATTAATGCAAGCCCAAGAAACCAAATAGCTAAATCATTCAAAATGTGTATTTGTTTACAAAATCTTTTTGTAGGACCCTTAGTGTCAAGCCAGTAGATCATATCAATCTGTCATACATGAAAATAAGGCCCTCTTTAATTTTTATATGTTGTGCTGTGACAAAACTGTGTTCATTCAAATTAAAGTCAATATTGCAATCAAAAAGATCTTGACCACTTTAACTGTGTGAAAGATAACTCCATTCATGACCTGTATTAGTGCTTAAAGACGACCACTATTCATTGTATGCCGAAAACCCTGACACGGTGTCCTGTTTCGAAAGCTTCTGCATCAGGATTCAGAAATGCTTTAGCGATGACTCTCGGAGACTTTTGGTCCTTGAATCCTGAAATAATTGTGTTCAGTTTAATATTCTAATCTAGATTGATATCCAGCAGAGAGTTATTTGAGGTATCCTGGGAAAGGAAGTAGCAGATTGTTTGTGTTGAATTGTAAATTTATTCAGTGACCCCCCCTCTTTGTCAGTCATCTGTTTGTTTTTTGTTTTTTTTTGTTTTAATTACATATTGTAAGGGTAAAAAAAACTCCATTTCTCAAAGCCTTCAAAGGCAGCTGAAAATGTGTATTTGTAAACTGCTAAATTTCTGAAGGAGACATCTGAGCAGGAATGTATCCACTTACACAAGAAAGTCCCTTTTCTGACAATTCCCACAGGAAACAAAATCAGCACTTGGTGGTTATATCAGCACAATTTTATTTTGGAAATTCACATAAAAGAGTAACTTTAATTTTACAATACACTGTCATAACTATTGACCTCTCCCCTTGAACACGGAGGAAAGTCATTTCTTTAAATGAATGCCGTTCCTTAAAATGGGTACACTGTATATGAACTCTCCTAAATAATTAGAAGGCCGCATACCAGATACAGGGTTGACGAGCAGTTATACATTTTTGAACATCTGGGGGAATTCTGTGCTTCGCAGAATTTACAGTTTTTGCACAGAATTTCAGAGCGCGGCCCTGTGGGGCCGCAAGTGGAGTCCATCCCACTCACAGCAGAGATCAGGCCTGAGGATCAGCTGGCCTTAAGCGTAGCCCATCCTGCTTGTGGTGAAGATCAGGCCGGGAGCAGCAGCTGGTCACGAGCGGAACCCATCCCACTCATGGCGAAGATCAGGCTTGAGGATGAGCTGGCTGCTAACAGAGCCTGAAATGCTCGGGGTGAAGATAAGGCCCAGAGCAGCAGCTGGCCATGAGCGGAGCAGTGAAGATCAGCAGGCCGAGCAGCAGAGAAGGCCAAGCATGAGAGGCAAGAAAGCTCGTCTGTGTGAGAGAGGAAGTGTGCTTCTGAGTGAGTGTGTATATGAATGAGAGATTGGGATTGTGTGTGTGTGTGTGTGTGAAAGAAGTAGCCTGTGTGAGGGTGTGTGTGCAGCAGAAGGAGGTGGGGGTGTATATGTGCAGAAGAGAGAAGGAACCTGTATGAGGGTGTGTATGTGAATGGGACAGAGGGAGCCTGTGTGGGGTGTGTGAGAGTGGGACAGAGAGCCTGGGTGGGGGTGTGTGTGTGAGAATGGGACAGAGAGCCTGTGTGGGGTGGGGGTGTGTGTGTGAGAATGGGACAGAGAGAGCCTGTGTGAAAGGGTGTGTGTGCAATAGAGAATTTGTTAGGGGGATATGTGAGGGTTTTATGAGAGGGACAGAGGGAGCCTGTGTGAGAGCTGATATGAGAGAGGGGTCAAACTATAGGAATGGAGGGCTAGGGATGGAAATAGAGTGGAAGGAGTTAAGCATGGAGGGGGAGGGGGGAGAATGAAATTGGGGCCTAAAAGGGTAAAACGAAAAGGCTGGCCAGGGAAGTAGGGGGAGAGTGGAAGGGACATTCTTACAGTGTACTTCTAGGGGAATTGTGCTCAAAATAGTTATTACTCTGCATCTTTTCTACATTACATTTAAATTAATTGCTTAAAGACTATGATGTGTATTGTTATTTTAACTAATATAAGGTATGTAGAATTTTACACTTTTGTGTGTGGAATTTCCCCAGGAGTAATTTTATGCATAGATTAGTGATTTATTTGCCTACAGGAATTACAAGACAGACAAGTACAGAATAGATATTCAATGCTACATTGCAAGGTTGAGCATGAAATGAAACACAAAATACAAATAACCATTGGAGTATCTCTTAATTTTGAACAGTTTAATATTCTAACTGGATTAGAGCATTTGTGGCTTGCAGTTGCCTACTGACACACTCACAGCATCACAAGAGCCAGCAGTGCTTTCAGAATATCCTCCGTGAATATTCATGAACTCTACTTGCACATATCTGATCCTGGATTCAAGGTCATCTTTACATCTTGATAACTTTGAAAACCCAAACCATTTCTGGCCCTTAAAGACCAGAGATGAGCTAGACCAAATAAAGTATTTTAGTGAAGGCAGCGATTAAGCCAGGATTTTCCTCATATTTTGTGGCAAAATTTGCTAACATTATAGAACTTGCCTCTCACGCTTATGCAAAGGAAGTAACTGACTTTATCTACCATGGATTGAGAGCATCGATTAATCTTAACATTTTGTTCAGTGTCCTCCACTTCAAATCTAAAACCACTTATATCTTGGTAAATGAAACAGATATAGTTGAAAATGTGTTTTGAAGCCATTGCAACAGATCTGGTGTGCATTTTTGCTAAATATAACTGTTTACATGGGTATAAATTTTTTTTTTTTAAATGTATTTTAGATGTAGCTAAAGGCATTCAGGGACTGTAGGTATTGACCTGTGGCAATGAAAGGTGATGTGACTTGTCCAAGCTTATGAGGAGCATCGGTGCGATTTGAACCCTGGCTTCCCCGATTCTCAGTCCATGGCTCTAACCACTAAGTTGCATCTCCACTCTTAAATACTTAAGGTCCCATTCACTAAACCTTTTTATTTATTTTGAGTTTTTCTATACCGGCATTCGCGATGAGAATCGCATCATGCCGGTTTACAATTAACAAGAGGTGAAAGAAGATAACAATAAGAAACATTAATAGGTGCTCAAAAAAGATTGCAGTTACAATAAAACAAGGGAATTACACAACTTGGAGCAGTGAAAAGGAGATACGAATTTACCAATTAATGGTGTGAACAAAGTTATGGAGTTTGCAGAGTTATTGAATTACCATGTTGAGGTGCAGTTATTAATTACTCTCTTAAGAAAAATTCTGAGCGTAGGTTAGTGGTGAATTAAGGTTCAAATGGGGGTCTGGAAAGGCTTTCATAAATAACCACGTTTTGAGTCTTTTCCTAAATGTAGGAAAAGACTTTTCCCCCATGGACAGCGAATGGGGAGAAAAGCCTCACTGAAATCAGGCCCTTAACGTAGTTAAGCAATACCCAAAATGGCCTTGTTTGCCATAAACCATTTGAATGATCTTTTTTTTTTTTTTTTTTTTTTTTTTTTTAAATAGCGTCAAAGTTATGATCTAGTACCTGTGTTTCTATCCCATGTAGGAGAGAGAGCGCAAATGATCTATGGTCCCTGTTCTCTCGCCTCACCCAATTTGCAATAGACCTGATGCGCCAGGTCATGCAGTAACTTAAAGATGTATCTGGGTATATAGGCCATGGAAGAATATCAAACAGGATTCATATCCTTGCAGCATGGAACACTTCTTTTTTTTTTTTTTTTGGAGGGGGGGGCTGCATTAAATGCTTTTGTAACAAAACTCAAGAAGAAGGCCAGAAGCAGCTCGGCTTGTGCAGCCTGTTGTACCTAAAAGGGGAAGTAGGAAATAGCGTTTATGTCCTATGTGTTTACCACTGCATCCAGCAGCTTGAGTGTTTCTTCATCACAAGTTGGGTCATGTGTGTGGGAGAGCCTTTTGAGGACACGGAGTACTGCTTTACACATCCACTGATTTTTTTTATTTTGTAAGCCGACCTGAGGACAGAGGGCATTGTTCAAAAAGAGCCGGCCCTACCAGGTTTTCCCCCATGGATTTGGCATGGAGGAAAAATGATTAAGCTTAGTCTGCATGGAGACTGAAGCAATGCTGCTGATGGGAAGAAAGGAAGGCAAAAAGCAATTTTGGAAGAAAAGCACCAGTTACTTTGCATCTAAATTATTTCCCTGAAATTATTATTATAACCAACAAAAATGGCAGAAAATTATTGGGGGAAAAATGAATCCTCCCCCCCCCCCCCCCCCCCACTGATTTTCTCCCATTGTTTACTGGGAAATTATTGGGGAGAATAAAATAACTGAAAACAAAGAATCCCTAATTATGCTGTGAAAGGCAACAAAGAAAACCCAAGTGGCAGCTCAGACAATCTGCCAGAGCCGTTCTGGAAGAGTTGAACATTTTAGTATCCCTTTAATTGAAGAAGCAGATTGCAATACTTGGAGGGTATTGCGTATTCACAGCAAGACATCATGCAGAGAAGAGTTATTAAAGAATAATGGAGAGGAAAATAAGAGTCCTAATAAAAACATCTTTACTTATACTTTTGCTTTTTTTTTTTTTTTTTTTAATGTTTTCAGCAGAACAAAACGTTAGCCAGGGGAGCCAGCTGCATATTAACAGGAAGCCTGTTACAGCAGGCATTGAAAAGCCAAGTTCTCCTCCTCCTCATTGCACCCTGGGTTAATACCCAAGATGGGCTTTACCCTTCCTGGAAGCTGAAGGGATCTTAAGTTTTGTTTTTCCATTTTAATCACGAAGGGGGCCTACTTACTAAAATGCAGAAACACTTTAACATGCATTAAATGCTCGTGTTGGCATCTGCTGCACATTAAAATGATGCCAGCACACGTTACCAATAATGACAGCCCTTGCATTATTGGTAACAATCTCTAACCCAAAGGATCTTTAAATAAGCTGTGATGTGTGCAAATGCATGCAAAGTAGCTCATTCATATTCAGATAGGTTGACACAAATCATGTTGAGCCATGCAATTTGCATGAACCACCAGCTAATGAAAAAAAGTTCACTACAGTTCAGAAGATGTTTTAGCTATTTTCTTTAGAGCTGGCATTGGCTTGCCACATGTCTGGAAGCCCCCTGTCCTGAGTTTGGGCCCTCTGTGGTCTGCCCACCCCTCACATGCCTCAGGTTTTCTGATACCGTTCTGCAGGGGATCAAAACTCAACTGCTTCTCACCTTCACTAATCCTAAAGTTATATCTCTGCATGGAAATAGGGGAGTGGGGATTTCTGAGTCGTCATGAGCATGGGCTTCCACAAATGCTGACTGAGTTGGCTGGCCAATAAATCGTTTTTTGGTTCTGCTCCTGAACACATATTTCTAGAATGCTTGGGTCAGTGCTTTGCTCAGTGCATCGTGTCCGTTCTTACTGAGTCATGTCCTAGTTACAGATCTGGACTGTTCCTAGACAACAGGATTCAAACTCTGTGCCAGCTGTTCACATTAACCTAGCATTCCAGCTACAGGACCTTTTGGCAGTCAGTTGAGAGATTTTGGATTGCTGCCTGAGAGTCTTCAGATTCTGTTAGTAGCTTATTTTTCTTTCTTCGAGTTAAGATTTAATAAGAAAAAAAAAGAACACTATCAGTCAGTAGATATCTATGTCGGTTAATCATGACTTCTGCTATTCTTCGGTAGCACGTGTGTTTCTAACTAGAAGTCAATTGTTAATTTGAATAACAAAACTGATCTTTAGGTTCTTCTCACCTAGCCAACCCCTTACTATCAAGATTGGTCCTTTATTCTTTAACAGGCCGATACAGAAAAACCTGCTGGAGAGCCGGCGAGTGCCCACTCTCCCGACACGCGCCCAGGCCACTCTCCTGGGCGCACGATTCAGTAAAAAACAAATATGTAAATGAGGGCCCGTGGTAAAAGGAGGCACTAGGGACAGTAGCACGTCCCTAGCGCCTCCTTTTTGACAGGAGCGGCGGCTGTCAGCGGGTTTGATAGCCGACGCTCAATTTTACCGGCATCTGTTCTCGAACCCACTGACAGCCACGGGTTTGGAAAACGGACGCCAGCATAATTGAGCGTCCGTCTTCCAACCTGCAGGCAGATTTTTAATTTTTTTTTTTTTGATTTTTTTTTTTTTTTTAATTTTGGGGCTTCCGACTTAATAGCGCTATGAAATTAACTCGGAGGGTGTACAGAAAAACAGTTTTTTCTGCTTTTCTGTACACTTCCCCGGTGCCAGCCGAAATTAAAATGTGTGGGTTGGTTGCACATTTTACTTTCTGAATCGCGCGGGAATAACTAATAGGCCCATCAACATGCATTTGCATGTTGCGGGCGCTATTAGTTTCGGGGGGGGGGGTTGGCCGTGCGTTTTTGATGTGCTATTACTTATACGTGCTATTACCCCTTACTGTATAAGGGGTAATAGCACGTATAAGGGGTGCTATTACCCCTTACTGTATAAGGGGTAAAAATAGCGTATCGAAAACGCGTGGCCAAATGCGGGCTAACTGTATCGGCCCATAAGTGATTGCCACTCTATTTTATCAGTTTTCTATTGCCATTTAATCTGAAGCTGTATTGGGTTTTATTCTTTCAGCTTGCGTTCTCTAGAACGCGTGGCTGATTGGCTTATGTTCCATTTTATAAGCCTGGATTTAGTTAACTTTGGTAAATCTCCTGTTCAGCTTTCCCAGCATTTTAATCTGTTTATTTTAGCAGTGTCTGATTATATTCCTGCTAGCATATATTTGCCCCAGCACTCATTCAGCAGTATTAGTTTGATATAGCTATGGAATATGAATTACCGAAAGAACTCAAGAAGTCTATAATTCTCAGCATCACATAACAGCAGAGCCCTAAGCACTCAGTTGAAAATCTCTTTTGAGGCAAACACAACTGAAATGTGTGTTTGTTTTTTTGTTTTTTTTTAATTTTTAGTTTTGATACATTTAAATTTTCATTTGACTCCATGAATTGTAGATGAGACGTTCCTTGATTTTATTTTTGGTAGTTCGGTATGCTTTGGGTTATGGCGAGTGCTCCCGTTATCAGCCTGGCTCAGCCGGCTTTTTCTTGATCTCTGCTTTATCTCTGGCCCAGCAGGTTCCGGTCAGAGCAGCTGGAAATAGGAACAGAAGAAAATTTAAACAAGCCAAAAGCCATTTTGAATATGTTCAGTGAACCAGTGTATTTATAAATAGGTGATACCGGGCCATTATCTTCTATGCTCTAAAACAATTTTCCATGGCTAAAATATGTTTCCATTTAGCACAGGAGTCTAGCATTGCATGAGTTTATGGTAACAGGTAAGATAGGCCATAGAAGGTTTCAGATAGGGATGTCGTGAATAATTTTCAGGATTCGATTATTATGCAGTTTTTGAAAATTTCTTGATAATTCTTAAATGATTGTAAATGTTTCTCAAATAATGATATGCTTTAGGCATGCCATATGAGCATTGCTGGATGTATTTAGGGTTTAGGATCTTTGTGGTGGCTTTTTTTTTTTTAGGTCTCTTGCCTACTCTCCTACAGCTATGAACAGCAGGACGTCGCCACTTCTGGCAGATCAGAGAGGACAATGTAATAAAATGGGTATTACTGCCTCACGAGATGCAGTGAGTCGTGGCATGGAAACAAAAGGTGCACTAACTGCAATATGTGTTTCATTCTGGGACCATTTGCATGCTGCTTAAACTGCAATCCATGCTAACAGGAGAGATTTGGGCTGAAGACATGGAGCACAATTTGTTTTCCTCCTGTTTACCCCATCCCAATTAAAAAAAAATAAAAAAAAAATATATATATATATTTCCAGGCTAAGAGAGAGAACCCCCCATCCTTCCCTCTGGTACCGCTCTCAGCTTTCTGGCGTTATTCTTCTTTGTTCACTGTCACAGACCACTGATTGGGCCCTTCACTGAGCGAGGCCAGTGAAAAGCGAATAAATTAACATAAGGATGCCGGAACTGCTGAGAGCGGTGCAAGCGTAGACAGCAGCTCGGCGGGAGAGGAGGTAAGAGATCTTCTTTCTCCAACGAGAGGGGAGGGTTGGGAATTTAGGTGCCCTGGGCCACTGGCTTTGTTTACTTCGTCACCTGCTAGCCGTTTCCATGCAACTTCTTTACCTTGAGGAATTTAACTCTTCTGAATCAGGAGTTAAATTTCCTGCCATACAAAAAGGCATTTGCAGCCAGTCCCCCTGCTAACATGCCCGTCTGCATTGCAGGGCTGGAGACACGCTAATCCTAGCCCAGGTTTTTTTTCAGTGCTAAAATCCCTATTGTATACAGGGACTGTTTGCTGAGAAAAACCTGTGCTAAAATCCACGCTAAGACCTGCGCTAGGGTCAGCGAGGCTTACGTCTGCCCCAGGTTGCCTATTTTGGGCTCTTGAGTCTTGCAGAATAAAACTCGCTAAAATCTTAAGCCCTGGGTATATAGCACTAGCATGAATACTCATTTTGGAAGAAAAATACCTAAAAATAGTTATTTTCTATGTTTATTTTCAGTGTGCTAGAATTAATTTTGGCTTGCTGGTTGCTGTCTAACACCTGCTGGGTTCTATCAGAGTTGATTCCCCGTGAGCTCTGTAATATAACTCAGTAGGGAGCAGAGAAGCTAGAACTTAGCTTAAAGAATTGCTGATTTTTCAGTCACTGAGGTTTTAAGCTGTGCTGTAGCACATTTTGCCACAAAATATTTACTCCATACAACACAAAACAAGCACAGAGCTCTTGCAGAGAGGTTCCCCAAAATGCCCATGGCATGGGGCTGCCGTTGCAATTTAAAATTTTGGAAAAAAAAAAGCCTTTCTTCTCTGATCCAGCAAGTTTTTTGTGAGTTTGAAATGTGCCTCTACAGTTTTTATCTCCTTTCAAGCTTGAGCATTAAGCTTTTGTAATCTGCTAAATATATAGAGGTAGATTTTAAAAGATCCACACAGTTCCCCGGCGTGCGCGCATGGATGCGCCGATCTTATAGCATGTGCACACGTTATAAAATCGTGTGGCTACTCGCACATGTGCGCCAGATTTTACAATCTGCACGCGCAAGGGGGGGTGAACTTTTGCAAGTTACGCGTGGCGATACAATCTGGCCTTCCCCAGTGCCCTCCCAGTCCGCTCCAATTAAGTAGCAGACTGGGAGGGAACTTGCCTACCCCCCTACCTAAACTCCTTCCCTCTTCCCCTAAACCCTACCTATCCTTTTTTTTGTTTGTTTTGTTTTTCAACTTACTTCAGGGCCAGAGCTGAAGTAAGTTGCACGCGCCAGGCCGGCTGCCGACGCGCGAGTCATCGGGATAGTAATAAGTGGTGCTGTCGCAGCCCGCACCGCCCCTTTGAAGAGGCCCGGCACTTGTGCTCGTTCTGGGTTTATGTGCGAGGCCGGGCCATTCGCGCAGTGCACGTAAGGCCTGACCATGCACATAAACCCTGGGTTTTACGCACGCAGGCCTTTTAAAATTCGACCTATAAAGTATGTTTGGTACACAGAAATTGTCATATTTCTTATGTTTTGTATATTTTCTTAGCATTTGGCTAAGTCAGTCCCAACGAGTGGGTTATGCACCTCTATCAGCAGATGGCGACGGAGAAAAAGCTGACATCACTGCCCTATAGTTCGGCTCCAACATCAGCCCACCAGTATTCTCCATCTCCAGCAGATGGTGAACATGCATTTCCCTTCGGGGGGGATTGCCTGTGATGGGGGGAGAAAAAAAAAAAGGGATTGAAGGGAGATAATAGAAAGATGAGACATTTATATAGCACTGCTTGCCTCCTGAGGTTATACCTTGCGGCCCTTCCCTCAGAACGATAGCCTTGATTGTTGTGAACCAGAAATTCCAATAGCGGTTGCAAGCCGAGAGAGGCTTGGTGGTGAACACTTTAGCCCTCTCCCCTCATAGCCAGGACCTGTTTCTGCTCTCAGCCAGGGAAGGCAGAGCCTCAGGTAAGGGGTTTTTGGATTTTTTTCCCCTTGCATTAAAAAAAAAATACTGTAGCAAGAGGAAAGCAGGAGAAAGGGTCTGTTACCTCTGCGTTCACCTGTCCCGCTCACTTTTCTGAGGGGTTTGGTGAGGTGAGGAGGTAGTGCAGGCATGGGGGGTTGAGCAGCCATTTGGCTAGGCCCGCTTCCAGGTTTTTTTTCCTTTGTTGTGCGATAGGTTGCAAGATGATTTTGCATCTTTTATTTGATGTGGACATCGAGGTACGTGCCCAGTTGTGCGCCCCTCGTTGATGTCTTTTTTTCGGATGAAACAGCTATAGTTCTGCTTGCCTCCTGAGGGATACCGTGCAGTTCATCCCTCGGTAGAGTGCTTTAGTCCAGTAGCCTTGAGGGGCTGGAAGTAAAGTGCAATTAGCGGTTACAGGCTGTGAGAGGCTTGGTGGAGAGAGTTTAGCGCTCTCTCCACGTAGCCGAGGCTTGTCATGCTCTCAGCCACGGAGGGCTGGGCTTAGGTGAATGTTTTCTTATTTAAAAATAAATAAGAGGATAAAGTTGTAGGATATCCCACTAACGTCTCTGGGGAATTCTGTGAGCTGAGGAGGGTAGTGCAAGCATGGCGGGTTGAGCAGCCAATTGATTAGGCCCTGCTCACAGGCTTCTCACTTTTTTGAGTGCATGGTAGGCCGCGAGGTCTTTGTGCATGTTTTTTGTGATCGGTGTGTGCCTCTGCATCCATTTGTGTGTCCTGCTTAGGCTCCTTGGTTTAGGGTGCCCAGTTGGGATGTGGCCTAGGCACGTATATGTGTGTGAACATTTTTTGTGCGCCCATATTAGGTGTGAGTTTTATGTGTGCATATTCCAGGTGCGAGCTTTCACTATTCTGCACACTTTCTACTATGGTGCCCACGGCGAGGAAGCCTAAGCGCTTATCTGTTGTGCTGCATGCCACTTCAGGGTCATTTAGCAGAAACTTTCTTTAAGCCTCTGTCAGCATTGCCTGATGCTCAGGATGGTTTACCCGCTTGTGATTTGGCCAGCAATGGTCCATCTTTGCAGTCTGAGGAGACTGGAACCAAGGGTGACATGACGAGGGTAATCCCCTCTTTTAGTTAGTCCACGGGCCGAGTCGTCATGAGTAGCTAGCTGTCAGGATGTCAGATTTGAGCCTGTGGGGCCTGGAATGGACCCATCCTCTCTTCCTGAGTAGAATTCTTCCAGAATTGATAGACTTCCTACAGGCAGGTTTTCTGAATCGCCAGTGCCGACTAAGGTTGGTCCGTGTGTTCCAACTTCTCCTCCTCCTGGCTCTGCGGCCAAGTACTGAGGTACAATGCAGCTTGAATAAACTTGATTGTAGGTGAATCAAAATTATACTGATTATGGTGATGGGGAGCATTTCCCCACCTTTGGAGCCAAATCGAACTTTACTCTGTTTCTTTCTTAGAGATGAGTTGCTGAGTTTGGTGTCTCAGGTGTTGAAAATATTCTCAGAGTGGTTGGAACTGACTCCTTGGGAAGAAGGAAGAAAGTTCCTATTTTGGTCACCTTATGCAAGACGACTTGTTTCTTTCCCCTTTCGTTGCACTCCAGGAGTTGTCGTCTGGAATGGGGTGCGCCAGAGGCATCTTTTAAAGGACGCGTCTTGGTGGGTTTATACTCCTTGGATCCACAAACCAGAGAGTGGTTGCATTTCCCTAGGGTGGATGCCATGGTGTGTTCTGTCACTAATCGTACCACCATCCCAGTAGAGGAAGGTGTTGTAGTGAAGGATGATCAGGATTGGAGGATTGAGACTATCTTAAAGCAAAGGATTTGGGTGTTTTCGCCCTCATAAGGGAGTTTCTTCCCAGAGGTCTCATCCCTTCCGCAAATCTCAATCCTTTTGCCCCGAGGACTTTGAAAGTATACGAACTCCGGAGGTGGAGCACCTCGCTCTGCCAGTGAAGATTGGCAGGCTTACCTGTTGGTTCAGGAGATAGGTGATGTCTATCACGTTTTTACTACAGGTGGATCCAGATTACTTTGGATCAATGTGTTCTCGAACCTTTTTGGGATGGATATGCTCTAGAATTTCTTTATATTCCTCTGGATGCCTTCATGGTCTCTCTACCTAACTCCCCTCACCAGAGGGTAGAAGTAGAAGCAACATTACAAGGGAAGTTGGACCTGAAAGCGGTGATTCCTGTTCCATCGGTTAGGAGCTTCAGCGGTCCATTTTGCTGTTCTGGATCTTCCTTACCAGTTTCAGGTCTTGCCTTTCTGGCTAGCAGTGGTGCCCGGGACCTTTTTTCCTAGGTCATGGTGGTGGTAGAGGTGGCTCTCCACAAGGAGGGCATCCTGGTTCACCCCAGTTCACTCCTATCTGGACGTCTGGTTGATTCAAACCAAAACCGTGGAAAAGTGTCTTCCCACATCCCGCAGGGTGGTTCCTTGCTACAGAAACTAGGCTCGGGGGTGAATCTGGCCTAGAGTGATTTGCAGCTGTCTCAGATCCTGGAGTATCTCTGGGTTCGGTTTGATACAAAGTGGGGCAGAGTATTCCTGCTGCAGTCTTGGTTCCACACATTGATGCTATGAGATCAATCTCTGCGGAATCCTGTTTGTCCGACCATGGGTCTTATCCACAGGTCTGGGGGTTGATGGCTACCGCATTAGAAGTGGATCCCTGGGAGAGGGCACATGTGCGCCCTCTTCAGCGCCTGTTGGAGTCCGCAGTAAAAGAACTATGCGGTGAGGCTTTTCCTCCCATTAAAGGAGAGGTTCCATTTGGACTGGTGGTTTCCATGATGATGCTGGATTGGTTGATACTCATGACAGCTGCAAGCCTCCAAGACTGGGAGGGCTCACTATCAGGAGTTGGTGCTGCAAAGGCGCTGGAATGCAACAGAGCAGCAGTGGAACATCAACAAATGGGAAGCACGAGTGGTTTGGTTGACATGCCGGCAATTCTTTGTGCGGCTAGAGCAGCTTCTCCTAAGCATATCCGTTGTCTTATAGCCGGAAAGAACTTCAGAGTCTATTTCTTCATCAGGAGAAACTTGGACCTAGGAGAATGGGAGCTAGCGAATGAGCCCTTTCTGCTCTTGGTGAACCACTGGTCCTATCAGATCTAGGCCTATTGGCAAGCTTCAACTACTTCAGTCTCAAGCGGGACTCAAAAGTGATGGGTATCGAAGCTCTTTTTCAGGAGTAGTCACGAGTCACCCTGCTGTATGCATTTCCCCCTGGCCTCTGATAGGCGGACTAGTCCAGAAGGTTTACAAATCAAACCAGCATCATCCTTTTACTGGTTGCGGATTGGGTTTGAAGGCCATGGTAAATCCGATCTCTAGAGACTTCTGGTGGACAGTCCCCTCGGGCTACTTTCTTTGACGGTCCTTTATGTGAAGTGTTCATTTTGCAAAAGGATCTAGGTCGATTTTGTCTTTCAAGTTTGACTATTGAAAGAGCTCATTTTGTTGAAGCAGGATTTTTTTGCCTACTGTACTTTCCACTTTTCTTCGGGCCCGGAAATTTTCTTCTTCTAGCCTAGGTTAGGGTTTGGAGGTTTGGTGTTTTGAGCGAGGTACCTAACCACTCAAGGTGGATATTCCTTTGATTTTGGAATCTTTTTACAGGACAGTTTGCTTAAGAGTTTGGTCCTTAGCACCTTGAAAGTCAAGTCGCAGCCCTGGCTTCTTATAGGGGAAGAGTCGTTGGAGGACCTTTGTTTTTTCCATTTGGGCATGTCCCATTTCTTGCAGGGAGTTAAACATCTTCACTCCCTGTTGCGGCTTCTGGTGCCTCTGTGGGACCTTAACTTGGTCCTTGTGTTTTTGGCTGGTCCGACTTTTCTACTGCTGCGTACTCCTTGTGGCTGCTTACCTTGAAGATAGGCTTTCTGGTAGTAATCTAATTGGTACATCAGGTCCCTGAGCTGCAGGCTCTTTCCTGCCATAAGCCTTCTTTGTATGACTCTGGGTGCGGTTCCGCTTCAGACTGTGCCTAAAGTGGTTTCAGAGTTTCATTCGAATCGGTCCATTTCTCTGCCTACCTTGGATAGGAACAGAGATGAAGATGAATACTGCCTTTTCTGTTCGTTCGTCATCCAGCGTCATTTACAGCAGTGTTGAGGTGATTAAGGATGTTCAGAAGTCTGATTGCCTATTTGTGCACCATGGTGGAGGTAAGGAGCTCCGGTGACACAGGCAATGATTGCCTTCTGGGTTAAGGAAGTCGTTACAACAGCCTAGGTGGCTGCTGAATTTGACTTAGAGACATATTAGATCGCACTCCATATGGTTTCAGGTATTATTGTGGGCGAAACTTTGTTGAAATTTGCCGAGCAGCGACATGGTCATCTTTCCTCTTTTCCAAGCATTACCTCTTGGATGTTAGGGCTAAAGAGGATGCTGTCTTTTTTTGCGGGCGGTATGGTTTGGACGGCTGGCAGCCTGCCACCCTTTTTGAGAGGATTAGTTTTTGGCACATCCCACTCATTGGGGAATGACCTACCTGAACGCGAAGGAGAAATTACTACGTACCTGATAATTCTCTTTCCTTTAGTTAAGGGTAGCTCAATCCCAGACCTGCCCTTGGCTGCCAGTGTTTGAATTTGTAGTTAGCCTCTTCTTAGGGCGAGCTATGCAGAGTATGTAGGATTCCTGCTTTTCATTGTCAACTGGTAAAGTGACTTCTCTAGCCCTTAGCTTGCTAGATATGTTCCTTTCTTGAGTTGGTGTTCCTGTTTATTGAGAAACATGAATGTTTGCCTGTGAATAATAATGTTCAAGTATAATCAGTTTGTCCACAGTTTGTTTTTTTCCAGGGAATACTGGGGGGCTAATGTAAGGGCAGGACTATATGGCTATCACGTCAGCTTTTGCTCCATCTCCATCTGCTGGCAGAAGTGCATAACCCACTCATTGGGATTGACCTACCCTTCACTAAAGGAAAAGAAATTATCAGGTAAGTAGTAATTTCTCCTTTTTTATTGTACTCCTCTTTAGTTGTTTGTTTTTTTTTAATGAATGGCAGATTATCAAATTAAGAATATAATGTTACAGAAATCTTTGGAAAAACTATAATTAACTACCAATACTACTTAACATTTCTATAGTGCAATGTGACATGCAGCGCTGTACAAACACACAAAAAAAGACAGTCCCTGCTTTATAAAGCTTACAGTCTAATAAGACAAACATACAGCACAAATAACTTGGGGCATTTTATAAAGTAAGACACTGGGTGAAAAGAAAAGTTAATTAGGATAAAAGCAGACAGGCCTAAGATTTAAAAATTTCCTCAAAAAGGTGAATCTTTAGATGGGATTTAAACAGGAGATTATTCCGAGCCCACAGCATAATAGCCAGGTAGAAAGTACGGAGTTGGCCATTGGCAGTAGAGGAGAAGGGCCCAGATAGGAGTGACTTGTCTGAGAGGAGAAGTAGTGCAGTGCTGCAGAGCGAAGGCATTTGTATGTGAGAGAGGAGCTTGAACTGTATGTGAGAGCCATTGCACTGACTTCAGAAGAAGGGTTATGCGAGTGTAGCCTTTGGAGAGAAAGAAGTCGTGCAGCTGAATTTAGGACAGGTTGCAGTGGAGAGAGACCTGTGAGGAGCAAGCAGGCTGCAGTAGTCTAAGTGGGAGGAAATGAGAAGGCGGATAAGGGTTCTGGTAGTGTGTTCAGAAAGCAAGGGATGGATTTTGGCGGTTATATAGAGAAGTTTGGGAAGCATTAATTGTGTTCAAGGTCTTATACCTAAATGTCTTGTTGATTTGTCCCTGTCTTCAAGTAAACTCCGCCTGTCCTGGCTCTGCGACTGACATCTTGTTCCTGTTTCTCCCCGAGGTCTTCTTTGTCTCCTGTCTGTTTTGGCTGTATTGTGGGCTCCATGGTACAAGTACCATCTCCTGGATAGCACTGCCTTCTTTATGTAGTGTAACTGCATATTTCTGATCCTCAGGACTTTGTCCCTCCAACAGCGATCATTGTTGTGTTAGACCATCTTATACTAATCCTCATTCCTTCCCATCTTCTCCTGCACATGGCTGCTTGCAAGAGGCCTCAATCCTTGGAGCTGGCTCCGCCGTTTTAATTCAGACACACACAACCCCGCTTCCCATATGTTTTGTCTGTTTCTTGTCTGTCTGTCTTAGATTTGTAAGCTTCAAGAAGTGGGGACACTGTTAAGAGGTGTATGCTGTGCAAATATGATCTAAAGCATTAAGGCAGCAGTGCTAGGATGTTCCAGGCTCATATGCAGATTCTGCTTATTTCCTTTTTTATTTGCATCCATTTCTGTAGAAGAACCAAGGCCTGCGGTGACTCTGTGTATGAAAGAGGAAGTCTCACACCCCCTCCCCCACCCCAAAACCATTTTGCTCTGAGCTGTGCTTTTGAAGGTTGCTGGGTGTGACTGTACTGTTCTCCTCAGCAGCATTCAGCATGATCCATTTTTGTCCTAAGAAATCTTTCATCATTGATGTGAACCGGATCAGAATTGTACCATTACTTAGCTTAACATTTAGCTATCTTTTAAAACACTTCCTCCTTGTTTCACGTTTGTTTTTTAACCTTTGAACTGGTGTTGGAATTGCATCTGAAATGGTACCTGCCAGCTTTTACTGATGTAGGTATCTTTATCTCGCGTTCCACTTAAGTTGTGGAAGAGAACAATATACTATGAAAGTTGTAGTTTACTTTCTGGATGGTTTAAAATCAGATCTGTTCTTCTTGCCCAAATCAAAGGTAGCCTCCAGGCACCTCCAGTCCCATCATAGGCTTGAAATGGTTTTCCTTTTAACAGCTCAGATTGTATGCACTGTTCTCATAGGCAGTAGTGCCAAGCACACTGTGTACTGGCCTAACATCTCAACTTCCCCACTGAGATGCAGAGTGTTGTATCACCTTTCCAGCCTTTGTGCACGGTGCCTTGCTAAAGTCTTCACAACAGTGTACATTTTTGTTTTGACGATCTGCATTAAAGTAGGAGTTTGTTTCAATGGCCTACACAACATCACAAACTCCACGCTTTCATCACGAAAGAACAATTGTAGAACCGTCCCAAAGGTGAATGGTAAGTCTTCTGCCTAGTCTCAGGTCTGTGGCAGACTGGAGCAGCTTTTCCTTCAGGATCTGCTTGTACCTTTCCCTCGATCTTCACGAGCCTCCCTGGCCCTGCTGCTGCAAAGCATTCACACAACAGAATGCTGCCACCTCTGGGCTTTCCTGGCAGCATGGGGTTAGGGGTGATACGCTGGGTGTGTTTTACGCCGCACGCATCACTTAGTACTGGGATAAAAAGTTCCACTTCCAAAACCTGCTCCCACAGGCATGCCGTGTCCCCCACCCCCCCGAAGTGTTTCTTCGCAAAAGCCATGCGGCACATCGGTTGGCTTTTCTTTAGCAGTGACTTCCGTCTTGCCACTCTCTTACGCAGGTCAAGTCAACTTTTATCCCCAGTCTCAGCCAGAGACCTCTGTAGTTCTTTTAAAGTAATCTTCAGCCTCACAGTGGCGTTCTGTAAGGAGTTTCCTTAGCCCTGGCAGCATCGTGGTGGTGCCAAACTGTTTGTTTTACAGTGATGGATCTGACGGGGCCCCAAGACTATTCAGACACATTGACATTTTTGACAGCCTTCCCCACTCTGAACCCAACAGAAACAGCTTGGTTGTTCACCGCAGAGTATTCCAGTCAGCTCAGTTACTGTAATCGGACACAGGTGGGCTCTGTTTAACTACTTACGGGCCTTGTTCTAACCAGATCTGATTTGGGTTTGCTGTGACAATGTGAAGACATGCCAGGGGGGTGGCAGCTCTTTCACACACCAAGAGCTGGGGACTCAGAATGCAAGGTACAGAAGAGCAATGTCTCACATTTTGAAGAGACGGAAGGGTCCCCTTTTGAGGAGCAGGGCCGTGGCACATGTAGTGACCACGTGGTGCCAAATGGGAAACACCTCACTGCACCTTTCTGTCAGTCTGTGAGCACCCAAGCCCAAAGGGAAAGGGGATGCCAGAAGCAACCCTTGCCTAGTGTGCTATTTTATCCGGCAATTGCTCTGTGCCGGGGAGGGGAAGGTACCCGGTGAGGATCCCCCTCTCCCTCATCTCTATCAGTATCTCTCGCTCAATCCCATCCTATTCCCACCAAGCTATCTCAGTCCTTATCAGTACTGTAACTACTGTCAATGTATATTGACCGAATACATTTTTAATTTTTTAAGTTATTTGGTCAATATACATTGACAGTAGTTACAGTACTGATAACGTTGCACAGTACAGCACTATTTTTTTAACTGGCAGATTCAAAGAATTAGACTTTTTCGTGCTTGATTGACACGGAGATGAGAAGTGCAATGCGCTGCTATTTAAATCGTGGGTTAATTAAAAATTCAGCCGACGAGGCGCGACAGCTTTAATAATGTTTTTAATTCACCTGTTGTCTGAAATCTGGCCAAATAACAGCGCTGTAAATGTCTTTTCTATATCCAACCGATGAGTGGGTACAGCGCTAATAGTGTGTTCCAGTTGATCAGCAGTGATAGCACTGATATTGTTGTACAATGCAGCTGATAGTTTTTTAAATTTAACATGTTATTTTATGTTAAATTAAATGTATCAAGGTTATTGCTTGCCTTAATTTTTTGTTATTAGCTTATGTTTAATACCTTTGGGAATAGCTTTTGGGTCCTTGAGGAGTTTTTTTCTCAGTCAGACCCCGATTTGATAATTTGTTTAAAAGATATTTTACTTTGTTTCACATAGAGGCATCATAAAGTGGATTTGTTCAATTATGTCTGGCTTTTCAGCACACTGAAAAAAGTCTACCTGCTGTATGGAGACAAATCATCTGCAATAGATGTAATAGGTACTTCAAATATTTAAAGTTTTTTAAATGAATTAATATTTTATGTATGAATTTATGTGGATGTATATGAATTACATATAAAGATATCATAGACCATGCTTGAATAACATATTGTCTGTTTTGACAAAGCTTTTTGTCTTGTGATCAAGTTTGTCATTTATTTTAATTTTAAGTATCTTGATTAGGTACCATTCTTTGTTAATAAGAACAGTAGTGAGTCACTCAGGAAAACTAACTGAAGTGTAAATCTCTAAAGGGACTGTTTTGTACTAATTTACCTTAGAAGTACATTATAAATTAGAAGGGAATAGCTCAGTAACCCACATTCCAGTGGGAACACAGAGGAGAGGATCACCTTGCTGGTAGCTGAAAGGAATCAGTAAGTTTTTGCTTGGGACATTGCCACAATACTTTTAAAAAAGACAAAGTTAACTATTTGGGAATATTATTTAGTGTGTTTGTGCCTTTAATAGTCAGGCAGTGAATAAACAAGTTAGACTGTTTGTATTTTTAAATAGTCAATAAGGTAGCTAGTAAGCAGTAGGTAGTGTGTTTATTTTAAAAGTCTGCAGACTTTTAAAGAACTGAGTGTTTGTATTTAATACATGCTAGAGAGATAACGTTCCTGGATGGAATAAATGATAGCTTTATGGAGCAATTGGTTCAGGAACAGATGAGAGAGGGAGCAATTTTAGATCTAATTCTCAGTGGAGCACAGGACTTGGTGAGAGAGGTAACGGTGGTGGGGCCGCTTGGCAATAGTGGTCATAATATGATCAAATTTGATTTAATGACTGGAAGAGGAACAGTGTGCAAATCCAAGGCTCTCGTGCTAAACTTTCAAAAGGGAAACTTTGATAAAATGAGAAAAATTGTTAGAAAAAAACTGAAAGGAGCAGCTACAAAAGTAAAAAATGTCCAAGAGGCGTGGTCATTGTTAAAAAATACCATTCTAGAAGCACAGTCCAGATGTATTCCACACATTAAGAAAGGTGGAAAAGAAGTCAAAACGATTACCGGCATGGTTAAAAGGGGAGGTGAAAGAAGCTATTTTAGCCAAAATATCTTCATTCAAAAATTGGAAGAAGGATCCAACAGAAGAAAATAGGATAAAGCATAAACGTTGGCAAGTTAAATGTAAGACATTGATAAGACAGGCTAAGAGAGAATTTGAAAAGAAGTTGGCCGTAGAGGCAAAAACTCACAGTAAAAGCTTTTTAAAATATATCCAAAGCAGAAAGCCTGTGAGGGAGTCAGTTGGACTGTTAGATGATCGAGGGGTTAAAGGGGCACTTTAGAGAAGATAAGGCCATCACGGAAAGATTAAATGATTTCTTTGCTTCTTTGTTTACTGAAGAAGATGTTGGGGAGGTACCCATAATGGAGAAGATTTTCATGGGTAATGATTCAGATGGACTGAATCAAATCACGGTGAACCTAGAAGATGTGGTAGGCCTGATTGACAAACTGAAGAGTAGTAAATCACCTGGACCAGATGGTATACACCCCAGAGTTCTGAAGGAACTAAAAAATGAAATTTTAGACCTATTAGTAAAAATTTGTAACCTATCATTAAAATCATCCATTGTACCTGAAGACTGGAGGATAGCAAATATAACCCCCAATATTTAAAAAGGGCTCCGGGGAAAACCGGGAAACTACAGACCGGTTAGCTTGACTTCAGTGCCAGGAAAAATAGTGGAAAGTGTTCTAAACATCAAAATCACAGAACATATAGAAAGACATGGTTTAATGGAACAAAGTCAGCATGGCTTTACCCAGGGCAAGCTTTGCCTCACAAATCTGCTTCACTTTTTTGAAGTAGTTAATAAACATGTGGATAATGGTGAACAGATAGATGTAGTATACTTGGATTTTCAGAAGGCATTTGATAAAGTTCCTCAAGAGACGCTTCTAGGAAAAGTAAAAAGTCATATAGGTGGCGATGTCCTTTCGTGGATTGCAAACTGGCTAAAAGACAGGAAACAGAGTAGGATTAAATGGACAATTTTCTCAGTGGAAGGGAGTGGACAGTGGAGAACCTCAGGGATCTGTATTGGGACCCTTACTTTTCAATATATTTATAAATGATCTGGAAAGAAATACGACAAGTGAGAGAATCAGATTTGCAGATGACACAAAATTGTTCAGAGTAGTTAAATCACAAGCAGATTGTGATAAATTGCAGGAAGACCTTGTGAGAATGGAAAATTGGGCATCCAAATGGCAGATGAAATTTAATGTGGATAAGTGCAAGGTGATGCATATAGGGAAAAATAACCCATGCTATAATTACACAATGTTGGGTTCCATATTAGGTGCTACAACCCAAGAAAGAGATCTAGGCGTCGTAGTGGATAACACATTGAAATCGTCGGTTGTGTGCGCTGCGGCAGTCAAAAAAGCAAACAGAATGTTGGGAATTATTAGAAAGGGAATGGTGAATAAAACGGAAAATGTCATAATGCCTCTGTATCGCTCCATGGTGAGACCACACCTTGAATAATGTGTACAGTTCTGGTCGCCGCATCTCAAAAAAGATATAATTGCGATGGAGAAGGTACAGAGAAGGGCTACCAAAATAAGGGGAATGGAACAGCTCCCCTATGAGGAAAGACTAAAGAGGTTAGGACTTTTGAGCTTGGAGAAGACAGCTGAGGGGGGATATGATAGAGGTGTTTAAAATCATGAGAGGTCTAGAACGGGTAGATGTGAATCAGTTATTTACTCTTTCGGATAATAGAAAGACTAGGGGGCATTCCATGAAGTTAGCATGGGGCACATTTAAAACTAATCGAAGAAAGTTCTTTTTCACTCAGCGCACAATTAAACTCTGGAATTTGTTGCCGGAGGATGTGGTTAGTGCAGTTAGTATAGCTGTGTTTAAAAAAGGATTGGATAAGTTCTTGGAGGAGAAGTCCATTACCTGTTATTACGTTCACTTAGAGAATAGCCACTGCCATTAGCAATGTTAATATGGAATAGACTTAGTTTTTGGGTACTTGCCAGGTTCTTATGGCCTGGATTGGCCACTATTGGAAACAGGTTGCTGGGCTTGATGGACCCTTGGTTTGACCCAGTATGGCATTTTCTTATGTTCTTATGTTGATTAGATACTGTTTTACTACATAATTTTTGTTTTAATTATGTATGTATGGTGTAAACCGAAGCGATATGTACTAGTACATGATCTTCGGTATATAAAAGTCTTTAAATAAATAAATAAATATGTTTTTACTTGTATTTACATGTTTCTATATATGTTTTATTTTGTTAGCCCCTGAAGCAGCTCATAGAGCGAAACTCGGCCTGAGTCAGGCTTTTATCACGTTCTGTGCTCAATAAAGAACTCCTGGTGCTTATTGATCCTCTTCTTTTGGTCACTACTGCAATATTAGATCAATTTCCGGTTTGTTTTTTTTGGACCTTCTACTTTCTTTCCAAGACCTCACTGTCACCAGGGAGAGAGAGTCTTACACACCTTAGACTGTAAACGTGTGCTAGCTTTTTACCTGAACCGCACGGCGATCCATAGGAAATCCACCCAACTCTGTTTCTTTTGACAAAAATAAACCAGGAGTTGCGGAAGGAAAACAGACTCTCTCCAACTGGCTAGCAGACTATCGAATTCTGTTATGAAAAAGCAAACATTCCTCTCCAGGGGTGAGTAAAAGCACATTCAGTAAGGGCTATGTCTACATCAGTAGCACACTCGTTCAGTGCCCATTCTTGACATATGTAAAGCTGCAACATGGAGTTCCCTTCACACCTTTGCAGCTCATTACTGTTTGGACAAAGAAGGAGGAAAAGATTCAGCCTTTGGACAATCTGTCTTAAAGAACTTATTTCCAGTATAACACCAACTCCTTCTACATCCATCCTGCTGTGATTTCAGGCTGCCTCATTTCTTCCAGCAGTACACCCGTTGTTGTGCTTGTTGCACAAGTTGTATGCTGTTGGTATAATGCAAGAATAACTCGGCCTGTGGCTTGCTAATCACCCATATGTGAGGACAAGCAGGATGATAGTCCTGGGATAAAGCAAAATTGCTTAACTTGTAATAGGTGTTATCCCAGGACAGCAGGATGTAGTCCTCACAGAGCCCACCCGCCACCCTGCGGAGTTGGGTCCGATACTTTTTATTTTTTTAGCTCACGCATAATGCTACAAACTAGACTGAGAATATCGTGGCATGCTGGGCATGCTCAGTAGGTTCAGTGTGCCAGCCAAAAGTTTCTAGAAACTTTTGATAGAAGTTTTCCGTACCAGGGCTCCATCTGATGAGGTCACCCCATATGTGAGGACTACATCCTGCTGTCCTGGGATGACACCTATTACAAGGTAAGCAATTTTTCTTTCTTAAGACTTGCACCTCATCCATAGCAGAAGTAACTTTGCTCTGAAATATACCTGGGCGTGCACCCAAGCCATTAGCTACTTGTGTGCATCTCTTGGGCTCCGCCCAAATTCCACCCCTTTTTGCCCGATGCGAGATTTGTGCATTGGTACTTGTGTACGCATATGGGCGGCTTTATAAAATCAGGTGGACACGCGCAATGTGCAAAATGCACGCCCATCTCCCGTTTTTTGGCGCTCGCCCGCCCCTTTTCCTCGCCAAAATTATTCTGGCCTAACCGGAGCTCTGAGCGACTCCCTTGTCTCCTCTGCTGTTAGCTGAATCCCAGGTTCTGGAAAAACAGGGGCAGAGCACGGATGAACAGCGAAAAGTCTCTGCTCTGGCCCCTCCCTTCTGTTTCTGCTGCAGGTAGCAGACCTGCGAGTACAGGAGAGGAGGGTTTGCAACAGGGAGCAGCATGGCTCTTCCCTGCTTCAGCCCCTCCTCTCCTGTTTCTCCTCCTCAGTCCACGGATCAGGAAGCAAAGAGCCACAGGCTGACCACTCCTGACGTGGGCAATCAACACTGAGGCTTTATTCTTAATTACCTTTGGAATATTTGTATAATTCTTTTATGATGAAAGTATAGAGTGTGTTGTATAATAAACTCCTCCTTTAATGCATTGTGATGTCTGTTTTAGACAGCAGAATGAAAAATGTACAAGGGTTTGAAGACTAAAAGTAAAATGTATCAGCAGAAAAGAATGCCATGCTCTGTTCTCAGTTATTAAAGATGACTTTAGCCAGTCAGGACAGAAATGGATAAACTTTATTCTTCGCTGTTTTATTTTGATGCCTCCTGCATCATTTTCTATTGGCAGAAGAAACCGGTGAAGGATTTGTTTTTGGTTGAACTTGGCAAATTTGGTAGTCTGCAGATCAGTGTTAGACTATTTTTAAGCTTGGCATTGGGGAAGGCAAACGCCTTGGAATGAATCTGCTCCCTGGTCTGTTAGTGTAAAAATGCATTTCATGGCTTGTTATCTTTTCCAAAGCGTGAAGCTCTACTGTGCTTCACACTGATAAGGCCTTCATCAGGGTGCTTTACAGTACTGCACCGTGGCAGTGTCTGTAATAAAATTGGTTAAGATAAGGCAGGCTTTTCACAGCCTTGCTGACTAGTGCAGTACTTTTATAGTCCATCACTTGTGGTTTAATTAGAGTTTTAATCTAGAAGTTAAAAAAAAAAAAAAATTGTTGCATTGGAGTAGAATATTTTCAAGGCAGTAATTTTACAGGTTTTCACAGCTGTTTTAAAATCCTCCCCTCCCTTCCACTTCTGCCTGCAAGACTCACTTTTCTGTCCCACAGCGGAAGCCATGGCTTTACCTGCTTCCTCCTTGGCACGGCTCTTAAGAACTGTACTTCTTTTCCCTGCACACACACAGCTTGCTTGCGGTTCTTACAGGCTTGAATTTCACCGCTTTCCCTTATAAAACCCTTTGTGAGGTCCTACAGTCTCATTTCTGAAGGGAAACACCCTGCAGAGATTTTTACCCTTTGAAAACCTGGGCCGCTGCATTCAGAAGAGTGCAAAGCTGGTGCAGGAAAGTAAGTGTATTAGTTGCACTGCGTATACTCACAACCTAACCTCACCCCTCTCTTTACATGGGCACTGTATGCACTGTAAAACATTGCACGTATCTTTACCTGAACTGGGGTTCATAATGCCCATAGAATTACATTAACTGGAATGTAGCGCATGAAGACAGACCATTTAGCGCACCCAATCTGCCTAGTTACGGTAAATCAGTTTTTGGTTCTGTGCTGTCCTGGATAATGAGCATACAGATTCCCATACCTAACCCAACACCCAGCCCCTCTAACTCACCTCCATGACTTACCACTGTAATACGCTGAACACCGAACCAATGTAACAGCCTCCCAACCTGAAATAGGCACCACCTAGTGATATCCCCAGCATCCTGTTAAATAATCTGGTCCTTGTGTCTTTCATTTCTATTACTTGTTGTACCTACTTAGAAGCTCAGTTCTCTTGGGATTTAGTATGCACTTACTAGATAACAAATAAGGATCATTAGTCTCGTCTATGCAGTTGTCTTCCTTTCTGGTTCTTGTCCATTTGGGTAAATAAGAATATTTTGATGTATTTTAGGTTTAACTCAAGGCATGACCCCAGAGGGCTCACAATCTAAGGGCCTCATTTACCAGGCATTTTTCCAATAGACACAGAATGGAAAGAAAGCCTTAGTAAATCAGGCCCTAAGTTTGTATCCGAGGTAATGGACGGTGAAATGATTTGCCTAAGGGCACAAGGAAAGGTAGCAGGATTTAAACCCTGGCTTCCTTGCTTCTCAGTGTACTGCTCCAATCACTGTTACTTCTCCACTCCACATTTGTATTTTTCATGTCTCTTCTAGTCAACGTCAAAGAAAACAAGATGTAGCTCCTAACAGCGCTGCTCTTTGGTTGACATTAGGTGCCCCTTGCACAAGGGCAGTACCTACCGTCAAAGGATGATGTGAACATTACAACAGAGGAAGAAAATGAGGGAGGGAGGGAGGGAGCTTGAGCATTTACTCAGTCGTATGGAACTTGAGTGCACCAAAGGGGTGGAATACAAGCCAATGTGTAGTGTGGCAATATGGGTTTATCAAGCCTCCAAGAACGCTGGCGTGACCTGCACTGAGCAACCATGCTTATGACCCTAACCTCAACAAGCACATGGAGAAGGAGCCTAGGTGTTTATATTAAAACGACAGTCTAGAATGGCCCAGCAGTGGAGGTTTGCTGGAGGCTGGCGAAGTAATGGCATTTAAAAATGCTGGGACAGATGTCGAAAGCGATAACAGGGTTGAGAGGTTGGCTAAAGGCATGGGGTGGATGGAGAGGGGTTTGTTTAAGAATTTATAAAATGAAGGCTATCTGATTTCTATTTTGGGGGGGGGGGGGGGGTCTCCTTTTTCTTCCGGCATAACTGGAACCACCCACCCACTCACTGTTCCTAGTTTGCTCCTTCCGTTACCCAGTATCATGGGCTCTAAATCCCTCCCCAGGCGTTGCCCTTGTTGATGACCATGACTGTGCAGTATCCCCAATCCCAATCCAGGGATCTTCTGCATGGAAGTGCATGGCACCTGCCACTCAGCCAGCAGGCTGGTCCTGGCTAGAAGCCATATGATGACAAAAGTTCACAGCTGCCATGATTACAAGACACATCCATTGAGATGGTGTCATTTTCAAAGATATCTTATTTGCATTTGTATGAGTAGGGACATGAATATTCTCCTTATTGAATTACACTTAAAATGTACTATCTTATCTAGGTCTTTGTAAAGAAGGGAGAACAAATGACAACCACGAGAGAGAAGAGGAATCGTAAAATCTCCTCATGAAAACCCAATATACAAACTTATTTCCATGGGTTTGTAATTTCGTAATTATTTTATTTAAGATGTGGCTCTCATCTTTTCATTGGTGATGATCAGTAAACCATAGGAAAACAGACCAGTCCACAGACCTAAATGTCTGCAGTGAAAGTTCCTGTTTTTCTTTTTAGATTGCCTTTGCAGATTATTGTATTTTACTGAGCCTTGGGTTTGATTTTGAAGTTATTTTCCATCTTCTCTCCCATCTTATGCAAAAGCCCTTTCAATGCTGCTCTCATTTCATGGTTTGTGTGTCTGCTGCCATGCTTCTGGCCTGTTACCTTCTCCCAATTGCAAGTGTGAAGGGCCTTCACCGTGGTCCTGCAGCAACCCCACGTGGCAGAAGGTCTTCCAGAGCTGCCCTAGATGCTGCTCTGGCCTGACCTGCAAATGGCATGAAAGCACCACGTGGAGCCGCCTCTGCTTCCATGTTGGATGAACCAAAACTGTAGGTTTTAGTGGCCAGGGTGAATTCTACCCCATCCTTTTTCCCCAATAACTTTGTTGCTGCTTTTGGTTTTGTTTTTGTGTTTGTTTGCTTATTTTGCTCATATTTTGTGTTTTCTTTTGTGTTTTTCTTGTGTTTTTCTTTTGTGTTTTTGTAATTCTTTTGTCACTTATGCCTTTGTTCTGCCTCTAGTCTACCTCCCCCTCCCCCTCCTTTTCTACTTCTGTTTTCCAGTTTCTGCCCATTTCCCTCCCCTACTGCTTCCCAACCTAACCACCACGTCCCCCCCTGGGCAGCTGGCAGAAGCAGCTCTCCCCAGCCCTGAGTCAGGCTAGCGGCAGTGGTGACATCTCTAGAGAGCTGCTGCACCTCCTGCCGGTTTGGGGGGGCAGAGTCATGTGCTAGATCACAAATCTCATGCACCCTGGCACCTGTGGTTTTTTTAAAGTCTGGATTATTTGTGTGATGTACATACATTATGGCATTTTATTCAAAAATAACCAAATCTATTTCAGGTTTGCAGTTTGAGGCAAACAAACCATTATGTCCTGACCCTCGTTGAAGTTTCTAAAGAGTGTATTTGAGATCAAGCTGAAATTCTTAAATAAAATCCCATTTCCTTATGTTTTAGGCTAGAAGTTAAATCATATATTTATTGCACTTAAGGGTAAAGCATACAAAAATAAGTGAAAATTGTTTTTTTAGGAAGATGCGTAGATGGTTTTGGGTATTATTTTGATAATTTTCGGATGCTTTCTTTGGATATTTATATTTGAAGGTGACTACTGCAATGTGCAGTCTGTTTCCAAGAGCCTCAGTCTCCCATGATGCATCATAAGTGGAACCCCAATCCCAGGCAGACTGGTAGTATGTGAATTTCAAGCACGGGGAGACAAAACATTAAAGACATTTATATAGAAATGGTTGAAATGTTGGAAAAGGACAGCAAATAAACTTAGTAAAACTGAGAGCGGTAGATATGCAGCCACTATCGGGCTAACTTAACTGGGATATTTAGCAGTGTGGCCACACCGCTGAACATGCCTGGCTAGCCATGCCCGGGAATGTTCCCATCCCACCCCCCGACGTAGTCAGATGACTATTTATCCAGCTAAAAGGTGGCTGCTCAATGCGGCCAAATATCCAAACAGTGAGATGCATGAAGAAAGAGAGGGGAAATGGGAAAGGAGAACCAGGAAGTAAAGTTCAGACACACAAGATGAAAGCAGAGAAGAGACTAAGATGAAAACCCCCTTATAATCAAGATACAGACAAGAAAGTAGTGTTTGAATATTGTGAAGTTTTGCTAACGGGTGGGGTACATGAGACATCTCTAACTCTTGAAAGGGGGAGTGTAGGCATGAAAACCACTGCCCTGGAGAAAACAAATGGCCTGATTCACTAAGATGTAACAGAACTACCTGAAATGGAGTCAGTATTATTTAGAAGAAAATTAAATGTCTTCAGTAGCACTGTAAAATGGGAGATTGTTCTGATACTACTGAAGGCACGTTAAAGGGAAAATAAACTGTTGACATTTTTAAGTGATCCTCATCTTCTATACCAAGGCTGCTCAAACTGGTCCAGCCAGGTTCAGGATATCCCTAATGAATATGCAGGAGTTTTATTTGCATGCACTGCCTCCTATGTATGCAGATATTCTTCATATATACTCATTAGGGATATCCCGAAACCCTGAATGGCTTGGCAGGCCTAAGGACCGGTTTGAGCACCACTGCTCTATATCCAGATGTGGAAATGTAGACCAGGAAGCACAAAGGCCTAGGTACTGTGGTGCCCCAGTTCTTTTTCCTATCTGGCTCATTTTTTGATGTCGTCATGCACAGTCTCTTCTGCCCTCCGGTATTAAATTAGCAAGTTTGCCACCAGAACCAAATTTCATTTTCATTTTGTGCAGATTTTCCATAAAGGCTTCCAGCTCATCTTCAGAATTTGTCTGTAGTACCTCATTATAAAGACAACATCCAGCTAATTTCTTTGACTGAAGTTCATGAAAATATATATATACCTTGTGGCTTTTTCTTTAACTTTAGATCTTTTCCTCCTAAGACACTCCTTTTGCTCTCTCAGTTCTTCTTTTTGTTAAATATTTTCCATCTCCTGTGATTCATGTACCTAAATATTTATATATTATTTGATCTGTTCCAGTTCCTGTCTTTCATCAAATATTTCTTTAGCGTTGGTACTTTTTTTTTTTTTGGCTGATTAGCCTGATCTTTTTTTTCCATCTTGGTATGCAAACTCATTCCATAGCTCTTACAGGTTATCCGTAATTGCTACATAGCTAGATATTTATCTAGACAATGTGGCTGTTATCTCGATAGAATACTACAGGGTTTAGTTTAATAGAAAATTTTAAAAAGTTTTAAAAATTTCACGCTGAGTTCACATGTTAGAATGACAAATTCAAATTATTTTTTTTTTACTTAGCAAGTGTTAGGTTTACTGCTCGCGGTAAGGCCCTGCGAGTGGCTTCACTTACCCATGGCGGCCCCGACGCTGCCTCTGCTGCTGTTGTATGTGGAAACGCTGCCGACCCCTGATGCCACCGCTCGTCCAGTGGTGGGAAAGCTGGCGGCGCCCTCCGATGTCATTGCTGGATGCCCTATAAAAGGGCTCTTCTGTAATCTTCAGGATGGCATTTGTAAGGTCACCTGTGGTCTCCTGCTTCCTGTAGTCTGCGTCTCATGTAGCGACCTGGTCTTCATCTTGTTCCAGTGCCTTGTCTCTTCTGCCTGTGTCATAGCTCTGGTCTTCAGCTGTTCCAGTGTCTTGGTCTTCGCCCTATTCCAGCACCTGGTGTCTTCAGCTTGTTTCAGCATCTTGCCAGTGACCTGTGTCTTCAGTCCGCCTCAGCACTCTGGTGTCTTCAGCCTTCAGACCAGTGTCAGGTTCCATGTCTTCAGTGTCCTGCTCCTGAGTTCCTAGTCTTGTTCCATAGTCTTCTGAGTTCTGGTTCTGAAGTTCCTGTGCCTTCTCTTCTGAAGCCTTGTTCTCGGTGTTCATCTGGTTCCTAGTCTTACTTGGACTCCGTGGCTTCAGCCTTGCCCGTGCCTGGATGCGCTCACCCATCAGTGGCTTGGGCCGCAGCCAGCCCCGGGTTGTGCTGGTTGCGTCGTGGCACATGGGCTCACCCATACCTGTAGTCCGAAAGGGCTTTCGGAGTGGCCGGACCGCCACCCCCTGGACACTATCCTTTGGGCTGCATCCCTATCAGCAAGACTTTAATGCTTTAAAGCCTGTCTTTTGTGTAACTGTTTTGAAAACAGGCCATTGAATCATGCAGTACCTTGATAAGCAGATCATTTTGTACTCTTGGAAGTCCAAATGATGATAAATTCTCGAAATATGTAATAAATGCCAAGTATATTGCATATACACATACCAACTTTTAGCGATCCATCTCAGACGGAACCATGATGCTGTTAGTAGCCTTGCTCACTAGTTTCTAACATAGCATTGATGATCTCTGTATTGACTTTGAATTCACATTATAAAATGTTTTCCTGTAACATACCATGTGCATTCATTGAGTTGTAAATTGAATGTGGTGATGCATTACATGGAGATGTATGTGCCTGCTGGCTTAGGGGTTGTGTCTGGGGAGGGTGGCCAGTGACAGTCTGAGGAACCCTGGTGGAGGTCACTTCCGGTTGGGGTCAGCAGCCGTGCTCACTTCTGCCTAGTAGCGCTCCTCCATGGGCTGAGACCATACAGTCTTTCTGTTTAACGGAAGAGAGCTCACAGGCCATGCTTAGATACCCCTGCTCTCAGAACTCTGACATCAGTTTTGTATTGTTCGGAATTTACATTGAAAGTAAAATATTTGTGTTCCTTTTCTATGAACAGTGAAATCCAGTATTAACACTTTTTTATTTTTTGCTTTTTTTGTTCTAGTTATAAGAATAATGTAACGTGGCCATTGGTTGATGGAAATGATTGCTTTAACCAGTGCTTGCAAACCCTTTTATAAGGAGGTCTAGGTTGGGGGCAGCATATTTAATCCATTGACTAGTGTTGCATATTTTTGGTTTGCTTTTTTTTTTATTTTCCCAATACAGTGTACCAAATGTAGTTTTTGAGCTAAACTGACTCTTGTGGTCAGATTACCCAGCATATGGATGTCTGTTACCTTTCATATTCCTGACAGTCTGACAGGCCATTGATTTTTTAAGGACGTGTAATGTACAGGTTTCGTTTTGTACAGAACTGTTGCTGTTGCTACTGCTGGTATGCAGAAACTTAGCACCAAAACACCTTGTCCTGTTCTTCTCCACAGCCCATTTTCAGGCCCTGGACCATATTCTGAAAGGACTTCTCCCTTTCCTGCCTCTGGGAAAGGTCTTTTATTGAAGAAGACCCTTTGAATGTTATTTCCATTGTAGTACAAACACTGACTGACAGAAGATCACAAATCTGGGCTCGCATGTTACTCACTACAAAGTACTAGCTTTGCTTTTCTTAATATGTACGAACCTTTGGGTAATTTGGCATTCTTATTTACATAAGATTGCATGATTGTAGATTGTATAAAGACTTATGAAGGAATAGCAATGGATTGTATTTAATACTGGTAGAACATCCTTTTTAATAATAAGAAAGAAGAGGGCTCCTATACAGTTGACCGTTATAAACCTCTCACTAGATCTGTTCTGAAACTCATCCTGTGCTTGTAGGATGGATTCTATTAATGCTTGCAGAAAAGCTGTGTACCTAAAGCATTACAAGAGGCTGAAATGCTGAGCTTTGGCATGTGAACCTTTAGTGAAGCTTGCATAAACACTGGAAGCCTGCCTAGATTTACTTGACAATCAGGACAAGTTTTAGCCTGCAGAAATGCAGACATTTTATTTTTGTAGTGTGAAAGTCCTGTGTATGTTTCATTAGCTTATCCATGGCAATTGCCATGACAAATAACTATATACTTACAAGGCTTGCATTAACCCCAGACTAACTTCTCCATGTAGGAGCTGTAAAAGTTTGAAAAGAATAACAAAGATTTTACTCAGGGCTTATCAACTGATTCTGTTCCAGAGATTACATACAAATATAGAAGATTGGTAACTAAATTTTATTTATTTATTTAACAGTTTTTTATACCGACCTTCATAGTAAATAACCATATCGGATCGGTTTACATTTAACAAGGGTATAACTGGAGTAACAATTCAAGTAAACGATAGATAACAATAGGTAGGAATAAGTCAAAGTTACAATCGACAGGGAAAGAGAACTTGGAAGCTTGCATATACATATATGCATATATAATGTATATGCATATACATTATATATGCATATACATTATATAATATACATATATAATATACATATATAATGCATGTATATGCAAGCTTCCAAGAGAACTTGGAAGCTTGCATATACATATATACATATACACACAAACACAAATTGTGTTTGTATGTATATGTGTGTGTATATATACAAACACATTTACTGATTATAAACCAGCATAATTAAGGCTTTTCTCAGGATTTATTACAATATAAAATGACCCAATCAGGAAACACAGTTAATCTGGCTATATTAGACATAAACAGGGGTAAGTTACTCACAAAATAATTGCTTTAAAAAACAAAACTTTTAGAACAGCATTTTATTCCTAAATTTCCATAAACACACACATTTCTGGTGACGAACGTCAATATTTTTCAACTTTATATTATATATCAACATATAGCTATTTGTATCACAACATCCAAACTCTCAAAGAATGAATTCCCTCTAAATGTTATATCAAAACAACTAAAAACAACCATTCATATGCAGTCATAATACATATGCAACCCACATGCTCACACTCAACTCCACACTCACCACATAATTAAAAATCCTACAACCCAATATTTCTAACCCCCCCCACCCCCAATATCTTCCAACCCAATATTCCTCAGACCATCTAACCCAATAATTCTATATGCGTTAACAACGTCACTCAGAATTATCAAAGTAGCTTCAGGTCTCTGAAAATTGCTCCGATGTTCTCACTCGTCGTCGTGTTTCTCAATCTCCCGCCATTCTACAACGAACAAGGGTCCAAGTTTCGCCTCGGGGGAACACCAAGATCCTACTGCACTGGTACGCACAGCAGCATTGGCAAAAAAAAACCTAGACAAAACGCAGGGGCGGCTTGGCCGATCGCGCTAGTCACGAGGTCTGCTAGTGGTCTGCCGAGCGCGGCCGTGACCACGCGGCGAATCCCCGGGCCGGTTTTCATTGGGAATCCGCCGCTGACAACACCACTTGACACGGTCAAACTTCACAGAGCAGCAAAATTGACCCACAAATTTTTTTTTTTTACAGTATACTCAAAAAAACCCAAACAACCCCCCCCCCCCCCCCCCAATCTCTGACACAGCGATTACTTTCCACACAGTTTGCAAAGCAGTGTTCAACAAACCGACACCACAAAAATGTAACGTTGAAAAATATTGAACTATTACCAGAAATGTGTGTGTTAGTTTATGGAAATTGAGGATGAAAATGCTGTTCTGAAAGTTTGTTTTCTTTTTTTTAAAGCGATTACCCCTGTTTGTTTGTCACAGTATAAAATGAGAAATGGTTTGCTGAGAGCACCTGAGCAGGAGTCGTGGAAGCGGACCAACACATTCTGCAGCAGTTAAAAGATTTCAACAATTGCCTATATCATATTTATTGTATATGTGCAGCACCTTTTTCTTCAGCACTTAAGTTTTTCATTT
The DNA here is from genome assembly GCF_901001135.1 of Rhinatrema bivittatum. Lineage (NCBI taxonomy): Eukaryota > Metazoa > Chordata > Amphibia > Gymnophiona > Rhinatrematidae > Rhinatrema > Rhinatrema bivittatum. The sequence goes on along the minus strand of NC_042622.1, from coordinate 29,079,860 downwards.
TTAGCCTTTGCCCCAGATTTCATATCCATTTAACCCGAAACCCTTTTCCGTGCTTTCCTATATAATCCCAGTGAGCACAGAGTACAACGGGTTCATCAATGGTATGAGCTGCATATGAGACTTAGTTCCCATAGGATGTCCACAGTCGCTTCCCAGCAACCAATAAGTTATATATTTTTTTTAAGGCTAATTTGGTGGTGGTCCTTTATTCCACTTTGCACTGATTGATATTAACAGTTTTGAAAAGAAGAGGAGGGTGAGGGGGAGGAAAAAGGAAGCTTAAAAAAAACCAAGCTGTGCCATCAATACCAGTCACCAGGACGTGGAGGTTTGCAGCTCAAGCAAGAGCAGTGCACTTGACCAGCTAGCGTGGTGGAGAATGGCTGGGCCCGTAGCCCCCACATAATTTAAAAAAATACATGTAGGAGAAGAATCTGAAAGTGAGATCTGAGTTGCTTTGTCAAAAAGCTATTACTGAATACCTTACCTTCTACTTTTTTTGGGGGGAGGGGGGTAGAGAGAACTACGATGTGACTATGATGGACCATTATAGCTCTGGGGAAAACGATCTGTGAGCGTTGTTAGAAGGGAGATCAAAATGTTGGTGTGTTTGTGCACGTGGGCAAAGTGCCACAGAATGAACTGCTTGAGTATGCAGGATGGAGTTTGTTTTTTTTTTTTAAAAGAGAATTAAGACGCAAGCTGCCATTACTAATCATCTTGTAAGCTGCAGAAAAATAAACAGTCTAAAACCATAAAATACATAGTTTTTCCAGGTTGTTTGTACTCTAATTGGTAATGGCAATATAAGAAGGTTGCTATTTTATGTTGCAGAATAAAGGTTGTATCATCTTAGTGTAGACACCGCCTAGCCAGAATTGCCAGTAAGTCCTCTTGAAGGCAGGAAGACAGTTTTTCTTTCAGAATGTCAGCCCTCTTGGTCTAAAGTGTATCCTACACTGATAGCTATAAAAAGCCTGGGACTGAGCAGTAGGACTTTTAATACATCTCTTCATGGAGTTTCTTCTTCCATTCTTTCATCTCGCCAACCAAACACTACAAGGGCTGGATGGTTCCTTCAGTTGCCTGACTGTGGTAACCCACTGAGACGAGTTTTTGTTTATGAAGTAGACTCAGGTTGTCTGCACAGTCTTTCTATAGTGCTGCCTCTGAGCTATTTGGTGGTCTCGCTTTTGATTTAAAATTTATATGCCTGGTTGCAATGAATTTCTTGAAGTGCAGGCCTATTAGCCATATTTGGTCCTGGTTAGGGATTTAAGTATGAAATGGTAAGTGAAATCTCACTGTTGAATCACTTAACAGTTCTGAATTTTCTGGCACTGGTGTTGGGGGTTCGGGCTCAGCCGACCTGTGGCTGACTTCTGGGACTCCTCTTCGCTAGCGTGCTCTGTGGCTTCCCAGATCTGGGCAGGCTGGGCCACTCTTGGAGTGGGTGCAGGATGGGGAGGAATGCATGGGTACGTCAAGAGGGTGTCCCTTTGCCCCCTCCAGCTTCAAGCTGCTGTTCATTTATCATTTAAACAGTTAACCCTTAGTCCTGAAGCACTACAGCATCTTAATTTTGGTCTTTTACAAAGATTTCACAGCCTACAAAGACTGCAAGGAACTACTTGTGGGAGAGAAGCCACAGCTGCAGCTTCAATGGTTCCTGATGAAGAATCTGTACTTTATTTGGCTGTAAGAGCTTTCAGCACATAGAAGTTCCCACGATCACTGTTCTGGTAATTGAAGGAAAAAAGAAAAAAAAATTGGCATTTAATATTTCTCAGAGCAGGAAATGAAGCAATAGCACATTTCATGTTGGGTTATAAAATTGCTTAGTGGAGGAGTGTGAACCAATAATACAATAAAGCTCCTTTGTGATGCCTTGAAATTTGTGTGAATGTGCATTAAAAATAAGTCTGAATAGGTAAAAGATTTTTGAGTGTCAGTCTTCAAGCTTTCAAATTAAACTTACTAAGAAATACCCAGTTGAAATGGGAGCTTGGGCATTTTTCCTATTGGTGGTTTCAATTCACAGAAAATTTAGATGTGGATCTTTTTTTTTTTTCCCCCCTTTAAAGCCTTACAAAATCTTAAATTTAGTGCTTTTTGAACATGTGTTAAAAGAAGCATGCAAATTCTGCCTCATGGTCTCTAATCATGAAAGCCTATGTGTTTCTTTAACAAAATCACCTGGTTTGTTTTCGTTTGGTCTATCCTGGGCACGTGCCAGGAGCCCCCGTGAGACTTTTCTGCTCTGCCTGTCATTTCACATTCAGACTAGTGAGTCAGGCCTTAAAGCAAAACTAGGAACGAGTTGCAACTAACAGCACAAGGTTAACAAAACATAGCAGGAAATGAGCATGCTGTGTTACTGTGGGATTCACCACCATAATTCTTACACAATGCATATAGCTTTATAAACTAGAAACAAGGGAAGGTGTTCAGGCTCTGTTCCCAGAACAAGTGGATATTTTGGAGGCAATTTCTAGGACAGGACTGCTGTTTTAATTGAACTGGAACAAAACCCGTGGCTAAGAGGTTGCGTTTAGCTGTTTAATAGTTAATCTAGTGCGCTTCTTGGACAGAAGTCAAACACGCTTTCCAGGAAAAGGTAAAATGACAGAATGCTGATGAAGGCTTTCTTGCCATTCTCAGAAACCTTTGTGCGAATGCATATAAAGTGTAATCACATCTTCAAACAGTTCGTTTTGAAAGCTTGCAGTGATCCCAGGCTCAGGTTTAGGCAGAGGCAACTACCTAGGGCTCCAAATATCCAGGCCAAAGAGGAACCTCCTACTTGCTTTAGGGCCATTTTCCGGCACAGCTTCAAAAGGAGTGCTGCCATGGCACTTTGCCTAGGAGTGCCAGGATCTTAAATCCGGCCTGAGCAATCCTAGAGAAACCCTTGATCCTTTTGTCAGTAAAATAGCTTTTGAGATGGACCTTAGTACTGTCAGAAACCGTGGCTGTAATGCTGAATGCTTAGTCCTGTGCCCATTCGATCCCGACGTACCACTTTGTGCTCTTGGCACAGCCTGCAGCAAGGTATTTTGTGACCCACCTACATGCTGACAGACATCTGGGTCCCAATAGTAGATCTAGATCTGGATTGTGAGAATTTCTTTATCGAATGCCAGCCTGTGCGGTGCACTAGTAGCAGTTCTGTTCTGCGAGGACATTAGGTCTGGTGGCAGCAAAGCTGTCTGTGCAGTAGATAGGGCACTTGCAAGGCCATTCCCTCCCTGATTTGTCAGGTGCGCCTGCCAGCCAAAGTACTAATTAATTCTAAATGTGATTGTGGTTGAAACGATTGGATATGTGTCCACTACAAAATGAACTCAAGCCATCAGCTAACTATTAAGTAGACCACCAAGCAGCTGTCTGATATGTTTCGGTCATTATTTAATTAAACTAAATTTAGACTAACAACCTAGAGATGAAATATGCCAGGTTCTTTATGGCCTGGATTGGCCTCTGTTGGAAACAGGATGCTGGGCTTGATGGACCCTTGGTCTGACCCAGTATGGCATGTTCTTATGTTCTTATATGCCTGCCAGACTAGGAATATGCCTTTTTCTTTTGGTTTGTTTCCTTTTTTATAGGTGTACACTACGATGCTAATCAAGTACTATGTGAATGCATTCCAGGCCTAGTGAAAATCCTGTTTCACAGACAAGCGTGGGCTTGCCCATGGCAACATTTCAGAAAGCAGACTCTTGCATTTTCAACTTTATTTTTTTTTCTTACATGTGTAAATAAAATACCTGTATTCGATCTGATGTTATATAGGACTTGACAGCTGTGGTTTTTGTCGTCGTGGGGTCTGGGCAAATGTGACTATGATAAAAACACGAAACTGACATTTTGTCACTGGCAAGAGCTGAATCTGGTTTTATACATTTTTGAGTTTTACTTGTGGGTTCAGCTGAGAGGGGGCTATATGCCCCGAATAAAACAGCTCAGTAAAATGACACACAAAGCACCTTCTGGCTTAAGCAGCAAAATTTTAGTCCACCGTGGACTTCTTAATATAAATGCACATTTTATTCATAGGAAGATCTTCTGAACAGGTACAGACTTTTTTTCTGCAGACCTGTACAGAAAATATTGACTTGAAAATCAGTCCATGTCATAAAACAAGTTCTACAAAATATCAGGTCATCTTGCTGAGAAGTAAATATGTCCATGGAGTGAAGCAGAAAGTAAACTAGTTTCATTTCCCCCATTTCTTCGTTTACAGGAACAATTCTGCGCTTCAGAGCCTTGAACTGTGTGCCAATCTCTCAGTGAAATCAATTACAGTAAAGTTAGGCTGAAAGTCGTCATGCTGCATATTAACATCTGCAGAGAGCGCATGTCCTTTTTATCTTGTATTCTTATATTCAACCTTTTTTTCAAGTGGTTTCCTGTTTTTTTTTTTCTTTTCTGGAACTGTGAAGCCTTTAGTACGCATCAGAGGGTTGACGAGTCAGAAGCAGAGTGCACAGAATCAGCTTGAGCAAATGCCACAGGGAGTCTGTTTGTTGTTTCATATTTGGTACAGTGAAGTGTAGCAGTTGCAGCTTTAAGTGAAGACATAGAAATCTTCCTTCTGCCTCGAACACTTGGCTTCCCCATCTCCTTGCCACTTGTGTTTTGCAATGAGAGCATTTGAAACACTCAATTTCTTAGCAGCCAGTCAGATGAATCCAGAGCAAGTGGGTTATGCACTTCTACCTGCAGATGGAGACAGAGCAAACTGACGTCACAGTATATATACTCCTGCAGTGACATTATCCTGCCAGTACTTGGGTACTTGCCAGGTTCTTATGGCCTGGATTGGCCACTGTTGGAAACAGGATGCTGGGCTTGATGGACCCTTGGTCTGACCCAGTATGGCATTTTCTTATGTTCTTATGTTCTTATGTTCTTATGTTCTTAGTATTCTCCGTCTCCAGCAGATGGTGGATGTGCATCTCCCCACTCGGGATTGCTTCGATCTGAAAAGGAAAAATAAGGAAAATTAATTCGCCCTGCTCTCCAGCAGTGATACCAGATGGTCCCTCCCCCAATTGAAAATTCCTGAGGTGATTTCCATGATCCCTCAGAGATGTGCCTTGGTCTGGTAGCTGGGTTTCAACCAGCATGGACTTAGCTGTTTAAATAACTGAAAGACAGCAGGTGCAGGAAGCCAAATGCGGCAGTGACAGCACATACCCCCTCCCCCTGCAGCCAGAAACCATCTCTGTACTCAGGTAAGGTTGAGCTCAGGTCTGGTCTGTGCATCCAAGTTAAGCAGCATCCTTCATGTCTGCACAAGTTTAGTCGTGCGCTTAAGCCTTTTACGATGCCTAAGTCTGGGATGCCTAGGTGTGAGACACCTAGATTTTTTTGGACATTAAAAAAAAAAACCCAAAACAAAAAACCCAGCTAGACGCACGCCTCTGGTCGCTGCTTAGCGCACTGTTAGCCTAATGGCACTTATACTTAAGAAACTTAAGCGCCTTTCTCTTGCACTGCCTGTCATATTCAGTTATCTCAGCCAGGAGTGCCCGCTAGCTTGTCAGAGGAGAACTATCTTCCTCTGATTTCACTAAGCCTGGTTCTTGCCAGTTGGATGTAGGTCTGGGTAAAGATAATTCACGTTGGGCGCTTGATTTGGGAGCTCCCCTAATTGATTTGTCAGCGGGGGATGGTGGCTCAGTGAGTACTCCTCAGGTACCTCCTGATATGGATACATCTACATTTTCATGGGTAGAATTTTTCCAGGGATTGCAATCTTTTCTTCAGGCACAGTCCTCAGTCCTGTCCAGTTCTCCCAGGGCAGAATTGCAAATAGGAACCTTGTCTGGACCTGCTGTTCAGCACCAGAGTACTTCATTGGGCAGCGGGACTGCCCAATGAAGATCCAGATGGCATGGATAATAATGCCTATCCTAAATTCCTCCTGGACTAGAACCTTATAAGACTGTTACGGTTCTTTCATAGGTATAAACTGCCAGCTCTGATTTTCCAGACCTTGAAAATGCTCGGGATTTTTGGGGCAGATTCCATATCTGAGCCAAAGAGAAATCCCATTTTGGTTTCCTTGAGTAAAGCCTCTTGTTTTTTCCCTGTAATGGAGGCCATTCAAGAATTGAGTGATCTTAATTGGGGTGCCCCAGAGGCTAGTTTCAAAGGGGGTAGGTTTTGGAAGGCCTGTACCCTCTGTTTCCAGTGGTAAGAGAGCATTTACGTTTTTTGAAAGTAGATGCACTTGTGTGTGCAGTCTTCAGGTGGACCACTATTCTTGTGGAAGGAGGAGCGGCCTTGAAGAGTGGTCATGATAGAAGGATCGAGACTATCGTTAAGCAAGCTTTTGAAACTGTCAGTGACCTTCCAGATCGCTTCTTGTTCTTTGGTGGCACACTCTTGTTTGCTTCTCTTCCAGGAGGTCGATGACTCTGGTGCTCTCCAGGGCATCAGCTGCTGCCTTCTTGGCAGATGCAGGCTGTGATTTGGTCCACACTTCAGCCAGAAGGGTGGCTTCGATAGTAACAGCCAGGAGTCAGTTATGGCTGAGAAATTGGTCGGCCGATACAACCTCCAAGGCTAACCTCACCAAATTGCCCCTTAAAAGCTCACTCTTATTTGGGAGCGAGTTGGAGAAACTGGTCAGTAAATGGGGCAAATCATCCGTTCCTCTTTTGCCAGAGGATAAGAAGCAGATGCCGTATTCATTTAACAGAGGACCTGGCCCTTCAGTAGGTCTTGGTCCTTTCATCCCAGACAATCCAGAAGGGGCTCAGGATCAGGTAGTGGAACCTCCCGATCCTCCAATGAAGGTTTGCTGGCCCACCCCCAGGAACAGGAGATAGGGGGACGCCTCTCTCTTTTATTAGAGGTGGGTTGAAATCACATCCGATCAATGGTTTTGGAGGTGATGAGAAAGATATGCAATGGAGTTTCGCAGTGTTCCTTAGGACATATTCATGGAGTCTCCTTGTCACTCTCCGCAGAAGAAGCAGGCAGTGGGGAGGGCACATTGGCAAGACTTATCAGTCTGAGAGCTGTGGTTCCAGTGCCCACATCTCAAGAAAATACGGTGCATTATATTTTATTGTGCTCGAGAAGGAGGGCTCCTTTCGTCCCATTCTGGATCTCAAAGGTGACAATAGTTATCTGCGAGTGAAGCATTTTCGCATGGAAACCTTATGTTCGGTGATAATGGCAGTGCAGTCGGCAGCATTTCTGACTTCTCTGGACCTGCCTGAGGCGTATCTTCACATTCCCCTCCAACTAGAACATCAATGCTTTCTGCGGTTCGTAGTTCTGGGGCGCCATTTTCAGTTCCAAGCACTGCCCCTTGGTCTGGCCACCGCTCTCGGGACTTTTTCCAAGGTTAATGGTAGTAGTTGCGGCAAAGTTGAGAGGGGGTGGGATCCTAGTGCACAGGTATTTGTATGACTGGCTGATTTGAGCCAAGTCGCTGGAAGAGAGCTGCCTGGTAACTCGCAAGGTGATTTCCCTGTTGCAGAAGCTTAGCTAGTTGGTGAACCTAGCCAAGAGAAGTCTTCAGCCCACTTAGTCGATGGAGTTCCTTGGGCTTTGGTTCGACGCTAAGCAGGGCAAGTGTTTCCTGCCAGAAGCTCAAATTCAGAAGTTCCTGGCACAGCTTCGTCTGTTGATGAACACTTTGCATCTGACCGAATGGTCATACCTGCAAATACTTGCACTAATGGCAGCATCCCTGGAAGTGGTGCCATGGGCGAGGGTGCATGTGTGTCCTCTTCAGCGCTTCCTGCTGTCTCAGTAGAACCCGCAGTCTAAGGACTATTCGATTTAGCTCCACCTGCTGATGGAAGTGTCCTCCTAACTGCAGTGGTGGCTGCAAGTGGATCATTTAAGGAAGGGAGTTTCCCTTTCACCACTGGACTGGTTAGTACTGACAACAGATGTGAGCCTCCTTGGTTGGGGAGCTCACTGTCAGGAGTTGATGGCACAAGGATGCTGGAATCCAGAAGAGTATCTCTGGAACATCAATCGGCTGGAAGCCAGAGTGGTCCGGTTGGCATGTTTGCAGTTCGGCGACAGGCTGCAGGGTCGATCAGTCCGGATAATGTTGGACAATGCAATGACTGTGGCTTACATTAATTAGCAGGAAAGAACCAAGAGCCAACAAGTGTCAAAGGAATGGGCAGAAGTGCATCTCCAGATGATCTCAGCATCGCACATTGCAGAAAAAAATGTATGAGCAGACTTTCTCATGGAGAGTCTGGACCCAGGAGAATGGATATTGTTGGATGAGGTATTTCAGCTGATTCTGGATCGCTAATGTCTCCCATTCCTAGACTTTTTGGCGACTTCTAGAAATGCAAAAATTCCACAATTCTTCGGTCACAGAAGAAATCCAAAGTCGTTAGGGATCGATGCCCTAGTGCAGAAGTGACTGGAAGACAAGATGCTGTATGCCTTTCCTCCATGGCCCATGTTGGGCAGGTTGATTAGAAGAATCAAGTGTGTCAGAGGAATGTTCCTCCTGATTGGTCCAGGAGACTGTGGTATGCAGATCTGCGGCGTCTCCTGGTGGACTTGCCCCTTTGACTTTCAGCGCACAGTAACCTGTTACGGCAGGGACCTGTTCTTCACAAAGATCTGATTCAATTTTGTCTTATGGTATGGCCCTTGAAAGGGCTCGCTTGCAGAAGCATGGATACTCTGGCAGTGATTTCCACCTTGCTAAGAGCTAGAAAGTTTTCTACTTCCTTAGCCTATGTGCGGGTTTGGCGAGCATTTGAGGCCTGATGTGATGATCGAAGTGCTCTTCCTTGTTTGGTTAAGAACCCGCTCATTTTTTAATTTTTGCAAGATGGATTGAGTAAAGGATTGTCCCTCAATTCCTTAAAGGGTACAAGTAGTGGCTCTCGCCTGTTTCAGGGGCCAAGTGAATAGAGGTTCCTTGTTGACTCATCCTGATGTGGCCTATTTCCTGAAAGGAGTGAAACATCTTCGTCCTCCTCTGTGGTTCCTGGTGCCCTTATGGAATCTTAATTAGTGTTTGATTTCTTGGCAGGCCTTACGTTTAGACCGTTGCATACCCTGTTCTTGCAGTCCTTGAAAACTGTTTCTCTTGTGGCATTTGTTCTGTGCATAGGGTTTCTAAACTGCAGGCCTTGTCTTGGTGGGAGCCATTCCTCTGGGTGACTCCAGGGGCGGTACAGCTGTGTACTGTTCCTTCTTTTTTTTACTGAAGGTGGTCTCTGACTTTACTTGAATCAGTCCATCTCCCTACCGTCTCTGGACAGAGAGAGTATCATTTGTTGCGACCCTTGGATGTCAAGAGACATATCAGGTATCTGGAGGATACTAAGCCTTTACAGAAGACAGATTGCCTGTTTGTCCTTCATGACGGTACTAGGCAGGGAGAGCTGGCCTCGCGGGCTACCATAGCTTGCTGGCTTAAGGTAGTCACGGCTGCATACGTTGATGCTGGGAAGCTGTTCCCTAGTCAGGTCAGGGCTCATTTCACTGGGGCTCAGGCAGTGTCATGGGCGGAAGTGAAATTGTTCCCCGTCGCCATTGCTGAGCTGCGACGTGGTCCTCTTTACATGCTTTTTCCAGGTATTAGTGTCTGGATGTGCAAGCCCGGGAGGATGCAGCCTTTGCACGTGCGGTTTTGACTGAACTGCAGGCAGCCTCCTGCCCTGTTCATGGAGTAGCTTGGGTGCATCCCACTTGTTCTGGATTCATCTGAATGGACACTAAGAAATGAGAAATTACTACTTGCCTGATAATTTCCTTTTCTTTAGGACAGTCAGATGAGTAAGGCTTCCCTCTGTTGGCTGCCGAATGATTGTATTGTGGTCCTCCTGCATGGCTACGTGTTTCAGGGATTCCTAGACTGTTAATACATTTTTATCTGAACTCAGTGTTGGCTGAGTATTGACATGTAAGGCCTACTTGATTTCACTTGATTTCACGCCGGGGTAAGGCCTACTTGATTTCACTTACCCACGACCGCCTCCGACCCCGACCACGAGGCAGCCCCTGCCTTCCGCCGAGAAACGCTGACGTCATCGGGCCGACCTTCCTCCGCCTCCGAGGGACACGCTGCCGGCGCACAGCCAATCAGGGGACAGCCCTGATTGGCCTTTAAACCCGAGAGGCTCCCGGACTGAGCCCCTTTCAAGCGGACGCCGCCGAATGGAGAGGGCGAGTGGGAGCAGTGCAGGGCCTGCGCGATCGGCGCCGGAGGCCCGCCGGGGTAAGGCCTACTTGATTTCACTTACCCACGACCGCCTCCGACCCCGACCACGAGGCAGCCCCTGCCTTCCGCCGAGAAACGCTGACGTCATCGGGCCGACCTTCCTCCGCCTCAGAGGGACACGCTGCCGGCGCACAGCCAATCAGGGGACAGCCCTGATTGGCCTTTAAACCCGAGAGGCTCCCGGACTGAGCCCCTTTCAAGCGGACGCCGCCGAACGGAGAGGGCGAGTGGGAGCAGTGCAGGGCCTGCGCGATCGGCGCCGGAGGCCCGCCGGGGTAAGGCCTACTTGATTTCACTTACCCACGACCGCCTCCGACCCCGACCACGAGGCAGCCCCTGCCTTCCGCCGAGAAACGCTGACGTCATCGGGCCGACCTTCCTCCGCCTCCGAGGGACACGCTGCCGGCGCACAGCCAATCAGGGGACAACCTTGTTTAGCCCTTTAATTTCAAATGTAACAGACTCCCAGGCGCCGCGCGCCTAGCGTCGCGCGCCTAAGGAGCACGCCAAAGGAGCCTGCTCCTTTGTGCGCTCCTTAGTGCGCTCCCTTTGTGTACCCCGTATACTCCTCTGTCTTCACTGCTCTCCCCTCCAATCCCTCCACAGCCCCCAGCAACTGCCAGCCCCCATATATTCCTTCCAACACTCAACACATGAAGCTCTAAAACAAAAAAAAAAACAAAAAAAAACCATCCAACACTCAACAACCTGACAACCCCTGCCACCACTCAAAACCCACACAATGGCCTCAGACCAATACATCCCCAAACTAATCCATCGCCACAACCACCACCACACTCCTAAAGCCACACCCACCACTAGACGCCTCACCAAAATTCACACCAACCCTAACATACCCTATACCACAATCACTCTCATCACCCTCCTCCTCATTAATGCACAGTCGATCACCAAAAAAATCCCAGTCATCCATGACATACTCACAGATGACCAACCAGACATATTCTGTATAACCGAATCCTGGCTGAAACATTCTGATACAGTCCTACTCAATCAACTGCCCAGAAACACATACAATATTTTCTCCATTCCCAGAAGCAAAAGAAAGGGAGGTGGCCTACTATTCCTAGCACACAAAAAACTTAAATTCTCTTCCCACTCCCTTAACTTACCACCTCCTATCGAGACCAACCTATTCAAATCAAAACATCTCCAAATACTCCTCCTATATGCCCCACCTGGTTGCCTACAACATAACCTTTCCCCCCTGATTGAATCCATCACCCTTAAACTTACAAGAGCCAGCCATCATACTAGGAGACTTCAATCTCCATATCGACACCCACCCTCCCTCCCCCACAAGCGAACTACTCCTTTCCACCATGTCTGCCATTGGATTCACCCAAATCATCAACACGCCCACTCAAAAATCGGGCCATACCCTGGACTTAATATTCATAAACAACAAAATATCTGCAACTGGACCACCCTCTACAACCCCCACCCCATGGTCCGACCACAGCCTCATCCAAGCCAAGCTTCAACTCCAATCCAACCCAATACAAACAAACGACCGAATCATCGAATTCACCAAACCATGCTCCAGTGAAGACATCGCCGAAGTGCTACCTGAGGCACTAAAAACAATCAACTTAAATGATGCCAACTCAGCCACAAACTCCTGGATAACCATCAACACAGACATAGCCAATACATTATGTCCCACGATAAGGAAGGAAATCAAGCAATCTACAAAGCAAAGAGCTCCATGGTACACCCCAGAACTGAAAACCTCAAAGCGAACACTGAGACAAACTGAAAAACAATGGAGACGAACCCCACCTCAAACCTGAAAGACAAATTCAGAACACTACTACATAACTATACAACAGACCTCAACACAGCAAAGCGCAATTTCTACACATCAAGAATTCATGATTACCAATATAACCCGAGGACCCTCTTCGCCTATGTCAAGGACAAAGTTAACAACATCATCGCCAAAATTCCCCAAAACTACAACGACCCAGTTGACATCCCCCCTCCCATCCACACATGGTCACAATTCACACCCGTTGCTTCCACAGAAATCGAACCTATCATCAGAAAAACCAACCCTGCATCACACCCTCTAGACCCCATCCCCATCAAAACCCTAAAACTCATCAGAGAGATTATTGTCAAACCAATAACTTACATCATCAACTTATCCCTAGAACAAGGAATCTTCCCAGAAAAACTCAAAAACGCCATCATCAAACCAATCATCAAAAAACCTCAACTCGACAAATCCGACCCAGCAAATTACAGACCAGTCTCCAACCTCCCATTCCTAGCAAAAATCATCGAAAAAACAGTCAACAATCAACTCACAGAACACCTTGAAACCTATAATGTTCTACAGCCCGCACAACATGGTTTCAGAAAATTCTTCAGCACTGAAACCCTCCTCCTCTCTCTCACTGATACCATCCTTAGAGGACGCGACAAAGGCAAATCTTTCCTCCTGATACTTCTTGATATATCCGCCGCCTTTGACACCATCAATCACAGAACTCTCCTCACTAGACTTAAAGAAATTGGTCTCCAAGACACCACAATCAAATGGTTCAACTCCTACCTCTCAAACAGATCCTACATCGTCAAGACAAACTCATCTGAATCCTCTCAAGTGCCCCTCACTCATGGAGTCCCTCAAGGTTCTTCCCTATCCTCAACCCTATTTAACATTTACCTCATCCCACTATGCAAATACCTTTCAGAGGCAAACCTCACCTACTTCATCTATGCAGACGACATACAAATATTACTCCCCATAAACAAGTCCATCCAACTAACCATGGAAAAATGGAACAAACTCAGCTCAAATCTATCCCACTTGCTATCTCAATTATCTCTATGCCTCAACCAAGCCAAAACAGAAATCATTCACATCCACGATGACCGACCCTCTCTTCCACTCAAGTGCACCCCCTCCGACCACCCAGGAAGCTCAACCAACCCGGGAGTGCCCCAAATCTCACCCACGCCGTCCACAAGAAACCTAGGCGTAACAATCGACAGCCATCTCAACTTTAAACGACACATCTCCAATACAATCAAGGATGGATTCTTCAAACTCCAGACACTAAAAAAACTCAAACCCCTTCTCCAAGAGCACGATTTCCGAACAGTCCTTCAATCAATTATCTTCGCAAAACTTGATTACTGCAACTCCCTCCTCCTTGGCCTACCAGAAATTCACATCAAACCCCTCCAAGTGCTACAGAACGCTGCCGCCAGAATCATCACTAACAACAAAAAATCCTCACACATCACACCCACTCTCAAAGAACTCCACTGGCTACCCATTACCCAAAGAATCCAGTATAAAACCCTCACCCTCATGCACAAAAAAATAAACAACAACAACATGAACTGGCTAAACAACGGAATACAACCTTACCCTACTCAAAGAACTCTCAGATCCACCAACACTGGCCTCCTAGCCGTACCCAATCTCAAATCTGCACACCTCAACGTCACCCGCAAACGAGCCATAACAATTGCGGGCCCCTCCTTATGGAACTCCCTCCCCACCTGTCTCAGAAATGAACCTTCATTGCAAGTCTTCAAAAAACACCTCAAAACATGGCTGTTCCTAAAAGCATTCCCACCTGACACGTAACCTACCCAAATTCAACTGCAACACACCACGCCCCCCTACACAAGCATCTCGCATCACCATCTTCCCTCCCTTGCACCACCTTCCCCCCTCCTATCCCCCCCTTCCCCCCTTCAACCCTCCCTGCCAACCTAACCTTAATATATCCTCATCAACAAGTCATTTATGTACATATGTTATATACTACATCAAATGTTCAACGTAATCCTGTTATTCCTGTTATAATTTGTATAATTTGTTATATTTATTACAATGTTACAATTTATTATTTTTATTACAATGTTATAATGTAAAATAGGGCTGTTACTACCCTATTCTTTGAGTTATCTGGAAACCGATGTGATATCTCGATCGAACGTCGGTATATAAAAGAAATAAATAAATAAAATAAATAAATAAATGTTTATCTGTTTTTAATCAAGTTTTGCAAATAATACTGGCAGGCTGATGTCGCTGCAAGGGTATATATATTGTGATGTCAGTTTACTCTGTCTCCATCTGCTGGTAGAGGTGCATAACCCACTTGTTCTGGATTCATCTGACTGTCCTAAAGAAATGGAAACTATCAGGTAAGAAGTCATTTGTCACTTGAAGAGAAATTTGGAGGCGCTTCCTGCTGTGTTCCTGTTCCTTTGGCGAGAGGATTTTATGAAGCTGGCACACAGCAGCTTCATGGCGCCATTGTGCTTTTGGCCATCTTGCTTGTTGCTGAGGCATCTGGGCTACATCTACAGCTGTTCTGCCTTTTGCCTCTTGCCTCCCAGCCAGTCTTTTGAAATGTGCTAGCTTTATGTGAATTTAAAAAGTTTTAGACTGAGATTGACAAACAGCAAATTACATGGCTCAAACTCTGATGTGAAAAGTAGACTCCTAGCTTGTTTCTCGAACTGTAAAAATGAATTTAAATTTGTATTCTTTTAAATTGTGAATGTGATTTATAGGGGAGTGGGTTTGCTGTTTTTGTCCATATAAAGAGAGAGAGACACTCATTCCTCTCCAGTGATTCCTGTTTCCTGCACTGGAAATAGGATGCTGATTTTCTTATTGTATTCATGGGTACTGCTAGAGCTTTACAAGTACATTCTTCAGGGCTTTTCCAGTAGATTGGTGAAAAGAACCTCTGATTTGTACATTTTTAAAATTTTACTAAATGCAAATGTGACCCTGGGCTCCCTAATCAACTAAATTGTCCTTGGCCTCTCTTACCTTTAGACCAGAAGTTTTGTATTTGCAGACCATCCCTACAGGTTTCCTCCTCTGGATTGGAGCAGTGTAGGGCACTGTCAAAGCAGCAGGGTGGGGTTTGCCCTGCTTTTTCTGAAGTTAAGTTGCGGTTGGAGATTTCACCCAGCTTCAGCCAGGGGAAGTGGGGGTGTGGGTTTTTAAGTGTTCAGAGTGGAGAAGGTTGTTGGAGGTGGCATTTCCCATTTTTAGGGGGACGGGGACACATCTGGAAGGGATTGTTTCAGAGAAGAGGCGTAATAGTTGGAAGATTGTGGAAGAGTTTTTTTTGTATCTTTTAGATTTTTTTGTTGAGACCTGCTCTGGCCAAGGAGGCATTTTACCCCTGCCTTGGGAGGTCAGGAAGGTGCTGTGACTCCCACCGTCCAGGTAAAGAAGGGACAACAGTGACCGGCCAGTGTGCTGAGAGACAAAAGCAGTCTTTTTGATTAGAGTTTTGGTCTTGGGTGTGGTTTGGGTTGTTTTTTTTTGGGGGGGGGGGGGGGGATTCTTTTGCCAGCAATTCCTACCCACGTGAAGGAAAGACAGATTTTTCCTTGAACATCTTTTTGGACTTCTCCCAGCAGAAGCCCAGGAGAAGATTGGAGAAAAGAGAGAGGAGGTACCAGCCCTGCTGGGAAACCCGCTTTCCTACCACTCAGCTATAACTGAGAAAATTGGCACTTTGAACTGTTTGTTTTTGTATAAAGATTATCTGAAGAATTTTATTGTAAATTGGACTTGGAATATTTTTAGTTGTAAATTTTTGTCAAACACCTGCCCAGAGGGTTCATCATGTTTTAAGTGGTGAAGGGGTCCTTAAGCAAGGACATCCCCAAGTGTGAGTACAGTGGAGTCTGCAATCAGAGAGAGAGACTGAGAGTAGGTCCCCACCCCTGTGAGCCTAGGGCCCTGGAGGCTTATCCTCTTCCTCGCTGGAACGAACCCCGGCAGCCCAAGAACTGTCTGGGAGAGGAAAGGGCGATCCTGGGGACTATTGTGTGTCCTTCTTGAAGGTCCCCGAAGATGGAGCTACACCAATAAAAATAACTGCAGATAGGTCGGCCTATTGCAGTGTTTGGCTTTTTGAAACCCATAGTGTCTCTATTTGTACCCTTTGCTGTTTCTTTTAGTGGTGAGGGGGCTGTCGTTATCCATCAAGATATGAATGCAATATGTAGAAACAATCTGCATGTGTTTGAATGGGAACCTTTTAACCACAATTCTCATGCAAGTGAAACATCCCAGATTGTTTTTGGAGGTAAGATGATTCACAAGGCCCTACGTCAAGGAGCATATCGTGTTGTCACTGCTATCAATCAATCAGCAATGCCACATAGGTGTCTTCAGTCATACCCAGAATATTTTTTGGCTTTTCAATTTGAGTTGCATTTACATTTTTATTTTCAAGTGTACTTGTCTTTCTGTGGTCATGTTTCCTTGGGCCTGGAGCTGTCATGTCTGCTTCTGCCCACTACTTTGACAGTTCCAGCCTTCCTACCACCACCACTTGCTGCTTCTCTTGCATTTCTGTTTTCTGTAATGTAGAAGTGGGAGTGTGGCTTCAGATTGAGCAAAGGAGGATGTTGTATTTGGTGAAGATCCTCTTGAGTTATATTTATGTAGGTTTGTTATATCTGTGGAGCAAAAGAATCAGAGGTATTACTTAGCTGGCATGGCAAACTTTGAATGAGTGTATTGCACTTCTGCTTTGAAAGGGGATTTGAGTGGAGTTAGTTCCTTTTCTTTGTTTATGTGAATAAGTATCCCAAGTGCCCAACCCTCTTTAGAAATACTGTGGTTTGGCACTTTATTACCAGGCAGATCTGAGATGGCGAACTCCTTAGAGCGGGGGAAGGAATTGGAAAAGAGGAGCAACATCCAGTTCCAAACACTGTGCCAGAAGAAGGTTATCAAGATAAAGCTGTCTCTATTAACAGGATGGGGTGTTAAAGTCATCATCAATGTGAGACAGTGGGTATTAGGTTTCACCTCAGAATGTCCTGTAATCATTTTTTATGAACGCTGTTTGGGATTACAGAGTCAGCACTTGAATTTAGTTATTCACTAAAAAGTCCCCTCGGGCAGGCAAAACACAGCCAAGTGCTGAGGGTGTTTAACCTTTTCCTCTTTAGAATGTGGTTTTTCAGGACTTGTATTACATGACTTTTAAACATCAAAATGGGCCCACAGGATCACAATCTTTATGGAATCTGTTGGGGCCTTTTCTGAATTTTGACACATTACTGAATTAGTGTTCTTGATATAAAATTTGGACTGTTGAATAGATAATATATATAAATACTGAGCATATACAGCCTTGTACAATATAAAAGGAAGCAAACCCTGGCGTGTATTTGTCACCATAGGCAAGAAAGAATTACCTATGAGAGCTAGGTAACTGGGTCCAGGGAAGCAGGCCAAGTCGTGGTTCACTCTGCTCAAAGAAGCAATCTAAGGTCTCCAGGCCGAAGCACAAGAAACAGGAAGGTCCTAGAGCAAGGCCCGAAGGCAAAGCAGGCTAGAGAGCCAGGGCAGAACTGGAGCAAGGCCGAAGATCTGGAGAAGCAAGTAGAAACCAGCAGCAAGGCCAGACAGGCAGAGGTTCAGGAAGATATTTCCCCGAATTCCAGCGTCAGCAGCATGTGTGATGAGCAGCTAATTGAAATACTGCAGACTAATCAGGGCCAGGTTCTCTGGGGCAGGATTGAGTGCCTCTAGACATGGCTGGTCCCTCCTCTCTTACCATGGGGTAGGTATCTCTTAGCCTTTCCAGGTCCAGCGTCTCCCGCTGAGTTTCTATGAGCATCCATTCCTTTCATCACTAGGGCTAGTGGTTCGAGAACTATCAGGGCGGCAGGATGTTTCAGCTTGGCAGCTTGTGCTTCACAGAAGCTGTGGCAGTCCTCTCCAAGGATACCCCATGGATTTTTTTTTTTATGTACTGGATTACATCACTGTGATGGCATGCTACTGATATTTTGCCTAATATAGTAGGAATAAAAGATGACTTTAATTTTAAAAGCAAAAAAAGAAAATGTTGTTTTAAACCAGGATATTTATTAATGCAATAACACAAACATTCAAGAATTACAAAGCACTTTTGGGTGCAGAAGGTGTAAGACATGAGTTGAATACTCGTGCTGTTGTCTGCTTTTTGTTGTCAGTGTGCAGTACGCTGTACAAGATAATCCATATGATTACAATGTCCCTTGCAGTTGCAGTCTGAATTGTTGTAAAAACCAGTTCTAAGGTCACCATCTTAGTTTTCATAGCTGTTAGAATTATCTGACAAAACAAGTATACAATCTCTCTTGGAGAAAAACTATCCTTTTTAAAATAACGTTTTAAAGTCAAACAGTTCCCTCTGCTTGTGGATTTGCTTTATTTCATAGGTATAATAACCATTTTTGTTTTGTTCAGTCCTAGTCCAGCTATTTCTGGGACTCCTTTTTAGATGGTGAATCAGTGCACATGAGTAATGGCAACAGTGGTTGAAAATGTAATCAATATAAGACAAACCAGTGGCATAGAGCGCTGTAGATGAAACTCATCAGTATCACCCCCTTAACTGATCCTTGGTGTGGATTAGCAGGGACGAGGGTGTATGTAAACTTTCTCTACACGTGAGTGGCGGTAGTGCATTTACCACCTGTCTCTTATCCCCCTCCCTTAGCATCCTCCCCCCCCCCCCGTCCCATAGAGGAAGTTCCAGCCTCTGAGTTTTGAACCTGCTTGCAGGGCTGGAACAAATGAGGAGAAATGGTGGCAGCTGCAGCCCAAGTTCCTGCAGCTGCTCCCGCTCCGTCTACCGGTGCCTGGTTCCGGTCTGGGTGTGCACGGCTGCACACGCATGCGCCGTAGTAAACAGTGTAGGTTGTGACCACTGGGCCGGTGGCACCCCAGGTGACTGCCTGCTGGCCCTGAGTGGACAGGACTGTCAGAAGGGGCAGGAATGAAGGACGCTGAGCGCTACCACATTATGCTGCAGACAGTGACGAGTAAGCTCTTGTGTGACTGCGTCGTTGGAGGGAGGACATCTCCCCTTGCTACTCCCTCTCCCAAAGCTGGCTGCCTTGTGAGCTGTTTAGCCCAGCGACAGTCCTTCCTAGAAACTTATCTAAACATAACTTGTATATAGGCAAACTGTAGCTTTTTATGTCCCTTTTATTGCTTAAAAATTGTTTTTCGGTTGCAGATGTCAGCATTATGTAAGTGATGTCTCTTTGAATAGGTCTAGATAAATTTTATTTTCATGCCAACAAGAATATTTACATCTGTGTCCCAAGATGAAAACCTAATTTTCTGCTATTTAAAAATAAGAACCTGTATTTGTAGAAACAGTTTTAATAAAGCACAGAAAACAAAATTGACTATTAACCGTTGCCTTACTGAAGGTTGAATATTTTGCTTTCCTGGCTGTTGAGTATCAGTAAATTAACAGCATTGTGTATGCAGTCTGTCATTCACCAGCAAAGTGTAAGCAACCCCTACAGCTGAAGAATTATCATTTTCTGCACCTACTACAACCGAGGAGTTACCCAGTCAGCTACTGAAACCTCAAATATATAGAAGAGAATGAGACATCCCCATACTGACCAGTTTAAAAAGCTCAATGCTAGAACAGGCAGTAGTAAAGGAGAAAAATATAAGGATAGCAGTGCTAACTACTACCACTACCACCACTACCGCTACTACATTTCTATAGTGCTACATGACATACGCAGCACTGTACAAACACAAAAAGACAGTCCCTGCTCCATAGAGCATATATTCTTACAATTAAAACATACAGGACAAGAGACTTGGGATAAAAAGAAAATTTAGTTAAGACTAAACGCAGACAGTCAGGCATAAGATTTAAAAGCAGTTTCAAAAAGGTGGGTCTTTAGATGGGATTTAAACACAGTGAGAGAGGGAGCAGGATGCACCAGTTCAGGAAGATTATTCGAGCATGGAGCAGCCAGGTGGAAAGCACCGAGTCGAGAACTGACAGTAGAGGAGGAGGGCACGGATAGATGTGACTAATAAAAGTATCGGTGCAAGCCTAATCTGTAGTGCTTACAGAGAGTCAAGATTCTTGAATACCAAGCGATGCCATCAGAGACCAGGAAAACGTGGCAAAAGGAGAAATAGTCCTACTTGTTTTGAGTGCCGCTGGCCTAATTAAAAAGAACTTCCAGTTGCTCCTCGGTTTATATTAAACCTTATGATCTCCTAAAAGAAGCTCTCTTTAGCACAAGGCGAGTATTTATTGAGGAGCACTAGCAGTAAACTTAAGAGAATGAGATCATATCCAAGCATCCCAGCATGATATGAGCAAGACATCGTGTTTCTGAGGAGACCCCAGAAAAACGGGTAGAAACCCTTTCTCCCTCTCTTCTCCTGTAGCTTTGAAAGGGCAGCATTATGACCCTAAGTGATGATTATCATTGCATCCTGACTGCTGTTCTTGACTTAGTACATTTTCCGAATTCATCCCAGCTGAATTCAGAGGAGGGGGGGGGGTTATCGCATGCAATGAGGTAGGCATAAAAATTCTTGGCGATCAATGAGCCCTAAGCTTAACTTTATATCAGACAAGTGTTCTAAAAATAGTGGTAAAGTTGCAAAGAGCACAAACTCTAACTACCATTCAAGTTCAGAAACTGGGAGGTTCTCTGATAGAGCCTAGGGCCCCTCTGTACTTACCTATCTGGTATCCACTGGTCATTTGAAAATGGTGCTAGTTCAGCTGAAGTCGGTGGCCTCGGCTTGAACCCCTGCCATCTTTAATAGAGCTGGGGGTGGCAGGATCGGAGGCAGAAGAGAGACCTGGGAGGGTGAGTAAGTGTGGGCTGGGTTAGTGAGAGTTGGGGGGGGGGGGGTAATCTGATGCTGGGACAGAGTCTCTCTGACTTGGGGGGTCCTGAGCTCGTGTACTCCCGGGCTTAACCCATTATTTTGTGTTTAAGCTTGGACATTTGACTCCCGGATCATAGGTGGAATAAAAGCTTGCGTTTCTTGGGCTAATGTGCTTTACATGGGGGGTGGCCTCAGCCCTGGGGTTCTTGGATACTTTGGTCCATCCCAAAGTATCCTGGGGGAACCTGATCCAGGAGGATCTCTGCACCCAGGAATTTCCAGTCTGGGATCCTGCCTGCACAGAACCATGAACTGTGAGTTAATTTTTCTTCCATCTCTGACCCAGAAGTTACATTTCCAAGTCTAAAAAAAAACCATGAGCGAAGTCTTCAGGGCTTTAATGCACCCCCCCCCCCCCCCCTGCATTGGGAATAATAGTTTATTCTTTCATTTAAATGGGATTAACATGTAGGTATGTTAATTTTAGTGCACATTATGCAAGCACTAAAAACCTTATTAAATTGTGAGTAAAAATTAGCACACAAATATCAGCTTCTCTGTGCAGTAAGTGTATAATGCGAGGGGAAGGTACTGACACGTTTTATAATCTTTGAATAGAAGGGTAACATCCAATTTTCAGCGTAGGTCTTTCTGTTTTAAAATGCTGCTTGGATCCTTGGAGCACAGTATAATAGTGTTTTTTGTTGTATATTGCAATTAACATGACACATCTGACCTTGGAAAAATGTGACTTTAAAAACTATTGGTTTTCTGTATCTTACTTTAAGGAGCAGCCGATAGCTTTGCATGTTGTGGGCCCTTGCTCGCTGAAAGTGCCTTACAGGCAGATCATAGTCTTCTCCAGATGGGCAGGGCCTGATGAAAATTGTAGTAAAACTGTTGTCCTAATATGCTATTTCTGTGCTTGTCTGCTTTGTTTTCTAAGTAGAAAATGTGGCACACCTGAGGAAAACCCCCCCCCCCCCCAAAGCTTGCTTTAGTGTATTCCAGTGTTTTTAGGCCACAAAATTGCCACTGCCTGAAGCTCAGATCCAGGCCAGCTCTTGGGCTCTGCTTTCAGCATCTTGCAGCAGCAAGAGACAGCTGCGAGGTCCTTAAGTGAGTAGGAGCTCCTTTCTGAGAAAATGTGTAATCACACACGCCTCTTCTGCCTAGCTACAGCATGAGCCCCCCCTCCCCGTGTGGTGTGGGTGGCACCAGGGCAGGGATAGCCGGGCCCTGCTTTAGTTCAGCACATGCAGTGCTTCCTCCTTTGTGTCCTTCCAGCCTGTCTTATCCCCAAGCCCAGTGAGTCAGAGAGAGCAGGCACTGAGCACTGGAGGTGACTCATTTTGAGTGTTGGGGCTGTACTAGTGGAGGAGCACTGGTATCTGCATGAGGCAGCCAAGGTAACTGAGTGAGCCAGCTGTCCACGTCATACCTACACTCTTCTTCTCCTGCACTCGTATGTAGAGAGAACTTGCCCATTGTGACAAGTTCATTCGTGTGCCTCTGCCCCATCTCTCCGTTCCTTTTAAATTTGAAAGACTGGTGGGGCTTTCACTGCTTCCTTCTGTTCATTTGGGGCCTCTCCATGTTTGCATTGCCTGTCCCCTGGAGATTTGTGTGCCACACAACATCTGTGTTAACTTAGGCATGCCTTGGACTTGAAAAGGTTGGGAAACACTGATATATATTGCATTAATAATGAATTTTTTGGTCTGACTCTTTAGACATTCATTGCAATTAAAAAAAACAAAAAAAACTTAAAAAATTAAAAAAACATTAGGAGCTACCACCCAGGAAAAAGATCTAGGCATCATAGTGGATAATACTTTAAAACTGTTGGCTCAGTGTGCTGCAGCAGTCAAAAAAGCAAACAGAATGTTAGGAATTATTAGGAAGGGAATGGTGAATAAAACAGAAAATATCATGCCTCTATATCGCTCCATGGTGAGACCACACCTTGAATACTGTGTACAATTCTGATCGCCACATCTCAAAAAAGATATAGTTGCGATGGAGAAGGTACAGAGAAGGGCAACCAAAATGATAAAGGGGATGGAACAGCTCCCCTGTGAGGAAAGACTGAAGAGGTTAGGGCTGTTCAGCTTGGAGAAGAGACGACTGAGGGGGGGATATGATAGAGGTCTTTAAGATCATGAGAGGTCTTGAACGAGTAGATGTGACTCGGTTATTTACACTTTCGAATAATAGAAGGACCAGCGGGCATTCCATGAAGTTAGCAAGTAGCGCATTCAAGACTAATCGGAGAAAATTCTTTTTCACTCAACGCACAATAAAGCTCTGGAATTTGTTGCCAGAGGATGTGGTTAGTGCAGTTAGTGTAGCTGGGTTCAAAAAAGGTTTGGATAAGTTCTTGGAGGAGAAGTCCATTAACGGCTATTAATCAAGTTTACTTAGGGAATAGCCACTGCTATTAATTGCATCAGTAGCATGGGATCTTCTTAGTGTTTGAGTAATTGCCAGGTTCTTGTGGCCTGGTTTGACTTCTGTTGGAAACAGGATGCTGGGCTTGATGTACCCTTGGTTTGACCCAGCATGGCAATTTCTTATGTTCTTAAAACTTATTTTTTAAACGCTAGCGGACATTGTAGGCATTACCTGTAGGTAAAGGTGTGCTAATCGATATTTGATTTGGTGCAGTTGCCCTCTAACTTGAGAATGGGCACCCACTAACTAAAATTGCAAGGCGCAATAAGCTCGCGAAGCTCCATTGTAAAATAGGACATCTACATCGATAGAAAAAGCTACTAACTGTCTCAATGCAAGAAGTCACTAACTTCATTGTAAAAAGTCACTATTCTCAATTGTAAAAAGCTAGCTATTTTATTGTACAATGTATAACATAATGGGACAAAGTGCATCAAGCTCGCAAACGTCCAATGTAAAATAGGAAGTCCACATCGATAGACCACTCTATCTCCATGTAAACCGGTGTGATATGTACGACAAACATCGGTATAGAAAAACAAACAAATAAATAAAATAAACAGATTTATGCTTCCTTAGCATTCAGGTAGGTCAGTCCCAGCAAGTGGGTTATTCACCTCTGCCAGCAGACATCACAGCTATATAGTCCCGCCCCCCACATCAACCCACCAGTATTCTCCTGAGATGATACCATGTGGTGCCTTCCTCAGTAGAGTGCGTCAGTCCAGTAGCCTTGACTTACGTGGATCTAAATTTTAATTAGCCGTTAAAGGCTGAGAGGCTCGGTGGTGAAGGCTTTAGCCCTCTTCCCGCCCTTGGTAGCTGGGAACTGTTTCTGCTCTCAGCCAGGGAGGGCTGAGCTCAGATAAAAGTTTTTAACTGTATAAAAAAAAAAAAGACAGCAGGAGGAAGGGTCTGTTTCCTAGGCATTTGGCTGTCCCACTCACTTTTCTGGGGGAGTTCTGTGAGGTGAGGATAGAGTACAGGCACAGCGGGTTGAGCAGCCGTTTTGCTAGGCCCTGCTTCTAGGCTTCTCATTTTGGCACGCGAAACGTTGCGAGGTACTTTTGCTGCAGACTGTCTGTGCGCACTTGCACGCTTGGGTGTGCACCCAATCTTGTTTGTGCGTGTAATTGGGCGTTCTTCCTTCTAGGCACATTTCTTGTGCGCCCATTTTAGGTGTTGGTCCTGAGCGTCCAGTGGAATGAGCGGCCTAGGCGCGTGGGCTTGGATGCACATTTTTTGTGCGTCCATTAGGTTTGCTTGTACATGCAGGAAATCTAGGTGCGAGCCTTCATCGCCCTGTGTGCTTATAGCCGATGCCCGTGATGAAGAAACCTAAAAGCTTTTCTGTGCTGCCTGCCAATTCAGAGCTATACAGCCGGGGCTTTCTTTTTAAGCCTGTGTTGGCAGTACCTGGATGCTCGGGGTGATTTGCCTCCTTCCGATTTTGCTGACGATGGTCCAACTCCTCTGTATGAGGGGAGTGGGATCGAGGGAGACACTGCAGGGGTGTCTCCTCCTCTGATTGGTCTGTGGGTTGAGTCCTCAGGGGACACTGGCTTGCAGGATGTCAGGTTCGAGCCTGTGGGGCCTGGAATAGACCCGAACTCCTTTTCTTGGGTGGAATTCTTCCTGGGATTGCAGACACTTCTACAAGGATGGTTTGTTGAAACGGCAGTTTCTACTAAGGTAGGTCCAGGTGCTCCTCCACTTTACTCCACAATCAAGTGCTTTAGCGCAGTGTGGTCTGACAGAGCTCGCATGCATGTGTAGCAGGATAATACTGATGATGACTGTGGGGGCTCTCCTGGTGAGGAAGGGTATGTTCCCCCATATTTGGAGCCATATAGAACTTTTCTACATTTCTTTTAGAGAGAGGAGTTGCCAGGGCTGATATCTCAGACCCTGAAGACCCTCAGTGTCTGGACCTGACTCCTTGGATGCAGGAGAAGGATCCTATTTTAGTCACCCTGCGCAAGGCCTCTTGCTTCTTTCCTCTCTTGGATGCAATCCAAGAGTTGATTGATCTGGAATGGAATGTCAGAAGTGTCCTTTAAAGGAGGATGTGCCTTAGCGAATTTATATGCCTTGGATCCTCAGGCCAGAGAGCAGTTACATTTCCCTAGGGTGGTTGCTGTGGTGCATTCTGTCACAAAACGTATCACCATCCTAGTAGAGGGAGATGTGGCTCTGAAGGATGCTGAGGATAGGAGGATTGAAGCTATCCTGAAGCAAGCCTTTGAGGCAGTGACAGTGAACTTGCAAATTGCTTCTTGTTGTGCCTTGGTAGCTTAGGCTACCTTGTGGTTTTCTCAGGAGTCTGGTGGCATTTGGTCTGATTTTGGACCTATGGTAGAACCATGGGCCGCCTTCTTGGATGATGCGAGCTGGGAACTTGGTATGCACAGCCGCCAGAGGAGCTGCTTCAGTTATTGCGGCCAGGTGACTGCTGTGGCTGCACAACTGGTTCACAGATACTATTTCAAGGTCCAGTCTGACTAAGCTACCTTTCAAAGGCTTGCTTTTGTTTGGCAGTAAATTGGAAAATGGCAAGTAAATGGGGAGAAACTCAGGACCTGTGGTTTGTCAGAGGATAAGAAGCCAGTTTCCCAGACTTCTCAGGTGAGTGGCTGCTCTCAAGACTACTGTTGTCGGCTTTATAGGGGGACGTTCTTTCCAGAGATCCCTTCCCTTCTGTAGATCTCGGTCCTTTCGCCCCTGAGGTCCTCAAAAGGATATGGGCTCTGAAGGCGTAGCCCCTCTATCTTCCCAATGAAGGTTTGTGGGCTCACCTGATGGTGCAGGAAATAAGTGGCCATCTATCCCGGTTTTAACACAGGTGGGCCCAGATTACTTCGGATCAATGGGTTCTCGAAGTGGTTTGGTGTGGCTATGTTCTAGAATTTCTTTGCATTCCTCCGGATGCTTTCATGGTCTCCCCATGCAATTTCCCTCCAAAGAGGGTAGAAGTGGAAGCAACATTACAACAGCTGTAGATTCTGGAAGTGGTGATCCCAGTTCCCGATTCACAGTGAAATATGGGCAGATATTCCATTTATTTTGTGCCCAAGAAGAAAGGGTTATTTCAGCTTATACTGGATCTCAAGAGTGTCAACAGACATATGAGTCACACATTTCAGGATGGAAACCGTGCACTCTGTCATAATGGTGGTTCAAGCAGGGGAGTATCTCATGCCTCTGGATCTGACTGAGGCGTATCTCCATATTCCCATCCGGCAGGAACATCAGCTGGGTAGGAATATGCAGATAGGGTAGGTCAATCCCAGTAACATCAGCGGTTCCTCGATTTACCATCCTGGATTGTCATTACCAGTGTAGGCTTTATCTTTCGGACTAGCCACGGTGGCCAGTATCTCTTCCAAGGTCATGGTAGTGGTAACGGCGGCCTTTCACAGGGAGGGCATTCTAGTTCACTCATATCTGGATGACTAATTGATTCAAGCCAAAACATTAGAAGAGAGTCTTCATGATTCCCGCAAGGTGGTTTCTTTGCTACAGGAGCTAGGCTTGATGGTGAATCTGGCCAAGAGCAATTTGCAGCCATCTCAGACCTTGCATTATCTAGGGGTTTGATTTGGTACAAGGCAGGGCAGAGTGTTTCTGCCAGAATCTCTGATCCACTTGTTGATGCTACAAGTCCGATCTCTGCGGAACTCTGTTCATCTGACTGTGTGGTCTTATCTACAGGTCCTGGCATTGGTGGCTGCCACGTTAGAAGTGGGTTCCTGGGTGAGGGCACATATTGTTCTCCTGATGGAGGGTTCCTGGGTGAGAGCACGTCTTGTTCTCCTGATGGAGTCTGAAGTCACAGAACTATGTGGTGAGGCTGCTCCTTCCATTAGAGGTGAAATCCTAGTTGAACTGATGGTTACACGCAGACCATCTCAGGAAGGGAATTTCCCTGATGACACCGGATTGGTTGGTACTCGTGACAGATGCAAGCCTCCAAGACTGGGGGGCTCACTGTCAGGAGTTGGTGGTGCAAGGGTGCTGGAATGCAGTGGAGCAGCAGTGGAAGATCAACAGACTGGAGGCACAAGCAGGTAGGTTGACATGCCTGCAGTTCACAGAGCGGCTAAAGGCTTGAGCGGTGCATGTAATGTCTGACATTGTGACCGTGGTGGCTTACATCAATCAGTGTGGAACTAAGTCGACAGGTGTCGGAGGAGATAGATGCTCTCATGTTATGGGCGAAGCAGCATCTCTTAAGCTTATCTGCCTCTTTCATCGTCGGAAAGGACAATATCAGAGCTGATTTCCTCAGCAGGAGAAGCTTGGACCCAGGAGAATGGGAGCTGGCGAATGCGGCATTTCAGATACTGATGGACTGCTGGGGCCTACTGGATCTCTGTTAACGAACTTCAACAACGCAAAAGTTCCATGCTTCTTCAGTCACAGGCAGGACCCAAAAGCAATGGGCAAAGACGCTCTTATTCAGGACTGGCTGCATGGTGCCCTACTGTATGCGTTCTCACCTTGGCCTTTGATAGGCAGGCTGGTACAGAAGATTGCAAGACAAACCAACACTGTCTTTTAGTGGCTCCTGATTGGGCTCAAAGGTTGTGGTATGCCAATCTCCAGAGACTTCTGGTGGGCAGTCCCCTCCTGCTACCATCTCAGATGGATCTGTTATGTTAGGGGCCCATTCTGCACGAGGATATGGGTTGGATCTGTTTTATGGTTTGACCATGGAAGGGGCTTGGCTGTTGAAGTGCGGTTATTTGCCTTCTGTAATTTTCACTCTTTGGGCAGGAACTTTGAGGCCTGGCGTTCTGAACGAGGTACTCAATTGCTCAAGGTGGATATTCCTTTGATTCTGGAATTTTCACAGGACAGCTTGCTTAAGGGTTTGGCTCTTAATACCTTGAAGGTTCACGTTGCGGCACTGGCTTGTTATAGGGGAAGAATCAATGGAGGGCCTTTGTCTTCCCATACGATGTGTCCCATTTCTTGCAGGGACTTAAACATCTTCGCCCCCACCCCACAATGCGGTTTGCGGGGCCTTTGTGGGAACTTAACTTGGTCCCCGAGTTCTTGGCAGGTCCAACTTTTCGAATGCTGCATACGGTTTCCTTGTGGCTGCTTACTTTGAAGACAGTTTTTTTGGTAGCAGTCTGTTCGGCTCATCAGGTCTCTTGAGTTGCAGGCTCTTTCCTGCAATGAGCCTTTTCTCTGTATGGCTCTGGGTGTGGTTCAGCTTTGCACTTTGCCTTGGTTTTTGTCCAAAGTGATTTCGGACTTTCATTTGAATCGGTCCATCTTTCTGCCTGCCTTGGACAGAGAAGAAGCGGAGTACTGCCTTTTGCGTTCCTCATATGGTCAAGCGTCTTTTATGTGCTACTTAGTGACAGTCTGTTCGGAAGTTTGATCACCTGCTTGTACTTCATGGTGGAGGTAAGCAGGGAGCATCAGCAATGCAGGCAACAGTTGCCCGCTGGGTTAAAGAGGTCATTACGGCAGCCTATGTGGCTGCTGAGGTTGCCTTACTGAAGCAGATTAGACCACATTCCATGAGGGTTTAGGCGGTATCATGGGTGGAAGATTGTTTGCCTGCTGAAATTTGCCGTGCAGCGACATGGTCAGCTTTGCACATCTTCTCCAAGCATTACTGCTTGGATGTTAGGGCTAGGGAGGATGCCACTTTTGCATGGGCGGTTTTCACTGGGCAGCTGGCAGCCTCCCACCCTTTCTGGGATTAGCTTTTGTACATCCCATTCACTGGGATTGACCTACCAGAACACTAGGTAAGGAGAAATTACTACTTATCTGATAATTTCCTTCCCTTTAATGAAAGGTAGATCGATCCCAGAACTGCCCTCATCTTCCAGATTTGGATTTTGTGATTAGCTTTCTTGGGCGAGTGATGCAGAGTATGATTCCTTCTCTTCATTGATAACCTGTAAGTGGCTTCTCTAGCTCTTATTTTGCTAGATATGCTCCTCCTTTTGGCTGAGCTCAGTGTTCCGGTTGGTTGAGAAACATGAATCGTTGCCTGTTGCTAATAATGTTCAAGTTTAACCAGGTTTGTCCACAGTTTGGCTTTTCCAGAGAATACTAGCGGGTTGATGTAAGGATGGGACTATATAGTCGTGATGTCATCTTTTGCTCTATCTCCATCTGCTGGCAGAGGTGCATAACCCACTCATTGGGATTGACCTATCCTTCACTAAATGAAATTATCAGTTAAGTAATATTTTCTTTTTTGCATTGTGATATGCTGTGGCACTTCTACAGTAAGCTGACACATAGTTCTACTTATTTCACATACTTTAAATGAACCCATTGGAGCTCCCACCCGTATCTTGTTGAGGTTACAGAAACATTGGTAGGGCTTCTAGCCTCAGAGTTTTGCATTTGTCATGCTTTGGAAAAATCTTTCATTACTGTAAGCCAAAAACCTCACACATTCTGGGTCTGGGTATTAATGTTCTCATAGTAGTTTATTATTAGTTTAGTTTTACATACAGGTCGATACAGTAAGGCCGCGGTAGAAACAGTGTGGCAGTGCCAGGCGCACCCTTCCTCCCCGCGCACCCTTCCTCCCGGAGCAAGGCGCGAAAGCAGCCTTGCTCCGGGAGGAGGTGAGGCACAGCAGCGAAGACAGACGGGAGAGGAGAAAAAGCAGAGCCGAGCAGAGCCGAGCAAAGCGAAAGCGTGCAGCAAGCCGGCGAAATAGACCTGCGAGCAGAGGCAATAGCAGAGGTTGGGTAAGCCTGGCACCCTCCTTGATGTAGTACGTCCCGGATGGCCCCCCCCCCCCCCCCCCAGCGCGCCCGCCACTACCCCTTTCATCAGCTGCATCCACTGCGACCCGGCAGTCCCGTGAGGCCTACAAAAAAAAAAAAATCCCCGGCTCCCGTGCCCCCGCACTGGCCCGCCGACTCTACCCCTCCTCCCGATCGGGCGGGTAGGCGGCGGCGAAAACCAAAGCAATTTTTTTTTTCCCAAAAAGCAACATCACACAATGCATAAAATAATTTCTCCAGCCTTAAAGCGACTTACTTTTGGGATCTGTCAAGTAAGTCGCAAAAGTAACTTACTTTTCTGAAGCCATCATGATCGTAGCTCAAGACGAAGATGGCCGCCTGCACGGGGGAAAGCGTGCAACTGGCCGCTGAAGACGTGACGTCACATCTCGTGACGCCACGTCTTCAGCGGCCAATTGCACGCTTTCCCCCGTGCAGGCGGCCATCTTCGTCTTGAGCTACGATCGTGATGGCTTCAGAAAAGTAAGTCGCTTTTGGAAAAAACCAAAATTGTCGCTTTAAGGCTGGAGAAATTATTTTATGCATTGTGTGATGTCGCTTTTTGAAAAAAAAAAAAAAAATTGATTTTGGTTTTTGCTTTTCGCCGCCGCCTACCCGCCCGATCGGGAGGAGGGGGGTAGAGTCAGCGGGCCAGTGCGGGGGCGCGGGAGCCGGGGATTTTTTTTTTTTGTAGGCCTCACGGGACTGCCGGGTCGCAGTGGTAGCATGGCGCTGTGAGGGGGGCGAAAGGGTATATACCCATGAACGGATTTGAGTGGGAGCGCTCTGTGAAGCGGGACATGCCCGTGAGGGGCATAATGGGTGGATGCAGCTGATGAAAGGGGTAGTGGCGGGCGCGCTGGGGAGGGGGGGGCATCCGGGACGTACTACATCAAGGAGGGTGCCAGGCTTATTGTTTTATTGTTTTTGAGTATCTTAAGCGGTGTCGATTGATTTGTTTCACAGTCCTAACTCCTACTAGGGGGAGGCGGTAAACTAGCACGTTAAGGCCGCGGCAAAACAGCGGGTTCCTAAGGAGATAATATCAGCGCCCGTTACAGTATCGGAGGGGAATAGCTAATTCCTTCATTATACAGCTTTTTCGTTCATTTACATGCTGGGTGCGGAAAGGGTAATGTGTCTATTTTACAAAGCGCTAAGGACGCGTGAAACTAGAGACTGTATCGCTGGATGGCCTTACTCGTCTGTATTGTGCGCTCCCAGCACGTTACAGACGGGCAATCTTCGACCGGACGATACTGTATCGAGCTGTAAGTTAGGATTTGTACTTTAGATTTTTGTCTCCTGATTGTGTATTTGAGAAGTCGTTCTCTGCAAAAACTATCCAGTCTGATGATTGGAAAAATGCTGAAGTTGACTGTCTTGCCTCCATCGGTGAAACTCTCAGTGGTTTATCGCCCAGGGCAGAGTTTATCTTTTTACAGTATTATTGAATTAGAGTATTTTACCAGCGTATACAGGAAATAGAGCAATTTCAGATACAATGCAACTTCCATTTATTTTGGCTCATTGCCCATATTTACTGATTTGCCTTTTCCTGCCAGTGATAAAGGCCAGTGTCTGAGCAGCACGTTTTTTGATCCCATGGGCACTCTTGACATTATTTCGTTTGATTTTCATAGTCCCTCTAATACCCAGTGATCAAGCTGCATAAGCTTCCATATTTTTTTAAATGTTCTTTCCAGTCGCTCTCATTTTGTCCCTTACTGCCATGCTTCAGGTTCATATTAAGAGGAACTAGTTAAAAGAATTAAGGACACTTCCTATGGTTAATGACTAACAGGACTAATGGCTGTTTGATCTGAAAATGCCTAACTAGCAGGTTCTGATTGCCATTTGAAACTATGAAATCAAAACAGAATCCACCCCTGCCCCCCATGCCAAGAGTAGCAGTTATTTCGGAGGAAAATGTTAATCTTACAATGGCTTGCTTTTTTTTTTTTTTAGCCCAGCATTCCACTGACCCTGACCTGGAGGCTCATCTAGCCACAATGAATATGCATCAGATCCGGTGAATGCAAATCCTGTCTCAAGCATATGAGTTATGACTATCCTGAAAACCAGAGGGGGGGTTAGACTGTGTTCTGAAAGAAGAATAGGCTTATTAGATCATTTCTGTGTGTGAATAACCTTAGTGTTCTTTGTCCAAGCCACCCTAAATTCTTGGGGCAAGTCAAGTCTAAGACAGGGTGGGTAAACTATGGCCTGTGGGTCAACCCCGGCCCGATGACAGATTTTTTTTTTTTCCTGCCCTCCTCCTCCTCAGTTTGCCCCGTTAGATCTGGCCTGCTGACACCTTTGATGTCATCAATGACCTGACGTCAACTTGGATGTCAGCGGCAGGAGGTGACGTCCCCCTCAGAGGGAGCAGTGGGGTTGGAAGAGAAGGCGCATCGCCCAGCTGTAGAGGCCCGCTGGTGGATTCCCATCCCACCAGCGGTGAAGAAATGAAGAAGCCAGTCTCTTCAGTTTGCCCGGCGGTGCAGAAACTGCGCGTCTGCATCACTGGGTGAACTGAGCACGTCTGTGTGTGCAGGCCTTGTGGTATTAAAAGCACGATAGAGGGCAGCACTTCCTCTGTGCTGATCTCGCGATACACGAGAACAGCATGGAGGAAGAGCTACACCTGCGAATTTTCAGTACTGCATGGCTTGCAGAGAGGAGCAGCAGCAGAGCAAGCTTGGAAGATGGACCAAGTCCTCCCCAGCATGTGGCGCCGGTGACAGCGGCAGCAGAGGAGCAAGAGGCTCCGAGACTGCTGTGTGTGTTTGAGAGAGAAGGAATGGGAGTCTGCCTAGGGGTTTGTGGGTGTGAGAATGAAGGGGTGCCTGCCTGTGTGTGTGTGTGTGTGTGTTTTTTTGAGGGAGTCAGTGAGAGTGAGTGCATGTTTATGTATGGGTGTGGCTGAGAGAGAGCACATGTGTGTATAACCAGCCTTCCCCTCCCCCGGGCCTGATAATCTATGAAAATCTTGGGGCATCTGGAAATCAAAAGTTCCCACATATGGAAAGCGGGGAATTTTTAAAAAATCCTTTCATATTTTAATTATTGGGTATTATTTGATGTCTATTTTGAAATATGTTTTGGATGTTTGGAACATTTTTGAGTTTTTAACTACTTGATGTTTTATTTGTTAATTGTGTTGAATTATTCTTTTTATTGGTATGGTTGTCGCTTTGGTCCTCTGACTGTGGGGGGGGTTATTGCCAGTGTAACTGCGCCCCTCCCCCCCCACTCACGCACTTCTAAGGGGGACTCTGGCCCTTGGCTCCGATAAGCGCCAGTATTGTGGCCCTCTTTTTTTTTTTTTTTTAAAGTTTGCCCACCCCTGGTCTAAGAGGATCCTGACTGGAGTATTGTGGGGAGTTTTAAGTAATAATGCACATTACCCCAGCCTTCCTAGAAGCCCGATGCAGTCATAAGATGAGCAGATGAACACGTGCATTTACTGGAAAGTAGACTCGTTTTATTTTTGTGAAAACTATTGTTCACTATAATGTTTACTGAAGCTGAAAGAGGGCAGGCTCAGGAACACTGTCAGGAAATACGTTTTCAGGGAAAGGGTGGTGGATATGCCTTCCCAGAATGGGTGCTTGAGGCTAAAATAGTAATTCAAAAAAAGGTATTGGATAGAGATGGAGGATCCTTGCTTTCAAAAAGTGTAGGGCTAGTGGATGAATGACCTAGGGCAGCACAGGCCAGCAGGGGTAGCCTGTACCGCATGGTGGCTACTCATCGGGCTTCTAAGAAGGCTGGGGGTAATCTACATGGAGTGACCTCTGTTTAAAAGCCGTAATGAGCATGTGAAGGCCGGAGGTTATGGCCAATAGCCTTGCTGGATTTAGGGAGATTGGTGCTAACATGGAAGCGGGCCTGGGTGTTGGATGAAGTCTTGGTCTTGTAGTTAGATGATAAAGCCTGAAATACAAATTCTAACTCAGTATAATTAAACTGTAAAAAAACCAAACCCCACCCCAAACCTTTAAGCAGTGAGACGATGGAACCAGGCCTGGATTTAGGCATAGGCAGCACACTGTGAAGGAGCCCAGGGACTGAGATTCCCCCTGCCTGCCAGCAGCATAATCTTAAATGCAGCCCTGGGTGTGGAGCCCAGGGCAGTCCATGCTTGGGACTGATTATGGAAGTCAGTGGTAGGAAAAGGGCGGAAGGATCAGGCAAAAGACGTTGGGAGAGGGTGAGCCTGAAACTGGGTTGTATGGGTGGACCCGTGCTTATCTAACCAGAGTGGAAGAATCTCAGTTGGGCAGACTGGATGGGCCAATTTGGTCTTTTTCTGTTGTCATGTAGTAGGTTGCTAAGAGTTCCCACTGTTCTGCCTTATCTCACATCTTTATTTTAGCCCTCCCTTATTCTCAGCCCTTTCCCTTCAACGTTTGCCTGCCCTTTTCCTGCCTGGTTCATCTGTACACCCTTTCCCCTATGATCTGATTCCTGCTTCTCTTGGTTCCTTCACCTCTAATAGTATCTCTTTATCATATTCTCCCTTTGCTTTGCTGCTTTCCTTTTCCTACCTCCTTCACTATTCTCAGATTGTTCATTTTATAGCAGCTTCTTGCCATTTTTGTCCAATCTTCTTGCATTGTGGAATAAATTAATGAGGCACAGGGGGTACCCACTACAGTGTGCAGAAAACGCCAAACTCAATTTTACATGCGGTCTTTTCTGACCTCCATCTTTTATTTCCCCATTGCTAGTTTTGGGAATTTGCAATAAATTGTTTTGATGTTTAAAAAAAAAGCTGTTTTTTAAATAGCATGCTTCTGGCAGATTAGGAGAGCTTTTTATTTTTATTTTTTAATTCACATACCGTTATAAATACTTCCATGAGTGCCTGGAGAAAGTATCAGCAGTTTAAAATTGTGCAGAAAGAATTATTCCATATCCCGTAAGAGAGAGCAAGGCCTTGATTTATTTTTCCCATCACATGGGTAGTCATTAATGAGTGTGGTGTGGGGTCAGCCCGGTTCATCAGTGGGAGGAATGCTGTGCACTGCCATGTGGAAGGTCCCCCCAGTGGGATATTTTGCTCCCTGGGGCTGAGGATGCTGTGTGTGAGAGCAGAGTTTACACCCATGGTGGAGAGTTTTCTCAAGGGTAACACCAAGTGGCCGGATTTGGGGGTCTGTGATTGCAGGGCTCCCAGCGGAGAACAGCCCCTGACTGACCAAGACTGTAAGTTGATGACGATATAAAATTGAGGAACTATCCCTGGGATAGTTCTGAATGAAACCTTTACAGTGCCAGTTCCTAGCCCTGGGTCCACTCGCGCTGTGGTCCCAACGCAGCCGGAGTAAACTGCCGGATTAAAAAAAAAAAGCTATTCTTCAGCCGCCTCTGGTTCTCGAAGCAACTAGGTGTTTGACTAGTGCTGAAGTAGAGCTCAACCCACGCTAGGCTTTAGAGACAAGTTCTGCCCACACAGGAATACCTATTAGCTCATAATCTGGCCGATACAGACAACTTTGCGGGCGAGCGCCCAGGCCACTCTCCTGGGCATGCGATCCAGTAAATAAATTTATGTAAACGAGGGCCCGCGGTAAAAGGAGGCGCGAGGGACACAAGCGTGTCCCTAGCGCCACCTTTTTGACAGAAGCGGCGGCAGTCAGCGGGTTTGACAGCTGGCGCTCAATTTCACCAGCGTCTGATCTCGAACCTGCTGACAGCCACGGGTTCGGAAAACGGACGCCGTCATAATTGAGCATCCGTCTTCCAACCCACAGGCCGTGGGCAGATTTTAAAATTTTTTTTATTTTTTTATTTTTCATTTTTTTTTTATTTTTGGGGCCTCTGACTTAATATCGCTATGATATTAAGTTGGAGGGTGTACAGAAAAGCAGGTTTTTCTGCTTTTCTGTACACTTTCCCCGGTGCCGGCCGAAATTAACACCTGCCTTTGGCAGGAGTTAATTTTTGAGAGTAAAATGTGCAGTTTGGTTGCACATTTTACTTTCTGAATCGCGTGGGAATAACTAATAGGCCCATCAACACGCATTTGCATGTTGCGGGCGCTATTACTTTCGGGGGGGGGGGGGGGGGGGGGGGGGGGGGATTGGCCGCACATTTTCGGCACGCTTTTTCCCCTTACTGTATAAGGGGTAAAAATAGTGAGTCGAAAACGTGTGGCCAAACGCGGGGTAACAGTGTGCTCCGCCAGAGCGCACTTTACTGTATCGGCCCGCTAGTAAGTTCATCCTGATGTTGGATGCCGCCATGCTTGTCCTGCTCATGGGTGTGCGGAGGTGCACAGCAGAAGCAGGAAAAGAAGTAAGTTCAGAGAGCTTGCAAAGAAGGATAAAGTAAGACAGCGCACAGTACTGGCTGGCATGATGTGCTCTGCTGTGCCATACAAGCACATGCAAGCAGAGCAGTGCAATAGCAAAATTTATTTTTTTTTAATGGCTACTCTGTGATGCTGCAGTTTGCATCTTGCTGCTGATCTACGTCTGGCTTGTGATTTCTAAATACAAAAAAATGTTAAATGCTTATTTTTAGCTTTATTTATCATAAGGAAACTGACCTTATATGATCCATAATGACTGTGTCCATTCCCCTTATCTTCCTGTTCCTGCAATAACATTTTGAGCAATTTATCCAATTTCATTCAAAGTTTGTGCCACAAAGAGTAGAGCACCCAGGAACCTCCAGAACATGCTTTTCGTATGCCCTTGAACCCCCCCAGCCACTCTGAATCCCTGTTTATATTTATTTCCCATAGGGAACGGGCCAGTTCAGGTCATTTGAGATCTTCAGTAGGTCAGAGCACAGTGTGATGATATCTTAAGCATTCTTAGTTACTGTCTGTGGTCTCCAGCCGATTCTGTTTCTTGCTTGGTTTCCTTTGGAGGAAAGAAGCTCTAATTTTTAATGATCATATAACAAATATGTTCCTGTGCACATTTTTCTTACCAAAGAGAGAACCTTGGCATCATAAAATGTTCACCCATCTCCTTATTTATTAAAAAATATAGTTGCTTATTGTCTGCTTTGGGGAGGTGGTAGGCAATGGTTCCCTCTGAAAAATGAATCTGAAAACCACATAAGGATTCGATTGAATTGCAACCTGAGCCAAGGCAGGGGCTGGGCAGTAGCTAAGCCCTTGCAGGCTCTACACATCTTAGGTGAACAGAGACTGCGTCGTTTGATGCCATAGGCTTTAAAAAAAGAAGGAAAAAAAGCCAAATAAATGTTGTTTATCCTTAAAATAAACATTGCAAAGATATACATTTTATGCAAGGTTAACATTTGTTGTAGGAGGCACATGCTTCAAAAAGACGCATTATTGTTCATTTGCAAATGAGCCTACATTTTGAAATGTATTCCACATGCTTACTGCCAAAACCCGGGAAGTGACTGAAATGCCAAAGAAAGCAAATAGTTCAGTATTAAAAAAAATTTAAAAAAAAGGAACTGCTTTTTGAGTTGCGCTTTGTAATTGTCTTGCGAGATGCTGGGGACTTGAAATATTTCCTGTTCCTTTATTCCAGGATATCCGACATGAAGCCAGTGATTTTCCATGCAAAATTGCCAAGCTCCCTGAGAACAAAACTCGGAACAGATATAGAGATGTCAGCCCCTGTAAGTATATAGCTTTCCGCTCACTTAGCACTTGGGTGTAATAAGATGGCGCGGGACTACTTATGGGGTTCCTGTTTTATTTATTTCTTGTTAAATTGGCAGATCTATTGACATCCTTTTGTTCTGATAATATAGTGCTTGTGCATGGCCCTGGATCATAAAATATTATTGGCTACATTAATTTGTGATCTATATTCCTTTCTTAACGAATTATACAACATATAAAGCACTCCTTTTTAACCCACCTCTCCTCCTCTACCTTGCAACCATTTTCTTTTCAAGGGTCAAGAAAAGGGAAAAAGCTGAGGAGTGCTTACAAAGATCTTGTATTAATAAGATTTTTCCCTACTCCTTTCAGATGGTGGCAGTGGTTTTGCTGGTAATCAGCTGGCCATAGTCTGATCCCCGTGGGGTCAGACCTGTCCATGTTGTGTTGAGGTTTTCTATTTTTACCGTCAAACATTAATTTATAATGCAATATTGTACGCATTCTCTGACAAGCAGCCTCAATAGAGACACATTTTGGCTCGCCTGACCTACCCCATATGCTCTTGAGGAGAAATGTCTGACGAGCTTTCAAAAAAACAGCTTTTGAGCTCGTGCTGCGGGGACCTGCATAGTAATCACCCGTTGCCACACTTGAGTGTGAATTTTTTTTTTTTTTTTTTTTTTATTGTAGTAACTTAGTAATGATGGCAGAAAAGGATCAGATGCTCATCCAGTCTGCCCAGCAAGCTTCTTATGGTAGTATCTAACCTGTTCTGTGCAGGATACCCCCTTGTTTCTCTCAAGGACAGTAACGGCTGCTTTTGTGCCGTTATCCCCAAGCCTTATAAGGGTAGTAATATTTACAATCGAGCAACTGCCAAACCTATAAATTACTGCTAGCAACATTTTTACTGGGTGAGGAGGCTTCTTGATCTTTCAGATAATGCTGCTTGATGCTCTTTGCTTTAGGACTTAGCCTTCAAGGAGGACCATCTTTGTGAACCTCTGCCGGTTTTGTGGGACTTTTTGTGCTGAAAATCTGTTTTTCTACTAATATTTTTGTTCATGTTTTGTGGAGTTTTGAAATTTCTTTAGTGTCCTTAGCATGAGCATTCCAGCGATATATTTTCCCTGAAGTGCCAGCTTCTTACTGTGTTTCTCACAACCGAGGAATTTCACTACTTTTGTGGTCTAAGAAGAGGGGTGGAAATGCATCTAGCCCACTTGGCCTGGCTAGTAACACGTATTTGAGACCGTGTCCAATGCCACTGTTATTGCTGTTGATTCCCATTGAACTGCTTGGCTGTGGGCATCGAGCCTGCGACAAGATATTCAAGACAGGCTTGCTGACGAGCCATGTAAAGGGAGGAATCTGGAGGCTAGCTATAGGAGGCTTTGTATGTCATTGAGGATCATCAGGCTACCTTGCATGCTGTTTGTCACCTCCAAGCCACCGTCCTCATCTAGAGAAAGAAAGTCTTATTAGAATGTCCCTTGGAAAATGTTCTTCTTACCGGGAGACCTTTTCCGGTTGTTTTCCAACTCGAACACCAGAGCAGTAAGCCTTGCAGTCACAGGCAAAAGTGCTGCAGTCCATTTACATGCTAGTAAGTTTATGATCGGGCTCAGAGGAGAGAGGTTCTTTGGCGCTCTGATATGAAGTCTGTCTAAGAGGAAGGGGGATGATTTTTACAAGCTGCTGGCCTCTTGTAACCTCAGAAAATGGGGTACTAAGGACAATATGCTTTCCAGAAATCCCTCAGTTGACCTTTTCCAAAAGGAATTTTAAGCCGTCACCTTGCCAGAACTTAGAGGTTTGAAATGTACTTCCCCTTACAGGCCTAGCTGAACAAATTTGTCCATTACAAGAAAAAGAGTATTTGAAATTCTTTTGATTTCCAAGAAAGTGTTGAGTTGAATTACAATCCACCATAGATCTGAGGAACCTGAACCTCCAGTTGAAAAAGGGAAAAGTTCAGGACGTATGTTCTGTGATCCTCAAGGAGACTTAACTTCCTGCGATTGCGGTGCATTTCTGTATGAGTGAATCTTACAGGTCTCATGACACAGCACTTTTCACCTGGCACTGGCTGCTTGAATGTTCATTGTGCTTTGCAGTAGCTGTGGCGTATTTGCACAGGCTGGAAGTGCGTGTTTCCTTACCTGGCTGACTTGACTGACTGATCAAGGGCATATCTCCGGCAAGGAGAGTTTTGTCATTACTTGGCAGCCAGGTGATGCAATCGTTAATCAATTTTGCCCATCTCTACCTATCACTCTGCTTTGGAATTTATGGGCTTCTGCTAGACGTGACACAGATAAAGTTCTGTTTCCATGAACACCATCAAACCAGAGTTCCTCTGAAAAATCATACCGGCTCTCTAATTGACTGGCAGATTAATATAATCTGTCTTATTGTTACTCCCTTACAGGAGTGCCCTAAGAAGGGCATGTTCAGGCACTTGGGCGGTGGTGTGGCTGCCAATTTAGGTTCAACTTCCTTATAAGAGCTGTAACACTGCAACATGTAGTTTAGTTACGTACGCTGCGCTCGTTGTCTCTTTGGACCCTGCAGATTCCTCTTCCTCCTTTTGGACTTCCAGAACAATTGGAGCAAAGGCTGGTATCTGCTGTCATGAACTCTTTTTATTTGCAGCTCTCTCGGAGGGCTCCTTTCAGATGACTTCAGTCCAGTCATTGCTCTGATAAACTTTCTCTAGCCACATATGTGACTCCATTAAGCTGCTGTCATTGGAACGAACGTTACAAATAAGAACATTTTGCTTTTGCTGCACATACAAAGGACCAGGCCTGAAAAAAAAAAAAATTACAGTTCTCCATCTGAAGGTTGCAGAGAACTCTCCTCGGTTGTAAAGTTTCTGCATGTGATTGTGCAGGTTGTAAGTCACTGTCTTTAACTGATGATAAACTGTTCCTTATTAGTTTTGCTGTGTCTGCCTGTACTTATCTCTCTGTATTCTGATTGTTTTCCTGCTTTAAGTCGACCACAGTCGAATTAAGTTGCACCAAGGGGATAATGACTATATCAACGCTAGTTTGATAAAAATGGAGGAGGCCCAGAGGAGCTACATTCTCACCCAGGTAACCCTGAAAACCACATTGAAGTG
The DNA here is from genome assembly GCF_901001135.1 of Rhinatrema bivittatum. Classification (NCBI taxonomy): domain Eukaryota; kingdom Metazoa; phylum Chordata; class Amphibia; order Gymnophiona; family Rhinatrematidae; genus Rhinatrema; species Rhinatrema bivittatum. The sequence goes on along the minus strand of NC_042622.1, from coordinate 29,038,982 downwards.
CAATAAAATGTAATTCTCATCCAAAACCAGTAATTTAGAGTGAGTGGCATATAGTGGAGCTTTAAAAATTTCTGTGGAGTTCCCCATAGACTAGTGGATATTTTTCTCATGGGAGCACAGAGTATTAAACACATAGTAATATGCCTGCCAGCTAATGATGCTGCCCATGTCATGCTTGTTTTTAACGCTTCTCTTAAAGTATTCTAGGATGCAGCTGTCATTTTGCTTTCTTGAATGCCTTGTGACAAACGCTAGCAAAGGTTCTCAGAATCTTTACTTACCTTATTTCTCATTGGGCCTTATTTTTAGGTCGTATTTCTTTGTATCCTATTTTTGTCCTAAGAATAGGAGAAATAATGTAGAAGGCGTGCACCTTTTTAAAAAAGCCTTCATCCTGTGTCCACTTGTGAGTTCACGCTGTGTATCTGTGCCTTACTCTTCAGCATCCCTCCCTTTCTCATACTCCACAGTTCTGCCCTCTCTTGCTTCGCCTTCCTTCTCCAGTTGCTGCTTTATAATATGATCCTCTACTTCCTCCTTTCTGTTGGAGCCCCTGCCTGAAGCCACCTTTATTTTTTCTTTTTTTGTTTTCCTATCTCGAATCGCCCCATCCACTATCATCCCCTGTGCTGCTGACACCTTGATCTGTTTCTCTGATCCTGGCTGCTATCTGCTGTATTCATGGCTCTCCTTCCATCTCAGACAAGCTCCTTGTATCTCCGCAGCTCTCTTCCTTCAGAGTGCATGCAGCCACCATTCTCCTAATATTCAAAGCCCGTTGCCTTAGAATTTCATTTGATCCTTTTCTCTCGCTCACACAGTTGTTTCTTCCTTCACAACATAAACCTGCTTTGTCCTGTCTCCCTCCGATACCAAAACCTTAATCCAGGCCCTCTCATCTTTCCTTGACTACTAAAACATCTTTTGCTCCACTTCTGGCACGTTTGTTTCCTGTGCAATCCATTTAGACTGCAGCAAGAATCCTTTTCCTCTGCTGCCAGTCTCTGCCTGCCTGTCCTCCCCCCATTGATTTCACATTTGCTAAAGCATTAAACTTAGGTTTTATTTCCCTCTTTCTAAGTATTCTGCTTCTCATCTTGGCCCTTCCTGTCTCATTACACTTCTCGCACCTTGCATGCAGCACATGCTGAATTCCTGTTCTCTTCTCTGCTCTGCTCTTATCTCCTGCTCCAAGTAGTTGCTTTCTTTAAACTTGTGACAGCTTTTGAAGAGTTCATTATGTTATGGTCCCACCAGTAGTAAGTTTTTCTGGTAATTTGCAAACAATGACACGTGGAATAGCTGGCCCTGTAGTTTCTGGGATACATTTTTCTCCTGATCTTCTCCCCAGAATGCTGCAGAGTGAACTGTTGGGTTGAAAGTGCCAGAAGGACTGTTAAGCAGATCTCCCAATGCCATTAGGATAAAGCACTTTTTAAAAATTGCAGAGGTCAATATTCAAAGACCCAGTGAGTGGGTAAATTATCCAGATAAAGTTATTAAAGTAATTTTAAACAGATAAGTGTACTGCTGAATATACCTAGATGAAGTTAGCCAGATAAAAGTTACTTTTCCGCTTGTCAGGTTTAAGAATTTCAACCTAGCAGCGGTGGATTCCCCCCTCCCAACCCCCACGATAAAAAAAAAAAACAAAAAAAACCCCATTGGTAATGTACCAAGTGGTGGGCAGTTCTCTCTCTACCCTGTGAAGGAAGCAATCCCCATTGAAAAGTCAGTTCTGAATGGGATTGGTCTATTTCCCCCACCCCCCCCCCACCCCTCACGGAATAAAGTGAATAAGTGAATATTAAGTGTCAGGAGCTGTCAGCTATCCCAGCCCAGTGGAAGGAGGAGAGATTCCTATTTTCTCCTTTTGGGAGTCTGGGACTAGGTGATTCGGGATTTAGTGCAGATCTAGTGTGAGATTGGTGCTGTTCAATACACAGTACCTGTTTAATTTTGGAGGACAGGAGTTGGGGGGGGGGGAGGGGCAGGGTATCGGCTGTTGCTAAGCCTGTTTTAAAGTTATCCGGCTAACTTTAGGATAGCAATTTTTTTTGTTTTTATTAGAGTTAAGCCGATACCTTTAGCCAGCTAGTGCTGAATCTCTGCACCTCTGATGTATCATTGCACGGGGGTGGGTCCCGTTCAACAGATTGTGGAAGGCAGAAGTCATGGGATGAAGGTGAAAGGCAGCAGACTGAGGAGCAATCTGAAGAGAGATTTCTTTACAGAAAGGGTGGTAGATGCACGGAGCAGTCTCCCAGTGGAGGTGGTGGAGATGAGGAGCCTGGGATAAACAGAGGCACTCTGAGGGGAGTGGTGGGGATTGTAGAGCTGAATAGCTGGCATGGATAAGTAGACTAGAATGCCCAGATGGTCTTTGTCTGTGTTCAGCCAGCTAAATTTTGTACACGTAATTATTTGGCCAGATAAAATTTAGCCGATGAGTCGGGGGGAGATATTCAAATCTTGGGTTTTGTCTGGTGAACTCCAAAAATTTGCTGGAAAGATCCTTTGAATAATGACCTTTAATAATGGCTTTTCCTTTAAATGTAAATGATTTTTAGTATGGGGGGGAGGGGGGGGGGGGGAAGATGTTGCAACTCTCTGCCTTTAAATGCTATGAACCATTTCCTTCTCTTCTCTACCAAAGACAATACTGTATTTGAAGTGGAATCCAATGGTGCTTGCTTCTAGTTT